>NC_058419.1:117719753-118019753 GCF_002201575.2 Neomonachus schauinslandi
TGAGGCGACCGTTGACAGGCGCGCTCTCGAGCGTGAGGCGACCGTTGACAGGCGCGCTCTCGAGCGTGAGGCGACCGTTGACAGGCGCGCTCTCGAGCGTGAGGCGACCGTTGACAGGTGCGCTCTCGAGCGTCTGACGCGACTGTTGAAAGGCGCGTTCTAGAGCGCCGGAGGCGACCGTTGAGGGGCACACTCGAGAGGCGGCGGCGGCCCAGGGTGTCCCGTCGGTGCCAGTGCCGGCTCGGGGAAGAGGCGGTGGCGCTGCCAGCGGTGGCAAGGGTTGGCGGCGGAGACGACGGAGCGCGTCTGAGCCGACCGGAGTCTGAGGCGCGCTGTCCACCTACAGAAATGAAGCGCCAGACTTCATCACCATTACTTCCAGGAACCTCGACGCGTTCGTCCCAGAGGGTGCCCGTCCTGGCCGGCACAACTGCATCCAACGGTGACCTGGCGAGTCTTTTTGAGTGTCCGGTCTGCTTTGACTATGTGTTACCACCCATTCTTCAGTGTCACAGTGGCCATCTTGTGTGTACCACCTGCCGCCCGAAGCTCAAGTGTTGTCCGACCTGCCGGGGCTCTCTGGGATCCATTCGCAACTTGGCTATGGAGAAAGTGGCCAGTTCCGTACTTTTCCCATGTAAATACCTCTCTTATGGGTGTGAATTAACTTTGCCACACACTGAGAAAGTAACCCACGAAAAGCTCTGTGAATTTAGGCCTTACCTGTGCCCATGTCCTGGTGCTTTCTGTAAATGGCAAGGCTCTCTGGATGCCGTCATGCCCCATCTGATGCATCAGCATGAATCCATTACGTCCCTACAGGGAGAAGATATCGTTTTCCTGGCTACCGACATTAACCTCCCTGGGGCCGTGGACTGGGTGATGACGCAGTCCTGTTTTGGCGTTCATTTCATATTAGTCTTGGAGAAACAAGAAAAGTACAACGGTCACCAGCAGTTCTTCGCAATCGTCCAGCTGATAGGAACACACAAGCAAGCTGAAAACTTCGCCTATCGTCTTGAGCTCAATAGTCCCAGGCGGCGGCTGACTTGGGAAGCGACTCCGCGCTCCATTCACGACGGAATTGCCACAGCCATTATGAACAGTGACTGCCTAGTCTTTGATACCAGCATTGCACAGTTTTTCGCAGAAAACGGCAACTTGGGCATCAACGTAACTATTTCCACGTGTTGAAATGGCAAGCCAGCGTTTTCTGGCCACTGTTTAAAACCATTGTGGTCAATTTCACAGAGAATACAGCACCCATTTTTGTGTCAACCTGAAATTTTTGATAGGTCTAGACGCATGAGGTAAATAAAAGGAAAGGCTGTTAAATACAGAAAACAGTTGCATGTAGTAACACTAATATATTTAAAAATACGTCGACAGTAAACCACTTAAAATATACATATATGTGTATATATATATATACACACACACCCAACATAGGCATCTCTTGTATTAAGAAAGGAAGCTTTGTTAAATAATTCTGAATTTGTGTTGCAGATTGAGTGTACTGTTGAAAAATACTGGGTTTTTGTCTGTGTGCCCAACAGTTGGTGTGTGTGTGTGTGTGTGTGTGTGTGTGTGTGTGTGGTTTGTTTTTTTCCTTTAACCAACAAGCCATGTTGAGTGGTCTTGGACCACTGCTTTTTCCCTTTGTGGGTGGGTCAGTACATAGTGCTGCTGTGTGTGTGTATTTGCTAATTTTTATTAATTCTAGTTTTTCATTAAATTTGACTTTCTTCTCTGTAGTTCAGGTTTTTCCTCACCTTTTTTTTTTGGTGACTTTTTAAAGTTAGTTTCTTTCTGATATGCATAGTTGTTTATGGTAAAGCTTATACATAGGTGTTCAATACATATTTCCTTTTCCCCCATTAATCAGTTTATTAGAAATATTTTAGGCAGCAGCTCTTTCTGCCCATGGGCCCTGTCCCTGTGCAAAACCACCATTTTGCACCAAAAAAGAAAAAAAAAAAGAAAAAAAAGAAAAAACAACCCCCCCCAAAAAACAACAAAAAACAAAAACAAAAAAAAACAAAAAAAAGAAAACCAAAAAACAGAAAAAAAAAACAAAAACAAAAAAACCAAAAAAGACAAAAAAACAAAAGAAAGCAAAAAGGAAAAAGGAAAAAAAAGGAAAAGAAAAAAGAAAAAAATAGAAATATTTTACATTCAACTCTTTTGAGAAGATATGAGTTCCAGAAAGGAAAGGTAACAGCAGAAGAATTATCAGAAGCTATTTAAAGCAGCTGTAAGATGGTCTCTGTCTATCTGTCTGTCTGTCTCTCTTTTTCTCCAGTTGAGTCATACCTTTGAACTTATTCTTTGACAGGTTAGGGAATACTGATTTTTTTTTTAATACCAGAAAAGAAAATCTGGTGGTTTTTTTTTTCTTCCAAATATCTTGGACAAATCACATGTTTAAAATTTGTTTTTGGGATGCCTGGGTGGCTCAGTAGGTTAAGCATTC
Organism: Neomonachus schauinslandi; assembly: GCF_002201575.2. Taxonomy (NCBI): domain Eukaryota; kingdom Metazoa; phylum Chordata; class Mammalia; order Carnivora; family Phocidae; genus Neomonachus; species Neomonachus schauinslandi. The sequence goes on from NC_058419.1 coordinate 117,722,227, forward strand.
AGCTCAGGTCATGATCCCAGCGTCCTGGGATTGAGTCCTACATCGGGATCCAGTCCTGCGTCGGGGTCCAGTCCTGCATCGGGGTCCAGTCCTGCATCGGGATCCAGTCCTGCATCGGGATCCAGTCCTGCATCAGGCTCCTTGCTCAGCGGGGAGCCTGCTTCTCCCTCTGCCTGCTGCTCCCCCTGCTCATACTCTCACTCTCTCTCTCTCCCTCCCTCTCTCTCTAGAAATAAATAAAATCTTTTAAAAAATAAAATAAAATTTGTTTTTGTATTTATTGGTTTTGCAGAAGAAGGCATCGTCTTACACAGTATTTGTAATCAAAAGCAAATCATTTGTTTAAAAAAAGGCAATTTGCAAAAAAAGTTTTTGTTCTTTTATAATTCTCATTAAAAGAATATCTGGCAAATTAAAAAAAAAAAAACCACATTCAGAAAGTAAAAATGGGCCACTGAAAGTAAAATAGGAGAGACTGGGAAACAATGGAGAATTTTGGTGAGGGTCCTGGTAGTGGCTGGGGTCCTGTTGAATATTATTTCTGGGTTTACATGGACTCCCTGCAACTTGTGAAATTGCATTCTTCTTTCTGCAGGAAACCTGGACTTAACTTCATACAGAATTTGAATGGCCTGTGCACTCACTTATACTTCCTACTATACTGTTAGCTCCATGAAGGCAAGGAATCTTTCATTGTGGTGTCCCAGAGCCCAGCTCAGCCCTGATTCTATGGTGGGTGAGCATAAATATTTACTCCCTCTTGTGGTTGACTGAGTTGATAGGTCTGGATTTAATTCAAAGGCTGCACAGCTCAACATAATCTAGTTCACAGATGATTCCAACATTGTTCCCTCCCTGCCCCAATCCCACCCAACAGGGGTGTTTGCCAATCTAATCTCCCTATGTTCCCTTGGGTACCAAAGTATCAGAAAGGAGAGAGAAGCAGAAAAAAAAAAAAAAAGGCAGATCTACTCCCCTGTGACCTTCTTCAATGGGTTTTCCTCTCGTTATTCTCTCTCCTTTGACTTAGGCTGGGTCCTTATGGGTGACCATACATCTCTGTTTGCTTGGAACAACTCTGGTTTATGTCTGTTGTCCCATGGTAATTATTAATGGCCCTCCTTTTACTCTCAGAAATGCCCTGGATTAGATGGTCATCCCACTCACAACACTCAAGAACTCATGTTAAGTAGGAAGGTGCTATAGAAATAACCAAAAGAGCACATAAATGTTTGTCCTCAGAATGGCCATGGCAAAGACATTCACGCTGGTTAATCAGTGCTCTACTCAAGAACGAGAAACCAGAATTAACAGACTCATAAGGTGGGGAGTACTGGGGTTTTTAATCTCATCTGTTGGCTCCCAATGCTGGTGAAAAGCCTAGCTGCACAGAATAATCACTTCGGCTCCAGGAGCTTTCAAAGCATACAGAATCACATTCCTCCCCCTACACTAGGAGGCTCTTATCTAGCAAATCTGGGTAGGGCTAAGAAATCTACATTTTTTTTAAAGTTCACCCAAATGAGTCTTCCAGAAACCGAGGCTCATAAATATTAAGTAAGGTTCTACGGTGGCCTCAAGATTGAAACAGAAACCTCCCTATCTCCCTGACTTGAATGCATGATAAAAGAGAAAAGGGAAATACGTTACTGGGGGATAAAACTTATCCACAACACAATTGTAGCCACTGTGACATTAATCACAATATCCCCTGTGATTATGTGATAGCTCCTGACAGAATACCTCCTACCAATTCCACCAGCTTGGTCTTATCTCACTTCCTGTTTAAGAGAGAACTTCAAAATGAGCAGCGGTCATGCATAAAATTTGATAGATGATTTATGCAAACAAGAGATACAAAAACTAATTTATCTTCCACTAAACATAATGAAAAACACCCAATAAATCCACCAATTGATCAAGCTTTCTAAGCATGAAAACCAAGGCTAGTCTCCAAGTCTTAACTACATTCTTAATATTTTACCTGGCAACAAAGACAACATCATAAAAACCCCACACAGACCCAAGAAAAAAGACAGTCTTATCCAATGGTGACCAACCTTGTGTCCCACAAAGTCAAGGAATTCACAAATGACTGTCAGCCAAGTTTTAATATTCCATAAACCTGTTGTAAAAATGGGAATGTACCCCAATAAGGCAGCTCAAGCTCTGTGAAAGGCCAAGCATGTTTGCCCTTCACCAGAATCCTATCAACTCCATGTGGTAACTGGTTTCTTAAAAGCTCAGATGAACTTCTCATGTCACTATCAGAAATTCTAGATCATGTCTGGTGGACTAGAGCTTCTCACTAGTGAGGACTACAATGCAGTGCCAGGATTGAAAGAGTTTAAGTTTGTAACTGACCTTAGTTAGATACAAGCAACAAGTATGACAACAGGTATTGCTGAAAAGCTCTTAAATAACCTGGAAGTTTCCTGTATTATTTATTACTACTTCAGCTGTGACAGTGCTCTCATGTTACCATAAAGCAGTTTCTGCGATGTGCTCTCCCAAACATTGGTGCCATGAGATTTTCGTGAATGTTATGCAAAAAGAGGATTCTGTGATCAGGTGAATTTAGCAAAAGTCGGTTTAAACAAAGTTCAAGAGCATCCTTAAAGGCAGGATAACTAAGAGTCTACATACACAGGCACCCCCCAGACACCGATCTTTTCATTTAATGCTGACAACATCCCTAGGAGGCAGTAAGTACCATTCCAACCCAGGCTGGCTGATGCCACAGGTAATGAACGGGCCCACCACCCCACATGCACTGAACCCGAGGACAGCACACCACTTCAGCCCAGCCAGGTTTCATCTTCATTTGCCATTCCTCTCGCTTACGTCATTATACTATCTTCACTGTCCACACCTGTAAAAGGGAGCTTGCTTGTGAAATGCTACAGGATGCTCCAACTCATTCCGGGCCAGAGAGCGAGGCTCTTTCTTGTCCACATGTCTTCAGGTAACACTACTCAAGAGAATCCCACCCATTGAAATGTTGCTAGCTAGCTCTGCATAAAAGCCCAGCTGCTGTCACAAAGCTACACCTGAGTTATTTTTGTTGTTGTTCCATTCTCAGTTAAGCTATGGAAATCAAAAGGCAGGAGGGCAGGAAAGACTTTCCATTCAGACCTGAATTACATCAGGATTTGAGAGCACGCAGAGCCCTTAAAGAAAGTTGCTATTGATTAAATATTAGCTTCACCATTATGTAAAGTGCCATCAGGATGGCCATCTATCCTTCCTTAGTTTTGGTTAAACAATTTTGGGCCAATTTATGACAAACAGTGAGGCAGTTCTGCCCTCATCTTATTTGCCATAATCGCTCCTTCTATTTCCTCTTCCTTTGGGTACATTAGTGCTCACTTATACACACAAACTTGCTGTTATTAAAAATGATTTATGTGCCAAGTAAGATTTTATTCCTTCCATCAAATGTTTACTTAAGGAGGCTTTATTGCATAAAATACTATCCTTACTCAGTGCACAAACAGATTTATCTTTCTAAACTCATTTCCTTTCTTTCCATACTTCAAATCTTAAAACTGTTGTGGGGATTTTATTTAGCAATAGAATTCTAACTTAGCATATTGTTTGTTTCATATATAGGATCTTTAAGAAAGGAGAAGTTATTACTGTTACTGTTAGAGGCTTGCAAACCAGCACAGCTGCTTTCTCAAGATGTACACAAAGGATGGTTTATTCAAAGACTATCTTTGCTACAGCAGGGCCTATACAGATTGGAAATGGACATTTCCTAACTGGTACAAATTTAGAAAACAAAGAGGTAATACATATTAAAATGAATTTAAAAACTTATGTCCTTTATGCCAGTAATACTATTCATAGATATTCATCCTAGGGGAGTAATTCCAAGTAAGCAAAATAAAAACTCTCAACAGAGGAGCAAACTAAATCACAAAAGGCATTTGCAGTCCCCCACTTGCCAACAGAGACTTTTGGATAAAGATCAGAAGGAAACACAAGAAAGGAAATTATGTCGCTGTCAGGATGGTGAAGAAACAGGATACACAGATGACCCTTACACAACACGGGTTTGAACTGCACGGGGCCACTTACACATGGATTTTTTTTTTTTTTTTTTTTTTTGGTAAATACAGTACTGTGAATATATTTTCTCTTCCCTATGATTTTAATAACATTTTCTTCTCTCTAGCTTCTTTTAAGAATACAGTATATAATATATATCACATACAAAATAGTGTTAATTGGCTGGCTGGTCATTGGTAAGTCTTCTCGTCAACAGTAGGCTATTAAATTTGGGGGGGCAGTCCACAGTTGTAGACAAGGGCTCCTGATTGGCTTAGTCAGTGGAGTATGCGACTCTTGATCTCAGGGTTGTGAGTTCTAGTCCATACTAAGACTTCTATTCTATGCCCGTGTACATAGTCACTTTATTCGTAATGGGTAATTACTGAAAACAATTCAATTGTCCAATATCTGGTGAATCAACAAAATGTAGTACATTCCTACAATAGAATACTACTAAGCAATAAAAAGGAACAAAACACTTATATGTGAAACAACATAGTTGACCACCAAGTGTTTAATGAGTAAGCTTAAGGGTTTCACAAAGATAAGAAAGACAACTACCAATTTCAAATGTCAAAGAGCTATGGTTAAGAAAGAAAGCAAAGTGGAGAAATTTATCTTGTGATCTAAAGACACAACTAGTGCATACCTGGACATTCTTCAGGAGCCCAGAACCCATCAGGATTAATGTTCATTCCCATAAAATTAATATGGTATTCAGGACATGTTTGACAAACGAGTTGTCCCTAGAAATTCACATTATTTTACCTTTTCTAAATTGCCAGCCATCCACAACTCCATCTAATAGTATTCAAGTAATCATTAACACAAATATATATCTATTTGGGAATGAATTTAATTTCTAAAGAAAATTAAACAAAAGATAAAAAAAGAAGAATTAAGTTATAAAGTATGTAAGCTTTTGGGGCGCCTGGCTGGCTCAGTCAGTGGAGCATGCGACTCTTGATCCTGGGTACAGAGATTACTTAAAAATAAAATCTTTAAATAAGAAAGAAGCAAAGCAAGCAAGCAAGGTTTTATATAATCTGTCACACCCATAGATAAGCATAGAAAGTATCATTATTTGGACCATGAGATTCCATTCTAGATTATAAACTTAACTATAATGGAGAAAATATTACGTTAACCACACTGATTCACTTCCTGGAAACAAAGGACACATTTCCCAGTACCCTTTGCAGTTAGGCTGAGGTCCACATGTCATCGTTCTGACCAATGAAATGTGACAGAAAGAGATTTAAGCTACTTCTAAACCTTGGGCGGCTGGGTGGCTCAGTCGATTGGGCATCTGCCTTCAGCTTGGGTCATGATCCTGGGTTCCTGGGATCAAGCCCCACGTTTGGCTTCCTGCTCAGTGGGGAGCCTGCTTCTCCCTCTCCCTCTGCTGCTCCCCCTGCTTGTACTTTCTCTCACGCTCTCAATCAAATAAATGGAATCTTAAAAAAAAAAAAAAAAAGCTACTTCTAAACCTGAACTCTGAAAAATCCTATGTATTAGGGGTGCCTGGCTGGTTCAGTCAGTGGAGACTCTTGATCTCGGCGTTGTGGGTCGAACCCCACATTGGGTGTAGAGATTACTTAAAAAACAAAAGAAAATGTTAAAAAAAAATAAAAATCCTATGTGTTAGCTACACTTACTGGGGATGGGAGTGGATAAAAGACTGGAAAAGGGAACAAAAGGTGTGTTTTAAGCTTTGTTTCTTAATCTGGTTAGTTAAAAGGTGTGCTCAGTTGTAAAAATCCATTTAGCTGCACACTCATGATGGTGCTTCTCTCTGTATGTTTGTTACAGTTCAATAACAAACTTATGGAACATGATTTTCCATGCCTCTTCCCCTTCCATGGCCACATCGGACACCACACGTTTTTGTTAAGCAAGTTGCACGACAGACGCAGTCCCGGTAGAGTGCCTAGGCTAACATCATCTACTTGGTCACAGTCCGCCTCCACAGAGGGCGTGGTACCAAGGAATACTAGTACTAGTGGCCTTTAAGATGCAACCATAAAGCTTTATGACAGTATTTCCAAAACAATGGTGCATGGACCATTGTATCAGAAGCATCTGGGCTGTTTGATTAAAATTCAGATATTCCACAGCAGAATTTCTAAGAAGGATCAATGGGAAGCCGATTTTCTTAATACTGAGTTCCCCAGGTGATTATTATGCATACAAAAACTTGAGAACTATTATTATAGTGTGATGACAAAAGTCACAATAGCTGACAAATACTAAACTATTGTTTTAATACCCTTAAGTAAGGGTATTAAAAATACAAAGGCTTACCCTTTGTCTCAGTGGATTAAGGCATGGGAGTCAGCTCCTCCTCGTTACAGAATCATAGATAAAAACCCTTGATTGAGCACAAAAGAGCTAGATGCTAAATGCAGCTCTACTCTAATTCTCGGTATAAGCCAGGTGAACTGAACCACATTATGGCCGATGCAGGTTCTTCATCTGCAAAATTTGAAGAGCTGCCCTAGGATCTATGGTTTCAAAAGATTTCACTAAAAACTATTCATATAGTAAATCTTATGTGCAAGGCAGGACACGGAAAACAGAAGCAATAGCTGGTTCGGTTGGAAGGAGAGGGAGCGAAACTGAACCATCCCGGGGGGCCTCCAACTGCAAGGGCCCCTGCGGGTGCCCCGGGGAAGCCACAAAACCATAGACCCAGTAGCAGAGTTCAAAATCTCTGGTCTAGGGGGCACCTGGGTGGCTTAGTTGGTTAAGCATCCAACTTCGGGTCAGGTCATGATCTCGGGTCCCGGGATCGAGCCCCGGATCTGGCTCTCGGCTCAGTGGGGAGTCTGCTTGTCCCTCTGCCCTCTCTCACCCCCCCACCCGCACTCGTGTTCGTGTGTTCGTGTGTGTGTCTCTCAAATAAATAAAATCTTAAAAAAAAAAACTCACTGGTCTAGCTCATCTCTTAGGCTCCTTATTTCTTGAAATTCTGACAGTCATGATTATGACCCTAAAAAGCCTTTAATTAAAGTCAACTCTACCATTTTCCTATGTTTAGAACGGACTTAATCCTCTACTCCCAGTTGGAGGAGAGGGCGGGTTATGCTAGGAGGGGAGAAAAACAAATTCCAGAGATCTATTAACCCTGATTATGAAGTCTGTGAACTCCCATAACTAAATTCTCAGACAACTTTGTATTCTTCGACTAGAAAGATTTCGGTCCTTCTTTGAGTACAGTTCACAGACGCTAGCATCTCCTCAGCACGCTTCCTATGATCAGTCTGCATTATCAGTACTCGACCCAATATTCTGTCCTTACAGGCAAGGACTCCCACTACTGCAGCCATTCTAGAAAGCCAGTGGAAATCTCTCCACAAATTTCTTTGAACCAAATATCACTGTACATTAATAGGATGCTATTAATAATTGCTTTTTCTAAAGAGTTCATCTCATAGATTCATAGCTTCTTGTCTTGACCTCTTATTTTGGTCTCATTAATGCTCTTGAAATGTTTTTTAAAAATTAAGGATGTGAATGAACACTTAAGACTACATTCCTTGGGCGCCTGGGTGGCTCAGTTGGTTGAGCGACTGCCTTCGGCTCAGGTCATGATCCTGGAGTCCCGGGATCGAGTCCCGCATCGGGCTCCCTGCTCGGCAGGGAGCCTGCTTCTCCCTCTGACCCTCCCCCCTCTCATGTGCTCTCTGTCTCTCTCATTCTCTCTGTCTCAAATAAATAAATAAAATCTTTAAAAAAAAAAAAAAGACTACATTCCTTTTTTAGAGAGCTTATTTCTCAGGTCCAATCAGACAAGTACCAAAATGAAGAGGTATCTTGATTTCTTCGGATACCTTTATACTGTCTAAATACATAATTCAGTGTCAGGTTAAATATAACCTTACTAAAATTTGCCGTGTGATTGATTCACTGTATTAGCTGACAACTAAATGGAAAAATAAACGTACAAAATTAGTTCAAGTGGCAACATATGTTTTGGGTCAGCAAACGTTTTCTGTAAATGTCCGGAGAGTAAGTATTTCGCCTTGCAGACCATATGATCTCTCTCACGAGTGCTCAGTCCTGTCACTATAGTGCGAAAGCAGCCAAAGACAGCATGTCAATGAAAGGACTGGACTGAGTTCCACTAAAGCTTTGCAAAAACATGTGGAGGGCTAGATGTGGCCAGTAGGCCAGTCTGCTGACCCCCGACTTAGGTGGAAAATTTTATAAGGGGTGGAAAAACATAACCAAAGTATTATTTCCTGAGATGAACTGTAATGAACTATCTGAGACCGTCAGCTGCATGCCTTTTACATAGAATTTCTGCAGACCCCAGAAAGGTGTAATGAAAATCTTAAATGTAGGGCAGAGCAGAGGCCTTGCTTAGGCACAGGGGAGGAAAAGCAGTCACTTCCAGATTTTAAGATTTGATTCTGACTCAGAAAAACAAACATACTGATTATTAACACATAAAAAGAACAGAGCTAGAGGCTGGGAATAATCCTCAGGGTTTAGATTAAGATTTTGAAGCTATTTGGGTTCTGGGACCCAATTTCAATGGAGGGGGGAGGGGTGTAGGTTCCCCACACCAGCAAGCAATCCTTGGACACCAGCTGTGTCTCCTACAATTCAACTCAATTCTGACACTATCTACCCAGAGGCAACATCAGATCCCACAGGTGAAAGGCTCAATGCTATAAAACTTCCGCCGCCCCCCACCCCCCCGCCCCGATTTCTGAGGCCAAGTGCAAGTTCAAGTTGTCACCTGTGCTTCTGGTAACCGGCTATAAATCAGATTCCCACAACCCTCTCCTTGGTTCTATTAATCTGCTAGATTGGCTCACAGAACTCAGAAACCAGAGAAACATTTGACTTACTAGATCACCGGATATAAGTCAGAAACCGCCAAAGAGAAGAACTGCACAGGGCAAGGTATAGGTAGGGAAAAGGGTGTGTAGCCTGCATGGCTCTCCCGGCCGGCCACTTGCCCCACACCTCTACATGTTCTCCATCCCGGATGCTCTCTGAGTGCCATCCTTTTTCGGGTTTTATGGAGGCTTCATTATATACACATGATTGATTAAATCACTGACCATTGGTAATTGGTTCAACCTCTAGCACCACCACCCCCGCCCCGGAAATCAAGGGGTGGGACCAAAATTTCCAACCCTTTATTCAAGGTTGGTTCCCCTAGCAACCAGCCCCCTTCTTTAGGTGTTGTCCAAAACTCACCTCATTAACATAAGCCCCATTGTGGTGGAAAGGAGCTTGTTACGAATAACAAGATACCCATTACACCTTTCTGGCTCTGAAGGGATTTCAGGAACTGAGGACAAGAGAGCCAATATCCTAACAAAGGATGCTCCTGTTGCTCAGGAAATGCCTAGGGTTTTGGGGGCTGTGAGCCAGGAACCATGGATGAAGACCAAATATATATGAAAAATAAATATTGGTCATATGCATGACCAAAATACGTTTTTAGTTTTTATTTTTTTTAAAGATTTTATTTTATTAATTGACAGAGAGAGAGACAGCGAGAGAGGGAACACAAGTAGGGAGAGTGGGAGAGGAGAAGCAGGCTTCCCGCCAAGCAGGGAGCCCGATGCGGGGCTCGATCCCAGGACCCCGGGATCATGACCTGAGCCGAAGGCAGTCGCTCAACCAACTGAGCCACCCAGGTGCCCCAAAATATGTTTTTATAAATCACAACACTGCAGGTGTTTTCTACTGACAGGGGATAGGGAAACAATGAACATGACTTCCAGCTACAATGAGTGAAGGTTTTAGAGAGGAGGTAGCACGTGGCAGATTTGTTAGCCTAGGGCCCTAAATGATGGCTGTTAACATCCACGGGGGAACTATGATGTCTAGAGTTAAAGACAGGCAGGTGGGTAGCGGTGGTACTTTTATATTCCAGACATAGTCACAGCAATATATATTCTACCTCATACACTTCTTACAATTTGACATCAACACCCTTCCACTGAGAGGCGACACTTATGTTCCATCCGTTTGAACCGGGGTGGCTCTTTCTGGCGACCTTGACCCACAGAACACAGGAGAAGTGGCACCATGCGACTTCCCAGACTAGTCAGAAAAGGTGGGACAGCTTCCATCCCCCTTTCTCTCTTGGGATGCACACACTGGGAAGCTCGAGCTGCCGTGTCGGAGGCCATACTGGAGAGACCATAGCGGGGAGAGCACGCAGGGCTATGGAGTGTGGCCTGTGGAGCCCCTCCTGCTCCAGGCCCCAGGTCACAGCCATAGTCACTGGAATGGCTGGCTCTAGAAACTGTATTTTAGACGAGGGGTCAGCAAACTTTTTCCTTAAAGAACAAAAAGGAAAAAATATTCAAGGCTATGCAGGCCCTGTGGTCTTAGTCACAACTACTCAACTCTGCTGTTGTACTGAGAAACCAGCCAGGCAATATGTAAATGAACAGGTGGGCCTGGGTTCCAATAAAACTTTATTTACAAAAGCAAGCCTGGGGGTGCCTGGGTGGCTCAGTCGTTAAGCGTCTACCTTCGGCTGGGGTCATGATCCCAGGGTCCTGGGATCGAGCCCCACATCGGGCTCCCTGCTCAGCGGGAAGACTGCTTCTCCCTCTCCCCCTCCCCCTGCTTGTGTTCCCTCTCTCGCTGTGTTTTTCTGTCAAATAAATAAAAAAATCTTTAAAAAAAAAAAAAAAAGCAAGCCTGGCGCGTGATGTGGGAAACAAAGGCAGAAGAAAAATTATTAAATTTCCTTACTACCTACAGCCCATTGACAAGTCCTTGAAACAGGCAGAGTGACATTCTTCTAGGGACTCAACTGCCTCGATGTTAATACTTTGCTAAGGACAAAAGGCAATCTTAGCCCAACCCCCAGGATCCTGTAAGTCTACTTTAACATATTAAAATTCTTTTGGAGGGACACCTGGGTGGCTCAGTTGGTTAAGTGTCTACCTTTAGCTCAGGTCATGATGCCTGGGTCCCCGCCCGCCCCTTTCCATCAGGCTCCTTGTTCAGCTGGGAGCCTGCTTCTCCTCCTCCCACTGCCCCTCCCCCTGCTCATGCTCTCTCTGACAAATAAATAAAATCTTTAAAAAATAAAATAAAATAATAAAATAAAAATTCCTTTGTAATTTTTTAAGTAAAATAATAAAAAATTAAAACAAAATAAAATCCTTCATCTCTACCCCCCCAAGATACATGTTGGCAATCATCCCCCAAGCATATGACCCCCCCAATATGCATCCGAAGGGTCTCATGACTAAGGATTTATTAGACAGTAATAAATGACCCTTTCCCAACAACAGCTAGCCCCCTCGAAGTCCTGGACACCTTGCTCCCAAAATTCCTTAGAGACTTATGCTCTCCCTAACCCCCTCCCAACTTGAAAGTATATAATGGGCCATTCCTCATGACCCCATTGCAGCTCTTTCTGCCCATAGGTCCTGTCCCCGGGCTTTAATAAAACCACCTTTTTGCACCAAAGACACCTCAAGAATTCTTTCTTGGCAGTCAGCTTCGAACCCTAACGTCTCTCCTACATCAGTGGGGAGCAGACGAGGACAGATCTGGTCTACAGTACATAGCTTGCTGACCCCTATTCTAGGCAAAGGAAGAAATCTGATGTTAGGCCCAGAGGCAGAAATGTGGCTGTTTGTTCTAGAAATTACAGAAACTACCCTGGAGGCAAAATAAGGTACTTAGAGATCAGGACAGGTTGGTACTTCAGGACATGGCCTATAGATCCAGATTACCTCTTGGCAAGCCACTTACCCTAAGTTTTGTCACCTCATCTTAAAATGGGAGATGATACTATCTACTTCTTAGGTAATTATACGTGACCTTGGATGACATGTATGGGCCTTACAGCACTACTTAAAATTCCTGCTGCTATTTCTATTGTAGTTAACTAGGGAAGAAGCTACAGAAAGAGAGAGGAGGACACAAACATGAGAAATATGGCAGAAGAGGGGTGACTGGGTGACTCAGACTAAGAGGGAAAATAATATTTTACCTATAAATGTTAACTTATGTATAATTACAAATTAAATATTCCTAACATTGTTTTATATTTGATAATTACTATATATAAAGGAATGATATAAATATATATACCAAAATTATATGTTATGTATTTATCTATGTATCAGTTTTTTACTTAAACATGATCTCTTGAGCATCTTCTCATAAAATTAAGGTGAGTTTTATAAGAAAGATTTTTTTTGAGATTTTATTTATTTATCTGAGAGAGAGAGCACGAGCCAGGTGAGGGCCAGAGGCAGAGGGAGAAGCAGACTCCCCACTGAGCAGGGAGCCCAATGAGGGGCTTGATCCCAGGACTCTAGAATTATGACCCGAACCGAAGGCAGACGCTTAACTGACTGAGCCACCCAGGTGCCCTTATAAGAAGGATTTTTAAAGGATGCTTACTAATCCATCTACTCATGACTGTAGGAGACATACATTGCCATATGCAGCCCAATAGCATTCACATGAAGATGTGGCGATTACTTCCTAAGAAACATCAAGAGTTTAGTAGGGATAACTACTATGACATAATGCTCTACTTAAAAAGGGACAAAAAAATTCTGTGACATCTGTGTTCTAGAGCCCTATTTGTCCAAAATCACTCTTTGCCCTGAGGCTTCTTTTAACTCTTAGATTTCTTACAAACAAGCAATACATTTTATATTCTGCCTTTAGCTGTGATTCACTGGTCATTAGTAAGTTGATCTACAACAGGGTATAAATCATAGCAGATAAAAATATATGTATAAATTGAGTTTCAGTACAAACTAAGTTCCAACTTATTCCTGGTCTGGAACGTGGGATCCTGTCAAGCTAAGTGACACCAGACTTTAAAAGGAAAACAACAGGGGTGCCTGGGTGGCTCAGTCAGTTAAGCATCTGCCTTCAGCTCAGGTCATTATCCCAGGGTCCTGGGATCAAGCCCTGCATCGGGCTCCCTGCTCAACGGGGCGCCTGCTTCTCCCTCTCCCTCTGCCACTCCCCCTGCTTGTGCTCTCTCTCTCTGTCAAATAAATAAATAAAATCTTTTAAAAAAAGGAAAATATGGGGCGCCTGGGTGGCTCAGTCGTTAAGCGTCTGCCTTCGGCTCAGGTCATGATCCTAGGGTCTTGGGATCGAGCCCCGCATCGGGCTCCCTGCTCGGCAGGAAGCCTGCTTCTCCCTCTCCCACTCCCCCTGCTTGTGTTCCCTCTCGCGCTGTGTCTCTCTCTGTCAGATAAATAAATAAAATCTTTAAAAAAAAAAAAAGGAAAATATTATGTATCTGATGACAAGAGAATATCTTACTGCATAAAGCTTGCACTTCTTAAGCAAGTTTATTTGGTATTTTTAAAGGTCAGTAATCAGGAACAAGCTACTTCAAAAATTCCAACTGATAAGAAAAAATACATATACAAAGAAAAACTTGAACTGTTCATACTGCTAAAAAGCTTTTATTTTTAATTAACTTCAAACTTGATGAAGAACTTAATAGATCATTATCATTAACTTAATATGACAACCTAGGAAAATATTTGAAATGTGTTATAATATTCCCTTAAATTTCAATATTCCAAAATGAAATAGCTACAGATTCTCAATAAACCTTTCTAACTCCATTTTAAGTATTGATTTGATTTGATTAATTTTTTTAAGTAGGCTCTACCCCCAAGGTGGGGCTCAAACTCAGACCCCGAGATCAAGGAGTCACATACTCTACCAACCGAGCCGGCCAGGAGCTCATCTAACTCCACTTTTGACTAGATTTTAAAAACATGTATCCCAAAGGCAAGTCAAATAAACATACCAAGAGATATGCACTCTTCAATATATGCCTACCTGAGTAAGACAAAGGTTTTAAGGACACTGCATGAACCAAATAACTGAGGACCAACACTTAAGCCATTTCCAGTTTCATAAATAATATGAGAAGTCCCCTTAGCAGAATTTGGTTAAGCCATACCTTTTTACCCTTTCTTATTTTCCACAAAGAAAGTAAAGCATCCTGAGATTGCAGGTATAAAGGAACACATGAAATCTTCTCTAAATATGTACAGCCCACACTCTGAAAATTTATATGCAAGCCATTTTGAAGGTACTCAGTAAGTCAGTACGCATCCAACAAGAACCTCAACTGGAAAACAGGTATCAAACAAAAATGACTAAATTCCCATCCATCATTTAGAACTTACAGCAAAAATCGGGCCACTCAAGGAAAGTACTCTCAGGGGGTCAATTCCTCTTTTGAAGAAAATAGGTCCCAGCTTCGTGACAAAACATTTGCCATAAAGTCTAGCTTTCTACCCATCCTTCAACTTTTACGTGTGAAGAGACCAAGTAATTCTGGCAAAATGCATTTATATTGCATGATTTTATTTAAGTCCAGCAATGAGAAGTGTCACCAAAAATCATGCCTTTATTCTAATTTTCAAAAGCATTAGGAGCAAGAGAATTAACATTCATGAAGTCTCTGCTATGTACCAGGTACTTCATCCTAAAGCGGCCCGTATCACCGAATGGAGACTTGAAGGTAGTTTCCATTTTGGAAGGAACCTGGCAAACAGAAGCCAGGGCTCTACAACTGACAAGTCAGAGCAGATTATCAAAACTGAAGGTCAGAAACACAGGAGCCAGGAAGAAAGGCAGCTATGGCCATGGCCTCTACCAGTCAGACACTGGGTCTCAGCAAGAAGGCAATGAGGGAGACTTGATCGAGGGCCTTAAGAGTAGAGTCCCAATGTCCTTCGTGCCTCATATTGAGGCTGCTTTTAGGCAGCAGGATTGAGCAATGAAATTGTGATCAAAGCAAAAGGGCCCATAGCGACCACCAAGCTGAATGCATAGAGGCTTATTAAGCGATCCACCTGGAAATAACCATAGGTCCTAACTGACCAATTACAACCAGGCACAGTTCCTAAGATTACTAAAAAAGGGAAAATTCCATATGTTCCCATACTCCCCCACTCCCCCCTATAACTGTGGCCCCTTACCGCCACCTCCTGGCAGACAGTCTCTCCTCTGCTGTCCTGCCCGCTGCTCCCATGAGGTGTATTTAATAAACTTCTATCTCTTTTGTTCTGTCCCGGGCGAATTCTTTCACTGCCCAAACTGCCAGACTCCACCGGATTGGGTTGCCCCACATTTGGTGGCCCCCCATCCGATCGGAGCACCCCACACCTCAGGTCACAATTTACAACAGAAGGTTCAAGGATTCTTATGTCCTCACACACAAACAGCCTTGCCTTCTTAAAAGAAACCAGCCAAACAACCAAACACCCAAAATAAGACACCGAAACAACGTCATTGGGACTTTTTTCCCCAAGTACGCCCCTTGTCCAAATGGGGCTTGAACTCAGGACCCCAAAATCAAGGCTCGCATGCTCTACCAACTGAGCCAGCCAGGCACCCCAATGTCATTGGAATTTCTAATAAACTATGAAGAGAATTTAAAAATCCAATGAGGGGTGCCCGGGTGGCTCAGTTGGTTAAGCACCTGCCTTCAGCACAGGTCATGATCTCAGGGTCCTGGGATGGAGCCCCGCATTGGGCTCCCTGCTGAGTGGGGAGCCTGCTTCTCCCTCTCCCTGTCCCCCACCCATACTCTCTCTCTCTCTCTCTCAAATAAATAAAATCTTTAAAAAAATAAAATAAAATAAATTAAAATCCAATGAAATAGCATTAAAATTTCTATACATCTGGGTGAGGGATGCAGGATTTTATCATGAAAACGAGAAAAAGATGAAAGCGACTAGCAATTACTAAGAAACTAGTTAAGTTTAATGACAACCACAACGTGATTATGAACTTTTGACTCCCTAACTTGAGATCCCTTGGGATATGAAATCTGTCCCCTTGAAAGTGGATGAGTTCAAAAATAGATTTGGCTTCAGGTTATAGTGACATCAACTGGATAGAAATTTACTTTTGTCTCACATCAATGTCTAGGCTGGTATGTCAACACTGTTCTGTGAGGTTGTGGGACTGTTACAGCGTCCCATGGTGCCACGGAGCCCTGCCTCCTTTCCTCTAGATGCTCTGCCTCCTTTCCTCTAGATGCTCTGCCATTCCCACCATGCTGTCCTTGACTACAGGGCCAAGATGGTGCACCACTAGGTCTGCATTCCATTCCGAAGGAAAGAGGACAGAAATTAATCTTGCCTAGCTACACGAGTCTGGGAAATATGTACCCCTAAGAAAAAAAAAATATCTCTACACCCAGTGTGGAGCTCAAACTTACAACCCTGAGATCAAGAGTTGCATGCTCCGTGGACTGAGCCAGCGAAGCGCCCTGAAAATTTCTTTGCTTAGGGGCGCCTGCCTGGTCTAGTAGGTGGAGCATGTGACTCTTGAACTCAGGGTCATGAGTTCAAGTCCCACCTTGGGCGTAGAGTTTACATAAAAATAAACAAATAAATAAAAAATAATTTTTAAATTATCAAACAGGGGTCAACAAACTCCAACTCACAGACCAAATTCTGCCCACTGTGTTTTTATGGGCAGAGGGTTAAGAATGGTTTTTACATTTTCTTTTAAAGATTTTTTTTTTTAGTTTATTTGAGAGAGAGAGAGAGCATGAGCAGTGGGGAGGGGCAGAGGGAGAGGGAGAAGCAGACTCCCCACTGAGCAAGGAGCCTGATGCAGGGACTTGATCCCAGGACCCTCAGATCATGACCTGAGCTGAAGGCAGACGCTTAACCGATTGAGCCACCAAGGTGCCCCAAGAATGGTTTTTACATTTTTAAATGGTTGTTGAAAAGAGAAAGAAAGAAAAAAGATAATTGTGACAGAGCCTGTGTGTGGTCCACAAACCCTAAAAAAATTTACTATCTGGCCTTTCACAGAAAAAGTTTGCCAATGCCTGTTAGAGAGGGAAGGAAGATAAGATATAGGAGAGAAACTGGAAGTTTCTGCCACAGTGGCAAGTGTCTTTTCAGCTTTGGGAATATTTAGAATTAAGTAAACAATTGCAATCACACAGAGTCATACAACTCATATTTTTTAGTAAATTTTATGAACAATCTATATTTGTTATATAAGCGATTTAAGAAACTCCAACATATTTGCCTTCCCATTTTAAGGTGAAACGAGTAGGAAAATTGATATTTTTAAACAGAATTCGAACATTTCACAGAGGTTGTTTGCTTTGTAAGTTTAATTTATTATAAGAGCTCTTTTAAGTGCTTGGAAAGCTTTTGATTGTTTGCACATCAAGTTGTCCTGTCAGTCACTGGAAACACTTCAAAGGAAAATAAAACATATTAAATGCATAATAGCAGTGTGAAATATTCAAAAGAATTCAACGAACTACCTTCGAAAATGGCTTTGATTATTTAAATAAGTATCATTCGTTTGACGTGAATTAATTAAATATTAGGCAAAGAAAATACGAAGGTGATTGTCTTTCTTCTACTAGATTTAAAAATAGATTAATAAGATTTATTCACTGAGGTTCAAAACACAAGAAAAACTAGGATTTTTGCAAGTGTAACCATAGTAAAGTAAATATGAAGTTAAAAGCAGTTACTGTAAATAATCCTTTCCATACACACCGGCTTCCCTCCGACTTCAAAGAGCTCATGGGCTGGTAAGCAGATCTATAAGCCAAGTGGAACAAAAGGGGGAGGGGGGGTTGGCAACTAGAGCGGGAGGAAGCAGGAGACACAGTCCAAGTCTAGAGAAGATGTCGCCTCCTTAGCCAATCCTACGGTCCACCATTTCTTGCCAGAGCTCCTCCTGTAGTTGCTTATCAAAGAAAATTCGAGTAGAGCCAGAGGCTCAAGCAACCCGCACCATTTGTCTTGGTGGATTCAATCCTGTTAATGACAACTACAAAAAATGCCAGTCACTCCAACTCTGCCATAGTCCGCAAAGCTCTTCTCTCCCAGGTCCTTGCTGAGAACGTCAAATAAATGCTAAAGCGACGAGAAAACAATCACCCACTCAAATCAGACACTTTGATTTTAACAAAAGTACCTTTCGGAAAGATATGCTATTTCATTCTGTCCCTTGGAAATTACATCCGTGGAATTTCTTTTTTTTTTTTTTTTAATGCCTAGTTTTGACATTTTAAAACCTTCATATTTCTGAAAGTCTAACATTCCGGCATTTGATATTTTAAAATACAACTTACCATTTAATGTTGTCTCTTTAAATTTGGCGAATGTTAAGGCTGTCACTTTCTCTCGTACATCTAAATTCAAACTGCAGGTTGTCTGGTTTTATTTCCCCCTTGTTTGAGTGTGTGTGTGTTGGTGTGTGAGAGGGAAGGGTTCCAACAGTGACACACGATGACTGCCTGCCGAGTTTCTAGAACATCAGACTGTGCTCATTGGGAGCACTGCCAAGCTCTTTGTAAATGTGTGTTAAGAAGCTACACCCCCTTGTCTTTTAGGAAAGACGCGGACATCCTTGTCCACCCTTGTTGCCCGGCCAGCCCCTTCAGAAAGTCTCCCCTGCAAGTCCACACTCCCTATCAGATTGCCGGCCCATATTTACACTGGGGGCGATTTCGGGCTCCGGCAGAATCAGTCAGTGCAAATCTAAAGTCCCTCACATATGTGGACTTCTCTTTGCCAACTATTCCAATCATTTACAGACTGACACATGACAGCGTGAAGGCAGGGTCCCTGGGTACGCTTTGCCTCCCTTAGCAGAGCACTTCTCACTCCGCGGGTCATGCCTGACGTTTCTAGAAGACTGTCGGCTTCCTCAGGGGCCAACTTCCTCAGGATGCTGCATCCCCTGTGCCCCGTGGAGCAGCTGGCTCCCCAGGGTTCAGCAAATACTTACAGAAGGGAGAATGGGAAGGAGGGAAGGAGCCAGCCACAGATGAGCCTGTGCAGCGAAGTGGCAGAAGCGGGGTAGGAGAGACAGCCGGGCTGCAGAAGGAGAAGGTATAGACGCACCCTTGCTCTTTGTCCCAGGAGCTCTCCCTGGGAACAGAAGCCAGAAGCACTCCACCATCTGGGGGAAAGAGGCCTCACTCCTGTGCTTCTCACCAGGTCTCCCTGGCTTGTGCTGGCCCGCGCTGCCTTGTGCTCCTTCAAGCCGGACTCTGCAGGTTCGAGCTAGTTTTGCTGACCTGCATTCTTTCCCACTCTAACAGCTGTCATATTTTACAACAGCAACATTTGATACTGATGTATCATCTCATTGTTTTATACGTGAAATGATTCTAAGACGTGGCCAAATGAATATCCCTTTAAACTGAGTTCTTTTTGTCAATTATTAAAAGTTAGGAGCAACGAGGATATGAAAGAGATGCACCACCATCAATACTGAAAGAAGACTATTCGTAGGGATTCGTACTCTTTTTGGAATCAAGGACACAATTGATAATCATCTGAAAGTTAGAAATCCTCTTCCCAGAAAAGGACCAACATGTATAGATAGATACATTTTTGCAAACACATTCAAGGGGCTCACAGACTTACCCACTCCCACCCACCACACCCACCCACTACATGGAAGCCCTTCACACCACAGCAGGGGGTTGCAAATGGTAATCTGTAGATTTGGGTTAAGTGAGGAGGTGTCCAATATTCTGCAGTAGAAAAAAAAATGAGGGCTATGTGGTATATATGGAAATAGATGTGACTGTAAAATCTCTATAGTTCTTCCTTATGGAAGATTTCAGTTTCTCTTGTTATTATGGTTTCCTCAATTAATTTTTGGTTCTGTAGAGTTATTTCTTTTATGAAATGAAGACAGTACATGGGATTGGTTTTTGGTTTGCTCTTTCAAATGTCCAACACGAAACTGACAAAAAACATTTAGAGTTAATCTTGAAAAATAAACTTTTACATATATTACTCTGTAAAATTTAAAAGATATAGCGATGTCTGCTCTTAGCTTTATAATTCCAGATTAAACCCCCGAACTACATTTTAGATAATTAAGGAAATATTTTATGATTGGAAATAATTTATATATTGATGTAAGATACACTGGACCAATTCACAGGAGGGCTAAAAAAACAAGATACTGTAGCAACTACACCAATTTAAAATGACAAAAGTCTGGGGCACCTGGGCGGCTCAGCCAGTTATGGGACCAGCTCTTGGTTTAGGCTCAGGTCATGATCTCAGGGTCATGAGATCGAGCCCCGCATCAGGCTCCACACTTAGCACAGTGTCTGCTTGAGATTCTTTCCCTCTCCTTCCCCTTCTGCCCCTCCCTCCACTTGCTCACCTGCTGTGCACTCTCTCTCTCTCTCTCTGAAATAAATAAATAAATCTTTAAAATGACAAAAGTCCATTAGAGATTAGTTGTGCTGGGTTTTAAGATCCTTAATGTCACAAATAGTTTTATATTTGATGATTAAAATCCACAAATTAAACACCTATTGAAAGTTAACTTACTTCAGTTAGCTAATTCTAAATAGGCAAAACTACCTTACCAAAATGATTCATAATCATTGTTGTAGTTTCTTCCAATTATTTCATAATTTTGCCAAAGATTTCTCAAATAGAATTTTTCCATAATTTTACTCTTCACATTTTAAATACAGGTGGTAAAGGGGCCCCTGGGTGGCTCAGTCAGTTGGGCGTCCCACTCTTGATTTCGGCTGAGGTCATGATCTCGGGGTTGTGGGTCATGGATATACCACATGGTCTCCATGCTCAGCGAGAAGTCTGCTTCTCTCTCTCACTCTGTCCCTCCCCCTACTCGCAGGCTGTCTCTCTCTAAAATAAATTAAAAATTTTTTAAAAATAAATACATACATACAGTAAATGCAATAGATGACTGTATTAAATTGGGTAGAGTGGCTTAATTGAAATAATTTCTGGGGTGCCTGGGTGGCTCAGTTGTTGGGCGTCTGCCTTCGGCTCAGGTCATGATCCCAGGGACCTGGGATCGAGCCCCGCATCGGGCTCCCTGCTCAGCGGGAAGCCTGCTCCTCCCTCTCCCACTCCCCCTGCTTGTGTTCTGTCTCTCTCTGTCAAATAAATAAAATCTTTAAAAAAAAAAAAAAGAAAGAATTTCTTCAACTGTATTCAAAAATTACTTAGATACATTATCACATTAACTTACTATAAACTTATGTGATAGTATACTAAGGTATTATCTGCCAATTTTTATATGAGTTAAAGAAAGAAATCCAAATTTGTGGATTTAAAGAAATTTATCTTAAATATAATTAATAATCAGCTATGCATAAACAATTCTATTTGGCATAAAGGCTCTGGAAAGGATGGCAAAATGAGTAGGATAACAAATATATAATATTACTTCCCTAGGATTTCTTGGGATTTCTATTCAGTTCTTCTAGGATTTCTATTCAGTTCTAGGATTTCTATTCAGTTCTTTTTTTTAAAGTTTCCTTCACTCTACTGAAATTCCCCATCTTTTTACCCATTATACCCATCTTTTCCTATAATTTTTTATTTTTTTATTTTTTATGTATTTATTTTTTTGAAAGATTTTTATTTATTTGACAGAGAGAGAGAGAGAGAGACAGCGAGAGAGGGAACACAAGGAGGGAGAGCGGGAGAGGGAGAAGCAGGCTTCCCGCTGAGCAGGGAGCCCAATATGGGGCTCGATCCCAGGACCCTGGGATCATGACCTGAGCCGAAGCAGACGCTTAACGACTGAGCCACCCAGGCGCCCCTTCCTATAATTTTTTAAACACAATGGGGTGCCTGGGTGGCTCAGTCAGTTAAGTGTCTGCCTTCGGCTCAGGTCATGATCTCAGGGTCCTGGGATCAAGCCCTACATTGGGCTCTCTGCTCAGTGGGAAGTCTGCTTCTCCCTCTCCCTCTGTGCTCTCTCTGTCTCTTTCAACTAAATAAATAAATAAAATCTTTTTTAAAAAATGTTTTAAACACATTATAGTAATTATTTTAAAGCCCCTGTTGGCTAATTCCAACATCTGGGTGACAGGTGGATCTTCAGCTATTGATTTTTTTCTTGATCATGGGTTACATTTTCCTGGCTCTTACATGCCTAGTAATTTGTAATTCCATACTGACATTACTGATGATATGTTGTATACAGCCTGGGTTCTGTTATCTTCCTCTGAAGAATGTTAATTTTTGTTGTAGCAGGCAATTATATTACTAGAGGATCACTTTAATTCTATAGAGGACTGGTTTTTAGGTCTCTTAGGATGGTTCTTTTTTTTTTTTTTTTTTTTTTTAAGATTTTATTTATTTATTTGACAGAGAGAGAGACAGCTAGAGAGGGAACACAAGCAGGGGGAGTGGGAGAGGGAGAAGCAGGCCTCCCGCCGAGCAGGGAGCCCGATGTGGGGCTCGATCCCAGGACCCTTGGATCATGACCTGAGCCGAAGGCAGACGCTTAATGACTGAGCCACCCAGGCGCCCCTCTTAGGATGGTTCTATTTCAGTTTTGTCCTTATTTCAAGAGCATGGTCCTCATTCCTGAACACAGTCCCTACTCCTAGGCGGCTACTCTAGGTCTCCAATGAAAACCTGTAAGTGTTTACCAAACTCCTATCACTTGGCAGGACTTGTCCTCCGATCTCTGTTTTCCCAGCACCAGGCAGCTGGCAAAATCTCTGCTCAGGTCTTTAACTTCCCAACTACTGTTTTCTGTTGTGTCTCTTGCAGCCACACCTGCACAAGCACAGTTTAGGAACCAACCAGAGATCTGTATGTAGATTTTAGGGTTCCCCCTTTCCAGGATTCCCTCTCAATTTCCAGGTGTTTCAGCAGCCCTGAACTCTCACCCCCTGAGTCCTTCACTTAATTACAATGTCACTTTCTGCTTGAGGTCTATTCCTGTGTGCTACATGAATGGGGAAGCATTGTCCACTGAGAAGAGTTAAGTGTGCATCTCACCTAATGTGATCCTCGTCTGTGAAGGGTCATATGCCCTGCAGTTCCTGCTTGCTTCTGTTGTTCTCCAGACAGCTTTCAAATAATTGTTTTTACAGTTTATGATTCTGAATTTATAATTGTTATTAGCAAAAAGGTTAGTCCAATGATAGTATAATACACTGCCAGTGCATTATAAAACAA
Source organism: Neomonachus schauinslandi (assembly GCF_002201575.2). Taxonomy (NCBI): domain Eukaryota; kingdom Metazoa; phylum Chordata; class Mammalia; order Carnivora; family Phocidae; genus Neomonachus; species Neomonachus schauinslandi. Next base: position 117,745,245 of record NC_058419.1, read on the forward strand.
AACCTTGGAAATTTATTTTTGATTAACTGTGTGTTGTTGTTTAAATTTTTTTTTTTAAGTAAGCTCTATGCCCACTGTAGGTCTTGCGAGATCAAGAGTCGAGTGCTCTACTGACTGAGCCAGCAGCAGGCACCCCTGTTGTTGTTTTTTTAACTAAAGAGGTACTCTTTTTTCTAATTCACAGCTTTGGTTAAAATATTGAAAAATTTCTATCTACAGCAAAGAGCGTTGGGGCTTAATAGTCAGGTTTTAAAATAGAATATTGATGAAGAGTAGTGAGGCATTGCTTTTCATGCCAAAAACAGAAAGTCACAACTGTTTTTCTCTCTGCATATGGCATTGTAGGTTTTGGCAATTCTACAAGGTATATCTCCCTTTCATGTTGATCTGGCATTAAAAGAATAGAGAACCTGGGACACTGTTAGTTTTCTAATAAGAAATGACACGTAACAATAAAGAAAGATGTAGGAAGGGTTGAAAAACAGAAAATGCAAACTAAGTAAGAAAGGATGGTCGAAAGGGTCAATTTAATATAGAATGGAACAGTCTTTCCTTCTTTGATAGCATATAAGATATCACTACATAACCCAAAATCTTATTATGACAATTATAACAATATTTTTATCAGTCCAGTTCGAGTTGTGAGCATCAGAAACAAGATGTGGATAACATAAGCTCAAAGCACCTGGCTGGCTCAGTCGGAAGAGCGTGCAATTCTTGATGTTGGGGTTCTGAGTTCGAGCCCTATGTTGGGTGTAGAGATTACTTAAGTAAATAAATAAACTTAAAAAAAAAAAACTCAAAGGAATTAATGAAAGGAAATATGGTTGTTCATGACAGCTGTTCACGAAGGTCTTGAGACCCGTGGTTGGAGGCAATGCTCCCAAGGTCAACATTAAAAGTCACATCACAGGGGCGCCTGGGTGGCTCAGTCAGTGAAGCATCTGCCTTCCGCTCAGGTCATGATCCCGGGGTCCTGGGATCGAGCCCCATGTCGGGCTCCCTGCTCAGCAGGAAGCCTGCTTCTCCCTCTCCCTCCGCCCCTGCTCCTGCTCTGTCTCACTCGCTCGCTCTCAAACAAATAAATTTAAAAATCTTTAAAAGAAATAGTCACATCACAGATCGAAATACTAAAGACACCGCTCCTTCCACCACTGAGGACAGACACTGAAACTTGCACCGTGGACGCCACCAGTGTGGACTTGAGCTGCCTTTGCTAGAACTACAGCCATTGAGACCTCTAAGGACCACAGACACTGGCTACAGCCAACGTGACTTAGCATCAGAATGGATTCTTGTGGCCCCTGCTTCTCCAGACCGAGAGCCACTAATTCAAGGACAGGCGTGGGTGTGCCTGGCTGGCCACATGCCCCACCCCTGGCTGCCTTGAAGGAAGCTGGAAAGGTGAGTCTGTGGCATCTTCAGATTTTATGGTAGGGTGGGCTCTGCCTCATGACTTGGGAGGGTCCCCACATGCAGGAAGGTAGTTTTGAAACCAGGAGGTGACCTGCTCCCCCCTAAGAAAAGAATAAAAGTCCTTTCTGATATCTTTGAATCATCAGACAGAGAAGATAGAAATGACATTTATAAAGAACCTACCCAGTATTAGGCCCTTTGCTTAGCACTTTTAAAGCCAGTTATCTCATTTAATTTAATTTAACTTAACTTAATTTGATCTAATTTAATCATCACAACGATCTTTAAGGCACATACGATTTCTTTCCATTTGGAAGGGTAGATTCTGAGGCTCAGAAAGATCACACAGCCACGACGATCAAATTTGTCACCAGGTTTATCTTGGTTTAAAGGCATATGTTCTTGAAGAATGCAGAAAAGTATACTTACTAGAAAGTTATATACCAAATGTTTCCCATTTTATCTTGTGCACCCTGATACCCGGAGCCCACAGGCCTTTCCCGAACTTCCTTATTTACATGTCTAAATTCCCTGCTCGACTCTCTAAAGCCCCTTCCAGGTCAAGACAGCGTCTTCTTCTCTGATTCTATAATTAGCCCACACGGTGCCAGAGCACACGAGAGAAGCTCAATCCTTGTTTGCTGAATAAACTGCACAAATCTTGAAAATTCCTTTCTACGCTGAAAGGGGGAAATGCTGAGGTAGACAGAAGTGCCCTGTGAAGTCGCATAATTTAACAGCTGCCCTGTAGGAAGTTATGAAGGAAACAGTACAATGCACCATTTTAATACAGAAGGAGATGACGTCTTTAGAGGAATAAACACCCCAATATGTGAGTCATCCTCCAAGAGCTCTGGGCATTCGAAGTCAGCTGTGAGGGAACACCCTGAGAGTAAAGAGAAAGAATTAAACTCTTTTTTCTTACCTCACCCAATCTATCATCTTTTCAAGCTACTCATGTATTCTGAATTCCAATCCCCTTTGCCAAAAGCCCTCGCTTAGCAATTTTTTCGGATAAAAATAAAAATCCTCTTAACTTGAAGGGCCACGGTACTGTATAAATTTCTTATGTATAAAGAAAATCTTAACTCATATTTCAAAGTGTATTCCTCTATATTTTTCCACAATGTTGATTCCTTAAGAGGCCGGAGATGTAGGTTAGATAGAGAGAAACATCTCAGAGCCGGCAGTTAAATGCTGGAACAGGTTGTGAAATTTTCCTCTCTGAAACTCTCTGAAAGCGGACAGATTGTCATCTGTCTTGGATGATGTGATGCAGTCCGCCTGCGAGCACTGGGAACAGGTTTCAGGGCTTTCTAAGGTCCCTCCCAGCCTGGATGATCATCACTGTCACCATCAGATCATCTTCCCTTAGCATCGAATTAGCCCCGACTTGGTGTCCGGGGTGGTGGCAGAGCACTAAGGGGACCTGGCGTTTGCCCTCTAAGAACGGAGTCTTCAGTAACCCAGAGAAGGGGCTCCTCCAGCATGAAGCAAATGAACAAATGAGGACAATTAGCCCAATTCACAAATGGGGCAATTTACAACCTGTGCAAATTCAGGAGAACAGCCTGGGCATCGGGGACTAAGTGTGTGTGAATGAGCAGGATGGGATTTGGGGAGAAGAGCAGATTTCTACAGCATCAGCTTTTCTCCGGCGGAGGCAGTGAGGATGAGAGCGTTTAAAATGTCAAGACACAGATCATTTGGCAAAGGGCAGGGGTGAAGGGGAGAGCGATAAGGGAAGAGAAGAGAATAAGCCTCTCAGCCATGTGATGAGACCCCGAGACCCTTCAGAAAACTCAGGCAAAGTGACAGGCTGTTTCCAGACTGTGGGAGGAAGAAGGCTTTGAAGGAGTGGGGATCTCAGAATGGAACCAACCCAAAGAGGGGTTCCGAGAGAGGCAGACACACTGCCCGCATATTGGTTCTGCACTGGGCGGCCAGGGGCAGACTGCTGGCCTCACCTTCCGGCAGGCCACCTACGTCAGAGGACAGTGAAGGGGTTAAGGCAGGGGACCATCGGACAACACTGGGGGCAGCAGCATTAAAGATGACCGAGGTTGGAAAAGGGTCACAATAATCAAGATCTACCTCACCTTTTCCCTCCAACCACATTTGGGGCTGGATCATTCTGCGTTGTGGGGCTGTCCTATACGCACTGTAGGATGTTTAGCAGCATCCCTGACCTCTGCTCACTCAAGACCAGCAGCATCCCCTCTACTCCAGTTGTGAACACCAGAATGTCTCTAGACACTGCACGCGATGTGCCCTGGAAAGACAGCAGGTGGGAGTGGGGGGTGGGGGATGGGCAGTAGAGCTGCCCCACTGATATCCACTACTAATAGACTATTTAGAGGAACTTCACCATTTACCCAGAATAGAATGAATGTGTCTCTCACCTATGGATTTGAATAAAAACAAAAGGAGAGCAATGGAACCAAATGTCAGTACGTGCACAAAGAGAAAGCCAAACTGGATTAAGAGCCTGAAGAGCACAGATTTCCACCTATGATTCCTTTCTATCTCTGAGGACTCCTCAGAAAACACTGCTGTTGGTGTGGCCCCGTCCCAACTAGGTGTCAAATAAATTGATTCACTTCCTTGAATTAAATCTTTGGGCTTACTAACGTGCAAATAGTTGTGGGAGAACAAACATTTTAAAGTATTATTGGTTCTTTTTTTTTTTTTTTTTTTTAAGATTTTTTTATTTATTTATTTGACAGAGACACAGCGAGAGAGGGAACACAAGCAGGGGGAGCGGGAGAGGGAGAAGCAGGCTCCCCGCCGAGCAGGGAGCCCGATGCGGGGCTCGATCCCAGGACCCTGGGATCATGACCCGAGCCGAAGGCAGACGCTTAACGACTGAGCCACCCAGGCGCCCCAGTATTATTGGTTCTTAATGGCTTGGTGTAAATGAATAGGTCATCAGAATCCTTCAGAGAAGCAAGTACTTTTGTTCTGGTTTTGAGGGGAACAAAATTAAGATGGGTAAGCAGGATATCCTCTCCCATAGTGAGTTCTGTCCCTGCCCTTCAACCCTTTCCATAGTGTCACGGGGCTGGAAGCCTGGAAACTACATTTCCCAGCACCCCTTAGCAGCAAGGCTCCATTTACATTCTCCCAATGAAAGTCATTCCCAGAGACGTGGTAGGGGCAGAGAGCGAAGACTGTTCACTGACAGCAGCAGGAACAGACGTGTGCGCAAGGACGGCTCATCAAAGCAGAGTTTTGCTCGGATCTTCCAAGCAGCTTCCTGCAAGTCACCCCAGTAAGTGCTGAAGGCTGCTGAAATCCCAGGTAGTGGTCCCCTGCCTTCCCTGTACTTCCTGATTTCTGGACACTAGAAAGGTTTCCCTGACTTTTGATCGCTATTCTTCCCACAGTGCACAAGCCAGTAATTCTCTATATTCAGTCCCTTCCTGCTCAATACACCCAGAGTGGTTTCTGCTTACCTTATTCAACCTTGACTCATACACGGGCGAAGCTATAAGATAAGGGCGTGGGAGACCCGGGCAGTGCCAGACACTAAGGAAGAAAGGGGGACATCGCCAGGAAGTAGGGGACACTGTATTAGTTTCCTAGGGCTGCCATAAATGACCCAAAATCAGGGGGCTTCGAACAACAGACATTTGTTCTCTCGCAGGCTGGAAGCCAGAAGTCTGAGCTCAAGGTGTCAGCAGGGCCATGCTCCCTCTGAAGGCTCCAGGGAAAAATCCTAGATTAATAATCCTTCCTTGTCTCCTCCCATTTTCTAGTAGCTGCGGGAGATCCCTGGTTTGCAGCTGCACTACTTCTGGTCTCCATCTCTGTCTCCTTCTCTTGGTGTCTCCGTGTCCCTGTCTTCACAGGCTCTCTTTCGCTGTCATTACGTCAGAGCCCGTGGTTAAAGCCATACGCCCTCATCTTACCTTTATTCCATCTGCGAAGAACCTATTTCCAAATAAGGTCACATTTGTGGTTACCAGAACATGAATCTTGGTGGGGGGGGGGGGGACACACACTATTCCACCCAGTAGAGGCATCCAAGACCCTCTTTTTCTTTTTTTTAAGATTTTATTTATTTATTTGAGAGAGAGAGAATGAGAGACAGAGAGCATGAGAGGGAGGAGGGTCAGAGGGAGAAGCAGACTCCCCGCCGAGCAGGGAGCCCGATGCAGGACTTGAGCCCGGGACTCCAGGATCATGACCTGAGCCGAAGGCAGTCGCTCAACCAACTGAGCCACCCAGGCGCCCCATCCAAGACCCTCTTGCTCATTCTCTCCCAAGGCCAGTCCCGCCCCAAGGGCTGGTGCCCTGAGCATGCTGGGAAGTAGGCCCAGCACCGTAGCAGATGCAGTGTTTTTACAACGAAACCTCCAAATCAAATGTGAACACCGGTCCCCCAAGTGTTTCTTACAGGCGAAGTTATTCCTTCAAAGAGCAGGATGCTTACATAGCCACACACAGGGCTACTCCAGAAAGGTGACACATAGCTTGATATAAGTCAACATTATTCAGTTCATCCATTCAACAAAAATATTTTGGCACCAACACACACACAGCTCTGAGCTAAACCAAAGAAGGGCAAGAGACTGTTGTTTAATTATTGACGTGATCTTCATCATTCTCATACAATGGGCGCTGAATATAACCTTCTAGGGTTATCCAAAATGTTCCATGTGCACTGTCCATGAGATACACACTGTACTGCACGTGTGGGCCAACTTCTCTGCAAATCTCTCATCAGTCAGGATGAGGATTATAAGGAAAACCTGGCGCACCCGAGAGGCGTTGCAGTTTGGCAGGCTGTTAAGGACAGGAGGATTATAGCCAGAAGCACAATGGCCTGAGAGGGAGGGAAAAAAAAAGAAAGAAAGAAAACAACGCCTAGAGCAGGGAAAGACAACAAATCTCTGGGCAATAATCGATACCTAGGCAAATACTTATGAAATAATATAAGCCATCAGCATGTTTATTAGCTCTTTGCAACAACTGGGGAAAGAAACAGCTCTGTTTAATTTTCAAATGAGTTCTATAAATAAGCACATAAACGCGAAGGAGGTTGCCTGAACTCAGAAACATCTCTTCGTTAATAAACGTCATCACACAGTTATGGGAAACAGCTTCCCTTCTGACACACCATGCGGAGCCACTGTCCTTCTCCCCTCTCCCACCCGGAAGTTGCTCATTAGCCAACGGGGTTCTTCCGGACTCAACAAAAAACGTTAGCTTCTTGGCACTTCATTCATTGAGCGTTAGAGCTCAAAGCACCTCTGGCATGCCAACGCACCTTGGTTGCATCACCATCTCTTGCAAGTGGGACTATTCTAGGACTGAACACAAAGCAATCGATTGGAGGACCCACCAGAAATAGCAGGTTAGCAAGGGGATTGTGGACCACCCCACATTTTCTGCCCCTACTCTCAGGCTATTATCTTAATCACATCACCCTACAGGCAGCACGTCTGTGGCTCAGTCATTGCTTTTGTTGTTGCTGTTGAAGGATTTAGCAGAAACAGGAGAGGAGGGTTTCTAGTTGTTGTGCCATATGGAAGTAGGGGTTCATTTTTTCCGATGATAAGAAATATCACATGCTCTTTTAGAAATACTGTGAAACTACAGAAACACTGAAATCCATAAATTCAAAAGTAGTAACACAAAACCTTACCATCCATAGAGGACAACTTAAAATGTTTCTATTCTCATTTCAGACTTTAACATATATATATATATATATATACGCACACGGGGAAAAGCTGTCTTTTAAGAAAAATTTACGCATTGTTTAGGCACTAAACTTTAGAACACCTTTCTAAGCTGATTCTGATAGTACGGTGGCCCTGCATCTTTTGTTTGAACTATTTTGCAAGGCTGGAAGCGTACATAACTGGAAGCAGTGCAAAATAATACTTTGCTACAGACAAGCAAATGAGGTCCGGAAGGTGCAGGTGCAACCAACTCCCTTTCTCCCTGCTGAAGAAGCCAGTTTTACAACCCTTGGCAAATTCACTTCACTATTCCTGATCCATAAACATGTTTGTTCTTCGGATTCCCTGAATTCTCCTTTGAACTGTTCTAACATCTTATTGATTCCCTCACTCATAATGAGTTGAATAAAATGTTTAACATGTGTCCATTTTATATCTGCATAAGAGTCATTTTACTTTGTTTTGAAATTTTAATACACACATTATTTTGGGGGGCAACAATGTGATCCCACTGTAACAACTTCGTCGTAGCCCACTTTATTCTTTCAACAATGCATCATAGCTCTTTTCCATGATGATAATATGGATCTGTAATGAACGCGTATTATTCCAACCACATGAATGTTCCACGCTGATGGTTATTTAGGTAGTTTCTAATATTTTGCTATAGTGAACAATACCACACTGAGCATCCTTGAACAAAATTGCACACCTGTGCAGTAAATTCTTTGGGCAGATTTCTAGAAGTGGAATAGCTGGGTGAAAATACCTGCAAATCTAAACACAGATACCTAGTGTGGATAAGCTGTACACAAATACACTCCTATGAACACCCAATGAGGATCTATTTCTAGTAGACTAGCAAATTTAACCGCCCAGCAGGCCAGGCGGGTACCAGAGCTACATTACCCAGGCCTCTTGTTCCGAAAATTTAAATTGCCTAATTTATTGAGTAAAGAAATGTTAGTGAGAAATTGGGCCCGGCGCTAGTTAGTTTAAATAAAGCTGGCTCTATGAGATGGCTCGCTTCTCATATAACAGACAGAAAAAGTCACCCAGCAAAGCTGCATTGCCAGACAATCAAATAAGGACTCAGTGGGGAGGGGAGAGAAGATGCAGCCATTGTGTTAAAACAAAACAAACCCCCCAAACCCTGCATCTGTATGAAGATCTTCAATCAGTACAAAGTATCTAAAAACAATCTAAAAAAAGTCACTTAGATACAGGAACCAACTTCAAAAAATGCTTTAGTGTATATTTCTAAAACTCAAGAGAGTTCAAGTTATTACTCTGGCAACCTTATCCCCATTCTTTCTAATCTGTTTTTTCCTAGTGACTTATTTCTATGCATTTATTTCAAAACAATTATTTTTTCCGCTCTAAGTGAGTCAGAGTAATTTTCATCTTCAGGTTTCTTTTAATTTTATGCCAACACATAAACACAAAGCCAGGAGAAGTCAGCAGGTCTAATGGGGATGACATTTGAAAGTCTTAAGCAAGTCAAAGAAATGGAAAACCAATCACACTGGGAGGGCATTTAGATATCTCTGTGGGGGAAACCAATCACACTGGGAGGGCAGTTAGATATCTCTGTGGGGGAGGAAGTCCTCTGTGCACAGCTGGAAGAAGCATGGAAAATGCCACTGGAACCAGCCCTTTAGGCATCACCCGGGCGCTGGTGAGAAATGCAGAATCACGGGCCCTCCCAGACCTTCAGAATCAAAAGCTTCGGTTTAACAAGACGCCCAGGTGATGCGTGTGTACGTGAAAGTTGGAGAAACACTGGTCAGGAACTAGGGCTATTACTAGCGATCGGTATTTCTCATCAGTGGCACGAGAATGAATAAAGACCAGGCCCTGTGCCTCCCTGGCTGAAGGAAAAACGGGGTGAATGGAGATGGGAGGCCCAATTTGCCAAGGTGAGAATGATTTTTTTCCTTATTGGATATCTTTTAACCCCAGGAAGGTTGAGAATCAAGTGTAGAAATGATGGAATAAATCAATCCCACAGTATTAATATTCTTGTATTAGGTTTAGAGTTAATCTGTATATATTTACCATTATAAGCACTTTTTATTACTTAAGAGAATTTGGCATAGAGATTAGCTAATCTGGTCTTAGAATTCTAATTTAAAATGCGTACTTGAGGGGCGCCTGGCTGACTCATTGAAAGTGTGCGACTCTTGATCTTGAGCCTCACATTGGGTGTAGAGACGACTTCAATAAATATATAAATAAATAAACTTTAAAAATAAAATAAAATGTGTCCTTGAGTAACTCGTTTAGATTTGGATTTATATGCTAAAAGACAGTCTGTAAATGGGGCTGGAACATTTAAGAGAACCAAACACTTTTATCTGTAAGTTTAAAACATTAGCATTATAAGAGTAATTTAAATACTTGGAAGGATTTCTTAGACACCTGAGGGAATGTCAAAGAAATACGTAAATGCCATTTTAAATGTATGAAGGAATTTAATTATAAGTCTTCCTAAAAGTGACTATGAAATTTTGCTAGATTTAAATTTTTTTTTTAAAAGGAAGACACCGGATTTTGAATACATAACTTGAATATACAGCTTACCAAGTTAGTCCAAAAGCTTGCCCTCAAATAATCTTTTCTAGGTACTAAAATCACCCTCAACCCACGCACAAGGAAATCACATTCACAGCCAGATGGTGCAGCAGGGTCTTTGAGTACCCAGAAGCGCCATCAGCAAGCTTACCTTCGTCGGCGCCTAACTTCAGCTTCCACTCAATTCATGCGCCCGTTTCTCTTTTCCACCTTCTCCCAGCCTCCCTGGTTCTGCACAGCAAGCGATCGATGGAAACCCAGCGGACAACCAAGAGTGAACACATTTCTGGGGGTGCCAAATGTCTAATTGCTAGTGCTATGCCAACAGCAGTAATCTCTTGCGGTAGCATTTCGCAGTTGGTAAAAGAATCTCTGTTTGGTCTAAATAACCCCATTTCGTGAATGAGGAAATGAAAGCTTAAAACATCATGAGTAAGCTCTCTTGGGGTTACCCCTGAAGACCCAGAGTCCACTCATGGTCATTTTGCTGTTTCCCAAGACCCGTTTCAGCAAAGGAGTACAGATATGCTCTTCACATTCAGAGGAAACCCCAAGAGTAATCTGTAAGAAATACATAAATATATGTATTTGAAAAGAAGTGATACATGTGAGACATACATGCTAAGTTCTGTTAAACTGTAATGTGTGATAAACTAATGTTAAATTAATGAAACAAGGGGGCGCCTGGGTGGCTCAGTCGGTTAAACGTCTGACTTCGGCTCAGGTCACGGTCCCAGGGTCCTGGGATCGAGCCCCGCATCGGGCTCCCTGCTCTGAGGGAAGCCTGCTTCTCGCTCTCCCACTCGCCCTGCTTGTGTCCCCTCTCTCGCTGTCAGATAAATAAATAAAATCTTTAAAGGCAAATTAATGAAACAAGGAGGCCATTAAGCTGAGGTGGCTCTAATGCTCTGGTGGCCTATGTCAACAAACCAAACTCTAAGCCTCTGCATCGTGAAATCAGTACCTAAGGACAACCGGTCACAAACAGCCAACCAGGCTTGAAGCGATAGCCAATCGATAATTTCCTTTCTTAAAAAAAAAAAATAATAATTTCCTCTCTTTGCTTCCACACTTTCTCTATATAATTCTTTCCCCTGGCTTCTGTCAAGCACCATTCCTAATCACTTCCAGTTTGGTACTACCCAGTTTGAACCTATTTTTAATGTGCCTCGGTCTACCTTTTAACACTAGAATATTCCATTTCATGATGGGGCTCGATAATAGTGTTTCTTACATATCTGTAAGGACAGTTCATAGAAAGTTAAAGAGGCTCCTAACTTTCGTAACAATTCAATTCAATTTTAAGTGTGTTTCTCTTTGCATTCTAGATAAATTTATTTTTTTAAAGATTTTATTTATTTATTTAAGAGAGAGAGTGAGCACAAGTGAAGGGGAGGGGCAGAGGGAGAGGGAGAAGCACACTCCCCGCTGAGCAGGGAGCCCGGCAGGGCTGGCTCGATCCCAGGATGCCGAGATCATGACCTGATCGGAAGGCAGATGCTTAACCAACTGAGCCACCCAGGCGCCCCTAGATAGTTAAACTTAAAAAGGGAAAGAAAGAAACACAGATTCAAATGTCTGCTTATTTTCTATTCAGAGGCTCTGTTTCATAAACAATTTGTACTCTTTTTTTTTTTAAGGTTTTATTTACTTATTTGACAGAGAGAGACACAGCAAGAGAGGGAACACAAGCAGGGGGAGTGGGAGAGGGAGAAGCAGGCTCCCCACGGAGCAGGAAGCCCGATGCGGGGCTCGATCCCAGGACCCTGGGATCATGACCTGAGCCGAAGGCAGCCGCTTAACGACTGAGCCACCCAGGAGCCCCTGTACTCTATCCTTAAGTGGCCACACATTTCCATGCTCCTTTTAATATACGTGTGTGTACACACACATGTGCGTGCACGCGCACACACACACATAGCTTCTTTCTGCAGCAACAGAGATTCTGGATGAGAAGTCTGTACTAAATCTGATTCAGGCTCCTGCAAACAGTCCAGAGCATCCACTGGTCCAGACGCGGCGGGTAAACGGCCATATCCTCTTCTCCTATTTCCTTTTCTCATCGCTGATGTGATTACTGTGATATTGTGCCCTAAATGGAAGCTCATCCTGTGATAAGCTTTTGCTCTGTCCAAAACCAAAACCGGAGGATGAATGTGAGGGCGACAGGGCCCAGGCCAAAGCAGGCAGCCCTGTGACCCACAGAAGGACCACCCCCATCCTCGCCCTCAGTGATGTCTGTGACCGGCGCTACACACCCTGCTCGGAAGTCAGAAAATAGAGCTTGGAGAATCTAGAAATGAGGTCACATTCAGATTACTGTGGCCAGACTGCCAGAATTCTGTGTAGAAAATACGAATTTTATCGGCTCTAAATTATACCCACAGTTAAATTATAATCTAACAAATATCCAACTTTTAGTTTACACACAGGACTAAAACCCCACTTTCCACTGATGCATTCATTCATGTTTCCAGAACATTTCCAGAATGTTTCCAGAAACAATCTTTATGTTTCTCTTCAGGTCTATCTGTCATGCTGGGTGCCAGCGAAATACGGATAAATAAGCTGTGATATCTGCCCTCAAGATGCTAATGGTCTGATACATTTATTCAAACAAGCATACATTTATAGATTGTTACACAAAAGATAATATAACATTTTTAACAAGTATACATCTCTGCAGGAAAGGGTTAACCTAGTTGGCCTGAGCTGTTTGTTATCTTAAGGCAGGTCAGCTTGCAGGGTTGGCCCCTGGCTGGCTTCTGGGATCTCAGTTTCAGAAAAGTTCCCTATGCTAGCAGGTTGTTTTGCCCACCTCGGGCTCGAAACACCTGCTTTCCTTGGAATCCTGAATTTCAGTAATAGTGGCCGGACCTTGTGATGGTGTGACCGAACACCATTAAAACCCCTAGGCACTGAGTCTCAGATGGCCTTTCCTAAAAGGCAGAAATACCATACAGGACGTGAGCATTGTCCTGCTGGGGGAGAGAGCATTCTGTGTGGCCTCATTCAGGGACAGCGAAAGAAGCTTGTGCATGGATTTTTCCAGACCCTGCCTGTGCCTCTTCCCCTCCCTGGTTCCAATGCGCATCCTTGCTGTGGAGCAGTAGTAAGTAAATAAATAAAACTATACACACGACTCTATGCTGAGTCCCCAGGAGTCCTTCTAGAAAACTACCAAACATGCGGGTGGTCTTTTGCCCTTCTTTTTTTTTTTTAAGTAGGCTCCATGCTCAGAGTGGGACTTGAACTCACAACTCTGGGATCAAGAGTCGCATGCTCTACTGACTGAGCCAGCCGGGTGCCCCCATGCAGGTAGTCTTTTGGACCCCAAAACAATCCCACTGTCCCAATAACCTACTATTTGGATTGATATTTTTACATTAGTGCACTCCCAGACAACCAGCCAGTAAATTTGAGAGTTTGAGATAAAATAAAATTTAAAATTAGGTGAAATAAATAAATCACTTCTCCAAGTTCATTTTAATTTTGACTCACCTGCCTGTATAGTCCGTGTTTTTTTAAAAACCAGAAAATCTATACAGTATTTCACAAACACACTCGTATGTATATAGACACACAGACACATATATGTGGTCATGCCATTGAATTTAAAAGTTGGAGCTGCCCATCAAATGGCATAAAGAGAAAGGACAGAATTAAGCCAAAGGCAACATGACTTCTATTAACCTTTCAGCCTCAGTCTTTCATGCAAATTATTTGGCAAATTAAATGATCTCGGATAAAGGGGAAAGCCAGCATTGGGAACTTCATTTGATGTTGTCATTGTTTTCAAGGATTAAATGCAGGGCTTGCTATCAGCACTATCCAAGTGCTATGCTCGGAATAGGAAAGTGTGAAAAGAAACAGTATTCCCTCTGAAAAAGATCCATCCGGCTTTTTCAGCATGGCTTTGCTCTCATTAGCTCTTTTTTTTTTTTTCCTTAAAGAATCTAAAATCCTGGGTCTTCAAGATGGAATTAAAAAACACTAAAATTGGGGCACCTGGCTGGCTCAGTCACTAGAGCATATGACTCTTGAACTCAGGGTCGTGAGTTTGAGCCCCATGCTGGGGGCAGCATTTAGTTTAAAAAAAAAAAATAGAAAACACTAAGACTACTTCTTAGGGCGCCTGAGTGGCTCAGTCAGTTGAGTGTCCGACTCTTGGTTTCCGCTCAGGTCATGGTCTCGTGGTCATGGGATCGAACCCCACGTTGGGCTCTGTGCTCAGTGTGGAGTCTGCTTCAGATTCTCTCTCCTTCTCCCTCCCATTCACTCTCTCTCTCTCTCCAATAAATAAATAAAATCTTTTAAAAAAAGATCGCTTTGGGGCGCCTGGGTGGCTCAGATGGTTAAGCATCTGCCTTCGGCTCAGGTCATGATTCTAGGGTCCTGGGATCGAGCCCCACATCGGGCTCCTGGCTCAGCAGGGAGCCTGCTTCTCCTTCTCCCTCTGCCTCTCTCCCTGCTCATGCTCTCTCTCTCTGTATCTCTGTGTCTCAAATGAATAAATAAGAAAAAAATCTTAAAAAAAAAATTTTAAAAAGATTGCTTTTATAACATTTTCTTAAATACTAACTTAAATCATACACAGAACATCCAGATTTTATATAATGATACTTCAGTAACCACTAATAGTCCCCAGACTTCTTTCTTTACTTCCAACACCTGTAACATGTACACTTGATACTGGGGCAGCCATCCCCGAATTGTTTTAAGTCTCTCTGTGGTTCCCCTGTAGAACTGTATGCCTCACCTCTTCTAGCTTTCTTTTACAACTGGAACAAAAAGGTGATATGTATATGGGTACCTAAGTTAATTTTAACCCATATCCTAAAGCTAATTAGGTCAGATTTAAGAGCCTCTAAACAGGAATCCACACTTCAACTGTGTTATCTAAATCCACACCAGAGTCTCGGTCATCAGCACAAGGGGTGTCAGACCTCGTTCTCGAAGAAATGGGTGGTGCTGCAGAAATACGATAGCCAGGAAGACGACGCAGACCCTACTGCCCTTGCATGAGACAAGAATCGGAAGTGGGCAAAACCAGCAGCTGAACAGCCGTGTGCGAGCGATACTCTCATTTCTGCCAGACCATCTGGTCTTGCGCCCACCCCTCACCCTCACCCACTACCCACTGGACACAGAGGACTCGGTGCCCGGTCGGCCACACACCTGACACCAGGTCTGTTTCCAAGCGGACTCTTCAGGCAGGTACTGTGCAGGGACGTCGCTAACCTCACAAGGAATAGGTAGCAAATCTGTTCTTTTTTTTCTTCTCCTTTCTTTTTTGCCATTTCACTAACATCTATACGAACCCTGATCTGAGACTTGCTTTCACTATAACACTGTAACATACCACCCACATGCCGGGTTATGGAAAAAAGAAATATAGATCTCACGTGCCTCTACTGGTCAGCCTTTTACCAAAGACACAAACACTTTTCAAATTATCCAGTTA
Organism: Neomonachus schauinslandi; assembly: GCF_002201575.2. Taxonomy (NCBI): domain Eukaryota; kingdom Metazoa; phylum Chordata; class Mammalia; order Carnivora; family Phocidae; genus Neomonachus; species Neomonachus schauinslandi. The sequence continues at coordinate 117,760,389 of NC_058419.1, forward strand.
GCATAAATCCCCTGGCAACTACTCTTTCCCCTGCTATTTCACACTGGCCCGGGGCCCTAAAGGCAGGGATGTCCGTTGCAATAACTGAATGTACAGCACCTAGACATTTTTGACATTAAAAGGAATGTTTGATAATATTCTGCAGGAAAAAAAGGGATTAGTTACCAACAATTCAAGAGGGTCATCAAGCCATATTCAGAAAATGACAGGGGCACCTGGCTGGCTCAGTCGGTAGAGCATGCAATTCTTGATCTCGGGGTTGCGGGTTCGAGCCCTACATTGGGTGTAGCGATTACTTAAAAATAAAATCTTAAAAAAAAAAAAGAAAGAAAATGACAAAGTTTTTGAAGTTAATAGATTTATTCTAGAAGCTTATTATGTGTTGCATAGAGTCCATGTGTTGCATAGAATCCATAGCACAACTGAGAAAACCATCTAGCAATCCAGAGACAAACGAATAGGTGCAAAACCTAAGAACTGATTTGGGAACCAGGCACCAAAAGTTCCCATTTGTCATATTTGACATTGCTCTCCACCTTCTGCTGGCTCTTTGTTCTCATTTCGTACCATTTTTGCCAATGCCTTAAAAGGAAGATGCACACTCTATTTTTTAAATCTGGAACACTCATTATATTTTCTTTCAAGACAAAATGTTCTGAGCTTTGTATCCATTAATAAAAAGTCAGATAAACATATATGCTACTTTATGGTGTCTTAACACCTTCTACTGAGTTCTTCCTCAGAAGAAGGTGAACCCTCTTCTAGAGCAGAAGTTTTTTGGGCTTTTTTTAGATTTTATTTTTTTAAGTAATTTCTACACCCAACATGGGGCTCGAACCCACAACCCCGAGATCAAGAGGCGCACGCTCCTCCGACTGAGCCAGCCAGGTGCCCCATGGAGAAGAAGTTCTTAAGGTGTAGTCCCTAGACCAGCAGCATCGGCATCGTGTGGAAACTTGTTAAAAATGCAAATTCTCAGGCCTAACCCCAGACCTAATGAATCAGACGCTCTGGGGATGGGCCCAGGATCCAATTGTAAGAAGCACTCCGGGTGATTAGGATGGACGCTAAAGTTTGGGAATCACTGTTCAACATTTGGCACACGCCTAGTTCAACTTGGAAACACTTACTGCAGATGCACCCAAATGGTCCTCTTTAGAGGGAGGGGAAACAGATGACAAGGCGGATCATCGTCTGTCATGCTTGACTGACAAGTGAAGGAGAAGCGATCGTGCAAAATTCACAATACCCTTCCTCCCACCACATCAGACCCTGCCAACTTTGTACACGCTCCCCACTTATCAGCCACCTACACCAAGAGCTTGCTAAGCGCAGAGCTGCAAAACGCCTGTCGGTACCTAAAGAATACTGCCTCCCCTCTGTACCACCGCAGAAATAACAAAGGCAGCTTAATTAAATCATCGTGGATGTCCAGGTCACATGGTATCCAGGGGCGTGGAGGCCAGTCACTGCAGTGCCACCACAGGGCTCTGAGCTCCAGTTGGAAGAATGTGCCCAGAAATTTTGGTTGTGTTTCAAAATGTGATAAAGTTGATTCAACCAGCAGAGAAGAGACAGCTCATTCAAACCAAACCCAAAGGAGACGCATAATGCCTTGAGGGGAAAGCTCTCTAACAAAGAAAGAGTTGATTCATAAGCAAGTGGTGATTTAATTGATTTTTAATAGCCTTTATTTTTAATTTTTTTTCCTTTTTAAATAAGACATGGCTTAATTTTTTTTTTAACATTTATTTATTTATTTGAGAGAGAGAGAGGAAGAGAGAGCAAGCACTGCCCACGCGTGCCTGACTCACAGAAGGGACAGAGGGAAAAAGTCTCCAAGCAGACTCCCCACTGAGATGCGATTCTCAATCCCACTGAGCCACCCAGGCACTCCAATAACCTTTAGTTTTTAGAGTAGTTTTCAGTTCACAGCAAAATTGAACGGAAGGTATGGAGAGTTCCCGTATAAATGGGTATTGGTTTTTGTTAAATGCTGCTTCTCAATCTATTGAAACAATCATGTGATTTTTCTTTTTTAGCCTATTGATGTGATTGATTACACTGATTTTCAAACACTGACGCAGCCTTGCTTACCTGGGATAAATCCCACTTGGTCATGGTATATAATTCTTTTTACACATTGTTAGTTTCAATTTGCTGATATTTTGTTGAGGAGTTTTGCATCTGTGTTCATGAGAGTTACTGGCCTATAGTTTTCTTATAATGTCTTTGTCTGGTTTTTTGTTTGTTTTTGTGGGGTTTTCTTTGTTGTTTTTTTTTCTGTTCTGATTTTTATATTAGGGTAATGTTGGCCTCAGAAACAGGAAGTATTCCCTCTGCTTCTATCTTCTGGAAGAGATTGTAGAGAATTGGTATCATTTCTTCCTTAAATGTTTGGTAGTAGAACTCACCATTCATCTGGACCTGGTGCTTCCTATTTAGGAAGGTTATTAATTATTGATTCAATGTCTTTAATAGTTATAGGCCTCTTCAGGGGCACAGGGTGGCTCAGTCGGTTAAGCATCCGACTCCTGATTTTGGCTCAGGTCATGATCTCAAGGTCATGAGATCAAGCCCCACATCTGGCTCCATGCTCAGTTCGGAGTCTGCTTGAGATCTTCTCTCTCCCTCTGCCCCTCCCCGACTCAAGCATGCGTGCTCATGCTCTCTCCTTCGCTCTCTCAAATAAATAAATAAATAAAAATTAAAAAAAATAGTTATAGGCCTATTCAGATTGTTTCTTCTTGTGTGAGATTTGGCAGATTGGGTCCTTCAAGGAATTGGTCCATTTCATATCTGTAAGCACAGAGGTTTTCATAATATTTTTTTATTATTTTTTAAATGTCCATGGGATCTGCAGTGATGTGCCCTCTTTCAATTCTGACCTTGCTAATTTGCGTCTTCTCTCTTTTTTCCTTAGTTAGCCTAGCTAGAGGCTTATTGATTTTATCAGTGTTTTCAAAGAACCAACTTTTGGTTTTTGGTTTTTTTGTGGAAGCAAAAGTAAATTTCATCCACTTGCTTAGAGAAGACTGACTTGGAGACAACTAAAATACGTGATACAGTTGATAATGTAAAAAATTTATGAAGGGGTAGGGAGGAGTAGGGGAAGCCTCATCAAAAACAATGGAATCTGGTTGAGAAGGGCAAATAGGAATGGTGGCACGTGGGCAAGTGCATTCAAGGCATAAGGACCTGGGTATACCTCTTGTTTATTATCAGGTGGCCAGTGTCTTCCAAAATAGTTCCTCCAAAAATCCTATTTACTTACATAACTGCCACCTTTTCCACTCTATTATCTTCTTTCAATAATCAGAGGAGAGAAAATTATGCTGCATTTTCATATACAGGTAAGATGTATTCAGATTTTCTGGCTGCCCCTCACAGAAACTCCTTAATTTAGCTCCCTATACTCGCTGCTGTGCATGGTCTTTGAGGAGATACACATGAAAGATTACAGGGAAAATATGAAGATGTATTGACGCATTTGTGGATATAGTTTTCTCCCCAAAAATAGTTGGAGAAAAAGATATTGTTGGAGAAAAAAGATACTGTGCAATGGTGCAAGTAGAGAGAGTGGGAAAATTCCATATAAAAAGACATTTATAACATAGTTTTATTTCCTTCCCAGAATTCATGGCCCAGGGGTGCTTGGGTGGCTCAATCAGTTAAACATCTGCCTTCGGCTCAGGCCCTGGCATCAAGCTCCACGTCAGGCTCCCGGCTCAGTGGGGAGTCTGCTTCTCCCTTTCCCCTGTCCCCCCTCGTGCTTGCTCGCTCTCTCTCTAATAAGTAAATAAAAAATCTTAAAGAGAGAATTCACAGCCCAGTTTTCATTCTATGAACAGATACATTATTATTTATTTTCCTCTTGATGAAATTCTCTTTCTATCATCATGTCACATACCAAAGACACATTTGAGCCTCGGCTTTCTTTAGTATTTTGCTGTTAGGAAGTCGCTGTTACCAATTTTGAATAGCCAAGGTATCAAAATATACTATGGCTGTCATCACCAAAAATTATTTAAGTCCTTTCTTTGGGATACTGTCATATTTCACATGACATACAGTAAGTAAAATAGAAAACAGCACCAACAAGCACTTTGGGAGATTCCATTTAAAGATTGCTATTTTTAAGTAATCTCTACACCCAACGTGGGGTTCCAACTTACAACCCCAAGATCAAGAGTCACATGCTGTACCGACTAAGCCAGCCAGGAGGCCCTGGGAGATTCCATTTAAAAAATAATAATTATTATATGGAGCCCTTTTTTAAAACCAAAGATCCCAGCCACTCGCAAGTACTACAAAAGTATGACAGTAGGAAGGAAGAACAGACTACCCCTGCTTTCTTGTTTGAAGAGAATGCCATGCTTCACGAGACACAGGCATTCTAGGTATTAGCAGGGAGGACTCTAATTCTAGTCTTAAGATCATGGTGTGCATTGCTGGTGAGATTTTTTTTTTAAGATTTTTTTTTTTTTATTTATTCATTTGAGACAGAGAGAGAGAGAGAGAGAGAGAGAGAGAGAGCATGAGCAGGGGGAGGTGCAGAGGGAGAGGGAGAAGCAGGCTCTCCGCTGAGCAGGGAGCCGGTTGTGGGACTGGATCCCAGGACCCTCAGATCATGACCTGAGCTGAAGGCAGAGGCTTAACCATCTGAGCCACCCAGGCACCCCGCTGGTGAGATTTTTAACAGATGTTTTACATGAAGTACAGAGTTGAAATGCCTTGGGGTAGAGGCAATGCAAGGAACTGTATGCAAACAATAAAAGACACGAAAGATACAGATTACTCGCCTTTAAAATTATTTATGGTGTGGGGCCCTGTAATTGTACCTATGGGTTTCCTTTCATAATCAGTTAATCATCTTTCAAATGTGAAGTAATGGGCAGCCAAAAACATCATCTGCAACACTGCAGATCATCTGTCATTCCTTTTAATCAGACTGGACTTGACAGCCGTGATTTCTTACTAGAGGGAATTTTATGACCGGGGGTAATGTAATTCAAAAACTACCAAAATGTAATGATTTCTGGTGAATATGCAATAAAGTTACAGTGGGATTTGATAAATGGAGCCCCTGGGAATAAACTGAGTTCCTTAAACTATCCCCACCATCAGCACTCCATTTCTCCCCTTTGTTACTTATGGAGGCCAGAATTGCTTACATTTGCAATGACATTTTATTTTTTAAATTTTTTTTAAAAAGATCTGTTTCTTTGAGAGAGAGGGAGAGAGAGCATGCACACACAGGAGTTGGGCGGGAGGAGAGCAGAGGGAGAGGGAGTGAAGCGGACTCCTCGCTGAGCATGGGTGGCTCAGTTGGTTAGGCGTCTGCCTTTAGCTTGGGTCATGATCCTGGGGTCATGGGATCGAGCCCCGCATCGGGCTCCTTGTTCAGCGGGGAGTCCGCTTCTCCCTCTCCCTCTGCCTGCCGCTCCCCCTGCTTATGCTCTCTCTCTCGATAGCTCTCTCTGTATCAAATAAATAAATAAAATCTTAAAAAAAAAATCTCCACACGGGAGTCCTTTGCTCATCCATGGTCAATAACCACTTCCATGGGGACTATGCCCATCCTTTACCTAAAACTTGAATGAGTCCTTTGAAGTAGGAGCTGAGGAATTGCGTGTTGCCTCACCCATTTGCTATGAGACATCCTTATATAACACAAACCTTAGTTTTTACGTGAGCATTTACTGGGGGAAATGTGCGATGTTAGCACCCTTGATGGCTTACAGAGGGAAAATGGATTGGCAGAACTCTTATTTTAATTTTTTTGTAGCTACGGGTGATGGTTTTCATTACAATTTGTTTCAAGGCCGAGCATGTAGTGGGGGTATTTATCCCTTTCAGTATGTGAGCAGCCCCTGGAGACAATGACTTGAACTTTGGAATCAAACTCAGTGATGGTGTCCTACGCAGTGTAGGAATGCATGGGACACTCAGGGCCATCTCTGTAGGTCTAGTCAGGCAACTATTTTTCAAAAGGCTGCTTCCAAATGTGCATTTGTTTGATGTTCAGGATTTTTATTCCTGTTTCCTAAAGCTGTGGTATGTTTTAAATTGGTGTAGCTCTGTTAGCAAAGATACGAAAGTAGCCTGGGACTTTTAAAAAAAACCCAACTGTGCCACAGACTGCTTTGTGAGTGAATTCACACATGAACGTTTTTTTCCATCTTTTTTTCCTTTCACGTGTCTCCTTTATCTACCCAGGTGATGTGCTCCATTTTCAATATGCAGTCCTAGTGAAGAATAATTAAAGATTATCAGAAAATTGTGCCCTTCTGATTTTCAGGGAATTTACAGATAACATTTCCTTGATTTGTCCCAGGAGACCTGCCATTTCGGAGAAAACACTACAAGACTTAATGAGCCCAAAACAGGCACCTCAACCCAACTTTAATTTCTAACTTAGTTCAGGGAAGTCAATTTAGAAAGCTCCTCGTGCTACCTGGTTCTCTTCACCTTTTCAGGCATCAGACTCGTGATTTCACCAAAAATGCCAAGTTTTGAGCAGAGCTTATTAAACAATGTACTGGCTCAGCAGCAGGACTGACCAGTACAGAAAATATTGACTAACATAGATATATATTTCCTCTCCTAAGAAACTGAACAAAGTCTTAAATGAAAGATGGGCCTGGGAAATATAATAGGGTTCCAGGGAATATTCTTCTTTGATTAAAATAATTTCAAGGCAGGGCAATAAGTGTTGGATCTCAGAGTCTTGACAGATAGTTTTTTTAAGTAAGAATAAGGCTAAGAATACAAATGTTATACTGAATATACATGAGACAGCAAAAATCTTGCTTGCATACCTGAGAAAACTGAATTTTAAAATTGAGCCAACTCTTTAGAGTGAAGGGAATCTGTTCAGTTATTGGCAAGATTTCCAAATTAAGACTTTCTCTTACTCTGAGTGGTCACCTCATTATCACTCATGGTTGTTTGCTGAACAGAGTAGACATTTCTTATTGGACTACTCTGCATGCATTACCCCTTCTTCAAGTAACTCCTCCGTGTTTTTCATTTTGGAACTATCCCTCTCTCTCGTGGTCCTTATGGTTTGAGTAGTGCTGACTCTGCTCTCGGATTTGGGGGTAAACAGGTCACCCAGTCCTGGACAAAGGGAGCACCACCGTGTGTTCGAAATCAGAGGTAAGAAAAGTTTATTTGAAATTATCTGGTATCTGCTGCTAGTACCAGGGGAGAGGAACATTCTTCTGCAGCTAAAAAAAAAAAAAAAAAAAAAAAAAAACAAGCCTTGAGCTGCCAGTGAACAAAGGCTGCTGAAAAATGGGACTAATCTAGAGAAAACTAGAGGCGAGAGGCAAAGATGGAGAGACGGGGCCGGCCTCATGGGCCCGCAGCCTGTGAAGTTTCATAGAGCCTTCCGTTTGGAAGGGCCCCTCCCTTGACTTAATGCTATGCTGTCACCATTTCGATATTGTTTTTTGACCAAGGGACCCTGCATTTTTATTTTGTATTTGGCCCCACTAATTATGTAGCCAGCCTGACCTAAAGACTTCGGTAAGACCTCTGGACCCAGCCATGTCGGAAGTCAGACCTATCCTGGGTCCTTTTAGTTGTGTAAGCCAATAGATTTTCTTTCTTTTTTTTTTTTGTTAAGATTTTATTTATTTATTTGAGAGAGAGAGCACGCGAGCAGGGGGAAGAGCAGAGGGAGAGGGACAAGCAAACTTCACGCTGAGCACGGAGCCTGATCCCACAACCCTGAGATCATGACCAGAGCTGAAACCAAGAGCGGGACACTTAACGGACTGAGCCACCCAGGCGCCCCTAGATTTTCTTTTTTCCTTAAGCTACTTAGGGTTGAGATGTCTCTACATGCGATTTAGTTCTAATCTGATAGTAGAACAACAACTTAGATGATTATCTTTATAACCTTCCACCCATTTTTAGAACAAATTCTTCAATCAACTCATAGATAACTATACATCCTTTTTCTAAAACCCTTCGGTTGTGGAAAACTACTTTGTAAGGTAGCCCATTTTGAAAAAACTATAATAGTCATTCATTCATTCATTCATTCATTCATTCATTCATTCATTTTAAGTAGGCTCCACACCCAACGTGGGGCTTGAACTCACAACATACTGACTGAGCCAGCCAGGTGCCCCCGAAACAACTATAATATTCTTAAAGTTCTCCTTTTATAAACTTGTACCTATTGGTTCTTTTTCTAATCTCTAGAATTATTCAGATAAATCACACCTCCTGCCATGTGGCCGGACTTCAAATACTTGAGGACAGCTATACTCACATCTGGCAATAATTCACCATCGTTAAGTTAGACCCCAGTTCCTTCCATTCTCCTTTTATTCACTTTCCAAATCCTTGAACATCCCATGCAACATACAGATTGTCAATATCCAAACTGACTGTAAACTCCTATTGTAAACTACAATAGAATTCTTCATTCCCTGACTTTGGATGGAACATGTCTCTTAACATAGACTTAAATGGCATTCCCTAAGGCAACTGGCTCAAGTCAAGCCCCCAGCCAACCAAAGACCGCCAGGACACTGTCAGGTGAATAGCTGTTAGGCCGAACTTCCTCATTTTGCACCTGAACAACTGACCAAGTGCAAGGGTCAATAAACTATAGCCAGCAAACCAAGTCCAGCCCACCACCATTCTTGGTAAATAAAGTTTTATTGGAACATAGCCCCGTACAATTTTTTACATACTTTCTATGGCTGCATTCATGCTACAGTGTCAGAGTTGAGTAGTTACAACAGAAACTGGCTGGCCTGCAAAGTCAAAAATATTTATTAGCTGGCTCTTTACAGAAAAAGTTTGTCAAGCCCTGATTTAAGTTAACAATATAAGCATTTACATTTAGCCTTGTTAGATTTTATTTTGTTAGTTTGGGCCCCTCATTCCAGCTTGGTTAGGTTTTCTCTAAGTCCATCGGTATGTAACCTATATCTAAACTCTTTTTATTCACAAATGGTCTTGAATATAATCATATTTTATTCTCGATCCCCAGCCTCCACCTAAAATCTATTTTAATTGATCCATAATGCATCGCAATGGGTATTTTAGATCACACAGGAAATTACCCTTTACCCTTAATTTTAATCCACATCATGGAGATCTAACACTGGCATTACCTGTTTTATTCTTTTTTTTTAAAGATTTTATTTATTTATTTGAGAGAGAGAAAGAGAGTGAGCACGAGCAGGGGGAGAGGCAGAGGGAGAGAGAAAGGGAGAAGCAGACTCTCTGCTGAGCAGGGAGCCCCACTTGGGGCTCGATTCCAGGACCCCGAGATCATGACCTGAGCTGAAGGCAGACGCTTAACTGACTGAGCCACCCAGATGCCCCACCTGTTTTATTCTTAATTGGACAAGACATGTCAGAAAGGTGCTTTCCAATAGAACTTTCCACATTGATGGAAAATGTACATCTGCACTGTCCAAAATGGTACCCACTGGTCACATGTAGCTATTGAGCACCTGAAACATGACTGGCTCAGTTAGTGGAGCATGTGACATTTAAAAAAAAAAAAATTATTTATTTATTTTAGAGAGAGAGAAAGCAGGGGAGGGGAGGTCAGAGGTAGAGGGAAAGAAAGTTCTAAGCAGACTCTGTGCTGAACACAGGGCCCCACAGAGATCAATCTCATGACCCAGAGACCACGACCTGAGCCGAAACCAAGAGTCACGCGCCTTAACTGACTGCGCCCCCCAGGCACCCCTGGAGCATGCGACTCAATCTCAGGGTTGTGAGTTCAAACCCCACATTGGGTGTGGAGCCTACTTCAAAAAGAAAAAAAGAAAAAGAAATATGGTTGGTACAAATGAGGAACTCAATTTTTCATTTTATGTAACGTAATGAATTTAAAATTAATATGAATACACACATGTGGCTAGTGGCTAGTGACTACTGGTGGACAGGACAGCACTAGGGAGTTAAGAACACTAAGAAATAGTAAAGTTCCATTTCCTCTAAGCAACATTTTCTTGTTCAGGGCTCTTCTGGACTGTCCTATAACTACCTCAAGAGAATTCCCTCATCTCTCTGGTATCCAGTAGCAACAGATGACTAGCAGGGTGATGTCCACGATAGTTAATGGCAAGTGAGGGCTCTGAACCCAGCTCACGTCTGAATCAATTCTGGGAAAGAAACAAATACACCACTTTTTGTTTTAGAACACTAAAGAAGCTATTTAGGAATTCATGAAGTTTTAATTTTATTACAAATTCTTTATTGAACACAATAAATCCTCATGTGGGCAATGAGCGTTGTGGTTAAGACTAGGGATGAAAGCCAATTTGTTAACCTAGTTTCCATAGAATCACCACAGGAAGTAAGACTGGATTCTTTACTTGTTGGAATCTAGTAAGTTATTTTTTTCTGTGAAGTCCTGTGTTCTCCCACCCAACATTTTGGGGCATCTCTCTCTCTCTTTTTTTAAAGTAAGCTCTATGCCCAATGTGAGGCTTGAACTCAGGACTGACCTGAAATCAAAAGCCGCATGCTCTACCACTGAGTCCCCAGGGGGACATCTCTTTCTTGCATAACAATCGCCATTATTGGGGCTCCTGGGTGGCTCAGCTGGTGAAGCCTTTGCCTCTTGATTTCAGCTCAGGTCTTGATCTCAGGGTCATGAGTTCAAGCCCCATGTTGGGCTCCATGCAAAGCGGGAGTCTCCTTAAAAAAAAGAATCACCATTATTGCATGTGGAGCATATGGAAAACCACCCTGTTCCACAGGGGAATCTGATGTGCAGCCAGGATTTAGAAGCCTTTAATTTGTACATCGATAACTTCCAAATCTCTATCTTCCATCCGAATCACTTGAGCTTCAGAAGCATCTCTCCAACTGCAATAGATTATAAAATGTGGCCATGACTTCTTCCCGTCCTGTGTGCAAAGACCCTTTGCAAGGTGCCTTTGTGCTCCTCCCTATAAGAAAATGAGTCTGTTTCCCAATCCCTCAAAGCTGGGCTGGTCTTGAAAATTGCTTGTAGCTGAAATCAGTTATGTGCCTCCCACAGCTGGGCCTAACGAAGCCTGGTCACTTTTGCTTCCACAGCCTTGGAATGCTGCTCAGAGACCATGAAAGGAAGAAAGCCGATCTGGTGTCCTACAGGATCAGAGACCACATGGAGAAGAACCGAGCTACCCCAGCCAAGCAGAGAGCCACTGCCAAACAAGCGTGTGAGGTTCTATTGGACCTTCCAGCCTAGCTGTCGTCCCGGATGAATGCAGCCATATGAGCGAGCTCAAGCAAAACCAGCAGCGGAACTGTCCCGAAAACCCAATGAATTGTGAGAAATAATACACTGTTGTTATTTTAAGCCATTAAGTTTTAGGGTGGTTTGTTACGCAATGAGAGACAAGAGAAAAGCCAGCTATCTCCAGGATGTTTCCACTTGTACATCTCAGAAGCATGTCAAATGTTACAAGTTCACGATGAAACGCCCCTCATCCCCTTCCAGATTCCACACCCTTCCCTAAACCCCCCACCCCCCGCCTGGTGAGGTGCCTTTGCAAATGCTTCTCTGTCTAGCACAGAATATTACAAACTCTTGTACTTTCTCCTAGCTGTCACAGCATACATCATATGCACGTTTTATATCCTATATCCTCTAGGTCCTGGAATAGTATTTGGCACATAGTATGTGCTTAGTAACTATTTATTAAATGCCAAATGAATGACTCACACATCTAAGGACCTCAGCTATCTAGAAACACAAAAATAATTGGGGGACGGGGGTGGAGAAGACAGCAAGAGCCACTCACCCACAACTCAGGAATTTACTCAAAGCCTAGTGTGTCTTATTTTTCTTTCACGTTTATAACAAATCTAGTCATCATATCATGCAGATTACAGTAGCAAGGACCCAAATACTAGGCAAGAAAGTCTAAATCTGCCCCGCATCGGGCTCCCTGCTCGGCAGGAAGCCTGTTTCTCCCTCTCCCACTCCCCTCTGCTTGTGTTCCTGCTCTCGCTGTGTCTCTCTCTGTCAAATTAAATAAAATCTTAAAAAAAAAAGAAGAAAGAAAGTCTAAATCAACTAACTAAAAGAAAAAAAAATCGTGGTAGTCTGAGAGGTAACAAAAGCAACAACTCAGAGAAATGAGGTGAATGAAATTAACTACAGGGCGCCTGGGTGGCTCAGTTGGTTAAGCGACTGCCTTCGGCTCAGGTCATGATCCTGGAGTCCCTGAATCGAGTCCCGCATCGGGCTCCCTGCTCTGCAGGGAGTCTGCCTCTCCCTCTGACCCTCCCCCTTCTCATGTGCTCTCTCTCATTCTCTCTCTCTCAAATAAATAAATAAAATCTTAAAAAAAAAAAGAAATTAACTACAAATAACAGACAAAAGAGCCGGAAAAAATACAGGACTCTGAGCTATTTGGTGTATCTTCTTACTCAAAAGTTCTCACCTAACCCCACCTAAACATCCCAACAGCCAGTAGAATAAAAGTGCCACGAGGGCGGGATTCTTGTCTCCTTTATTCAATGGTACAGCCCCAGTTCCTAACCCATCTTCAGCGCTCAGTAAATGTTCGGTGTTTGATAGCACCGGACACACTGTCTGAAGTGAGAATGGACCTGGGTTATCAAGACAAGGTAGAAATACATTCAGTATTCCAAGTTTAAGAACACAGGGCAGGCAGTAACATTTTGGAAAAAATTCTACTAAAATTGCTTTTCAAAGTTTGCATATATAAGCGGTAACCTTCAAACATCTGAAAAATGTATGAATATGGACCGCCAGGCCAGTGAGTTAGAATGTATCTTTATTGTCTCTTGCTCCTTCTATATTTTCCACTCTGCCTAGCACACCAGATATAAACAATAAAACTGAAATGAATATTTTAAAACTTTTATCATGGAAAATTTCAAAAATACATAAAAGTGGAGAATAATTTAATGACTCTCCATGTGACTATCACTCTGATTCAATAATCATCCACTCTTGGTCAACCTTGTTTCATGAAAACCACATCCACCTTCCTTGCTCCCATACTATATGAGTATTTTGGAATGAATAATTGGTTTAAGATCCAGTTAATCACTATCGCCTATAATCCAGTAGGTGAGGTTTCCAGATTTATTTGTATTTAATGGACATTAATTAATAGCATCTTTCCATTAGTGGTGATTTCATCTAAGTATATGAAGAGTAACCCATGCATCGTGGCTTTTTATTTTTATTCATCCACAGAAAACCAAATGTCACACTAGAATAAATTATTCATCTTTATTTTAATCAATTATATATTTGTTGCTCTTATTAAGCCATTTTTCTTCCAGAGGATCTGAGAAATTGCATTTTTCAAACATGACTATGACAAGCCACATAAAAGAAAATCACCTTACGGTTTATCTTTTTTACATCTTTTTCAAAATGCCACATGTCTTTATCTTCCCTGTGCCTCTTAGTCAAACTGTATATTGTAGTTTATTCTAATGTTTAGAATACAAAACATTGCTGTTTTCCTTAAGTTTAGAATATTTGAAACTGACTATTTTATTTATTATTTTTTCAAGATTTATTTATTTATGAGAGAGTGCGCACGTGCGAGCGTGGGGGAGGAAGAGCAGAGGGAAAGGGAGAGAGAAACCCAAGAAGACTCCTCATGGAGCCCAACTCGGGGCTCACTCTCACGACCCTGAGAACACGACCTGAGCCAAAACCAAGAGTCGACGCTTAACCGACTGCACTACCCAGGCGCCTCTGAAACCGATTTTAAAACAGACACAACATCAATCACGGTCTTAAAATACACTTGTATAGTGAGGAAAAAATTCCCTTGTCTAAAATATATTTGATGACCAAAAAATTTTGATTTAAATTACTGAATGTAAGCTAAATCTGATTGTAATTATACAGATTTTTATTTTTTATTTATTTTTTTTTTTTAAAGATTTTATTTATTTATTTGACAGAGAAAGACACAGTGAGAGAGGGAACACAAGCAGGGGGAGTGGGAGAGGGAGAAGCAGGCTCCCTGCCGAGCAGGGAGCCCGATGCGGGACTCGATCCAGGGACTCCAGGATCATGACCTGAGCCGAAGGCAGTCGCTTAACCAACTGAGCCACCCAGGCGCCCCATAATTATACAGATTTTTAACATCACACTTAGTCTTATATTTACACAAACATTTTTTGAGAAGAAAATTCGGAGAAATACATAACATTTTTACACAGTTTTTGTTCTTGGCTTGAAGATCAGTGGCTTCCCTACAGAACTTGCTTCTGTCATGGTATGGAAAGGATGAAATCGAAAAAGCAGGAAGTATTTTGCCCATGACTGGGTGATAGGAATTTGATTCACTAATTTATTTCACACGTACTCTACTGCTGTGGAGCGCAAACTGTGCTTCACATTGGAATCACCTCGGGCATTTCTAAAAACATCCTGATGCCCAGGTCACAACCTGGATTGATTAAGCTGGAGCTCTGAGGATGGAGCCAATGTGTGCTGAAGCCAGCTTGCTCCTAGTAGCTCCTGAGAGCCAATATGCACATGTCTTCCCAACTCCGTGCTCGGCGATGTTAATGTCACTAGCCTGAAAGTGGCCACGGTGGGAGTATTTATACCACAGAAATGGGCATACGCTATAAATCAGGGCTCTTCATCTTCCGGGGAGTCGACTGTTAAACACTTATCAGCACAACACTGGACTGGGGACAGGGACACAGGCATCAGTAGTTTTTAAAGCTCTCTAGATGGTTTCAATGGGCAGCCAAGTTTGAGAACCAGTGATCTAAACATGATAGTCCTTAAACGTGGGGCCTCATCAGAATCACTTGGAGGACTTGCTATAAAACACTGATGGAGTTTCTGACTCAGGGAAGCTGGGGTGCAGCTGCCAAAGGTGCATTTTTAACAGGTGAGGCTGAAGAAACTCGTTCAGGGACCGCAGTTTGAGAACCACTGGTCCAGGTCATTCAATGAGTGTGAACTGACAAGAGGACCCCAGATACGGAGAGGAAGCAAAATAAGCCCAGATAGATCACTGCTCACAGTAAAAGCTGGGGAACGAGGCCGAAATACTGGAAATCTCTATTTATTCACGCCTTTCATCTCCTGCCCATTCCTTATCACTTGCCCTCCATTCTCTCGGTGTATTCATTCATTCATTCATCCCACCATCTGTTATTGAATCTATGTTATGATTGGTATGATACAAGGTTAGAAATAAAAGATAAAAAAAAAGAAAGAAAGAAAGAAAAGATCAAAGGAGACCAGGTCCGGTCTAGAAGTTTACATACTGGTTGGGAAGATAAGCAACTATACATTCAATCAAAGTACGGTCTGGTAATTGTGCCATCAAAAAGTTATATGCAGCTTGCTTTCAGAGCTCAAAATAAGATAGGGGTCAGGGAGTCTGAGGCACTACCAGTTGACATGTTTTTACAAGATAAGAGTAGGTAACGTAGACCAGCGGAAGGATGGAGATAAACCATTCCTGGCAAAGCAAATAGCTGGTTTAAAAGCAGGACGGTATGAAACCACATACTGATGCCAGGGGGCGTCTCAAAATCGGGAGAGCGTCAGAATTACTCGGGGAAATTGATCAAATGCTCTGTATTCTTTATTGGTTCTCCAGGTGATTCTGCTATACATCAGAGTTGGAGGACCACCGACTCAGCATCCTGACCAGACATGATGTGCTAGAGCAGCACCAAGGGTCCCTAAAGGAAGGAGGAGCTGAAGTAGAGAGGAGGCCGGGACCAGCATGCAAAGCGTGATTTGAAATTATGTTCAAAAACAAAAACTGGGGGGCTGGCTGGCTCAGTTGGTAGAATGTGTGACTCTTGATCTCGGGGTTGTGGGTTCAAGTCCCACACTGGGTGTAGAGATTACTTAAAAATAAAATCTTAGGGGCGCCTGGGTGGCTCAGTCGGTTGAGCATCTGACTCTTGATTTCAGCTCAGGTCATGACCTCAGGGTCCTGGGATCGAGCCCCACGTCGGGCTCCGCGATCAGTGGGGAGTCGGCTTCTCTCCCTCTTCCTCTGCTCCTCCCCCCACTCTCGTGTGCGTTTGCCCAATTGTGCACACGCACACGTGCTCTGTCTCTCAAATAAATAAAGCTTTAAAAAAAAAAATCTTAAAAAACAAAACAAGACAAAAACAAACCAAACCCAAAACTGAGGAATTGTTTATATATTCTCCTGGCCATCCGGGCATCCACTGCCCCTGAGGAAAGACAAAAAGCTTCGGTTTTCTAAAGCAGGGGTCAGCAAACTGCAGTCTACCAGCCAGATGGGGCCTACCACCTGCTTTTGTACCACACACAAGCTAAGAATGGTTTTTAAATGGTTGGAAATGGTTTTTAAATGGTTTTAAATTTCTAAATGCTTGGAAGAAATGAACAACTAGTATTTCGTGACACATGAAAGTTTCAAATTTCAGGGTCCATAAAAAAGGTTTATTGGAACACCCAAACTCATCCATTTACCAATTGTCTGTGGCTGCTTTCACATGACAATGGCAGAGACCATGGCCAGCAAAGCTGATCCTTTACAGAACAGTTGGCTGATCCTCACTCGAAAGGCTAAGCCTGTGAAGGTCTGGAGCTGGAGAAGACTCTAAAGGGTGAGGGAGAAGGGAGTGACCCAGCCCCAGGAAGAGTTAGGGTACCCCAGCCTGGGCCAGCCAGCTGGTGGCTTCCATGCACAATGGAGCCCTTGGAGACCCAGATACCTGGTCTCAGCCCCAGTCTGGGCCCTAGAGGCGGTAGATGTTTTCTGGGACCATCTGGTCAAGGGCTTAGAGAAAGACCACCAGGATCTGCAGCCTCGTGTGCTGCAGGGAAGGTGCAGAGGCCAACCTTATCGGGAGGGAGAGCAGGCCATCGGCCAAGGCACCCACCTTCCAACACCATCTTGGATCCTGAGCATCGCAACAGCGGCCATGATGAATACAGACCAGAGGCACCACTTGCACGGTCCTAATAAGCCCAAGTGTGGGAGCAGGGACTCCGTCCCCCGTACACTCCTCCGCTCAGGCAGGTGGTGGCTAAGCCACTCTGAGCTTGATTTAGGAAAAGAGAAATGTGGCATTTCCTGATACATCCTAGTTTTCCAACACTCTGCTCAGGTTTCAGATGACCTTCTCTTCGGTTGGCTCTCCTTGAATCTGAATATTAAAAGCCCTTTTTCTTTCTGGCCTTTACTGACACACAGCGAGAGGGAAAAGCTGATGATCCCTGGAGCAAGAAGTCTAAGCACACCTGTGGCCTCTGCCTCAGCACCGCCCCACCACGGTTGGTTGCAAGGAGGCTATGCCTTGCTCCAAATATGTCTGCTGGAGAACAGCCCAGATTTAATTTACTACTACACTCTGGGTGCAGGATCTGTTAATATCTTCCAATTACCTGCCTCATACAACCACAGCTATTTTAAGCAGAAGTCACTTAAGGTTTCCTCATCATAGAAAACCTTCCCATTTCCAGAAACTTCTGGTCAGAAAAAAAGGTCAGGACCTTGAGCTTGGGCTTGGCCCAGAGTTTGCATTTTATATCTTTGGAACCAAAAGCTACGGCAGTTTGGGGTTCTTCTGGGTAGAGAGTGGATATACGCTTTGGAGACACGATTGTGTTATTTGGCAAAAGCTGCTTGAATGGACCACTTAGTTAAGCAAATGGAACACTTTTGTGTTCATTCTTTGCTTTATTTTACCAAGCTATGGTATGTGGAATGGAGACTATAATTAGTACAAGAGAGGTTTGAAATGCTAAAACTGCATCAGTGGTGACCGAGGTAATGGTTGTAGGCAGAGCGCATCCCTGCAGATAATGTGTGTTTTAAAGAAAGGTTTCTTATCTATGGTAGATTTGGCTGCCCTGTGTCCACAGCTTTTAGATTCCACTTCTGGAGGCAATCAGGACTTGTGGTCTGAGCCAAGCAGGGAGGGAAGCTCTGGGGCCAGGCTCTTGGGCTCTGAGAATGGCTCTAACCAAGAGCCAGGTTAGGCTTCACTATTGTTAGTCCCTTCTTTCATCCCCAAGTCTCTCGTTAACTGTTGATATGACCTTCTTTGCTTCCACAAGTCAAAGAACCCAAGAAACCTCTGGCTTACCAGAGTCATGTGTGACTGGGAGGCGTGAAGGCCCAGGGGCATCGGCCTGCAGGGAGAACAGCTCAACCAGGTTTTGGCCTCCCAGACTGTGACGGCTTTTGCTTCGTTTTGTTGGGCTCTAGAAAAATGAATCTGCAACCACTGCGGTCCTTCAACACCGCCTTTTATCTCCGGTATCTTGCCAGGTTGTAAGGAAGCTCTTCAACCTGAACAAGTCAGAAACACACACACCAAGCTCTAAAGTACAACTGATTTATTTGTTGTTCTTTTGCTGTGGGAAACGGCCATGGCTCTTTGAAAGGCCTTGAGGATCCTACAGAAGCAAAGTATAGGAAAAGCGAAGGCTTTATTTTTAATTTGAAAGCTGCTCATATAACCATATCTGGCATAAAGAAAAAATAGAACTTACAGCCTACAGTGGGCCGTACAATCAGGAGAAAGGCCCTAGCATCAACCCCTGGCCCTCACCTGGCACATCCGAAGCCTGGCTCCTCCCGCTAGGCCCCCTGTTGGCTTGAATCCTTTGCCTTTTCAGGGTGCAGGGTCTCATCTACAGGGGAGAGTTCTGGAAATTAGTAGCCCTCCCTCCACTGTACTCGGGGTTACCTCGTATTATGACCCCAACTGTCAGGGAAATTAAAAAGAAAGTTTCTAGACTCCAAATGCTGGGGTGTCCCGAGACTGAGAAAAACAGCTCTACTTAACAGACCCTCAGATGCTTTCTAACGTTCACTGTGAGCAACTTCTCTGAAGCGTGGCACCAGCAGCTAGAAGTTGGGAGGAATGGGAACACCTGTGCGTTAGACACAACTCTTTTTTTTTTTTTTTTAAGATTTTATTTATTTATTTGACAGAGAGAGAGACAGCGAGAGCAGGAACAAAAGCAGAGGGAGTGGGAGGGGGAGAAGCAGGCTCCCCGCTGAGCAGGGACCCTGATGTGGAGCTCGATCCCAGGACCCTGGGATCATGACCTGAGCCGAAGGCAGACGCCCAACGACTGAACCCCCCAGGCGCCCCAGGCACAACTCTTTTTAAACACACCAGGGAATGGAAAGCCACTCAAAGAATGACCTCATCCTGTTAACCCAACAAGGGATTTCTAGACTTCTACAGAACACCCATGCTCCACACAGGAAAGCGGAGCGGGCTTAGTAAAATTGTGAAGTGTTTACATCGGATCCTGCGGCGGCCCAGGCAGAAGCCACCAAGCCTCCTGAGCGGAGGGACCTGAGCCTCCCTAGCAGCTCCAAGCACCACTGCCAGCAGTCTGAATGACTGCGGGCCCGGGGGAGCGGGGCAGCTGCAAATCTAGAGACTCAGGAAGAACGTCCATTTCCATGAGGTTTCACTTTGCACCTTGGTAGGAAGTCTATTTAGCTTGGTAAAATAAAGCAAAGAATGAACAGAAAATCTCAAGCGTACGAGTAGTGCCTGGCTTACAAAAGACCGCCAGAAACCTGAAACTAGATCCTTTTTTCCTTCCCTCCCCTCCATTAACCAGAAACTAAACCACTGGCCTCTCGCTGGGAAACAAACAAGCTAAGGTATTTCTTGAATTCTAAGAAGCGCATGCCTTTCACATTTTACAGTCTCCAGGTTCATCTTACAACGAATGGCCTTTTTGAAGTCTGGCCTTCTGGAGCATGCACAATCGGTTGGTTATTTCTGGAGTCATGATTGGACAACCGCAACTCCTCCCTGATTCAGCCAACAGACTAAAGACCATTTGAGGAAGGAAGAGGAGACCTAGTTGTCCCTGAAAAAAAAAATTCTTTTGAAAACTTCTGGGAAGATCAAGAAAGTGTCTGCATCGAAGCATGTAGAATGGGTTTCAGCATCTTGGAAGAAAATCTTAGAGGCAATAATGAAGTACCCATTCAAGAAATGCTGCACAACCGACGCTTTCCATGGCACTGGGGAAACTCTTTTGCGGAAAATCGTGGATACCACTTATTGCATTGAAAAGGGATTCAAATGGGCCGAGCTCCGTATGTTACATCTACAAAAGGTTGAGGAACACCTTAACTAAGTCGTTTGCTTATATTTCATTTTTTGTATGCTCAAGAGCATTATTTGATTAAAATCGATGCCTAAGTCTAAAAGTTAGCTCAAGAAATATAAAATAAGAGTATAAGCGGTTGCCAAACTTTTTCTGTAAATGGCCATATAGTAAATAGTTTGGGCTCTGTAGGCCATACAATCTCTTTTGCTGCTACTTAATTCTGCCATTGTTGCCGAAAAGCAGCCCTAGACAATACGTAAATGAATGGGTGTGGCCGTGTGCCCAAAAACTTTATTTATAAAACCAGGCAGTGGGCCAGATTTGGCCTACAGGCCCATTTGCCAGCCTACAAATCAAAGTCATAAAGCATTATATCTTAATTCCCTAGTGGTACACACCAAAAGATGCCTAGCAAATGACGATCGCTTAGATTCCATAAAATTTGATATATATGCCCGGGTCACCAACTGTGGCTAGTCAAGGAACAAAAAAACCTACATCTTTGTTTCCCACCACCTCTTTCCTTCCTATTTAGAGGGGGTCATACATATAAAGTGTTTCCTCTTTTCTTCTGGATTTCAGTAATCACTACTTCAGCAATCATCTTTGCACATATACGTATTCCTAGCCTCTTTCCTTATTACTCTCTCTTCTAAACTTCTTGTCTATGGCATTAGAAAGCTACCTCCGCATGAGTCAAAAAGCGGGCGTCATCATGAATAATAACTTTAATAGCTGTATTAGGATGTGTTTTGTCAAACAAGATGAAAGAAACACTCCGAAGTGAAATAAGGTAATAAAGAGTCAATGACTTCCTTCTGAGATTCTCAAAAGGGTGCAAAATAACTTTCAGAAACTTACATTTCCTTATTCTGTAATAAAATCAATTTTCCCTGCTTCACACATGAGCATTCTTTTACTCTTTTGTTTGTGATGGCATGACAACAAGGTCGTGCACTGTTCATTTAAGTTGCAGGCATATGGCATTCTGATCACACTACATGTTAGAGAGAATGTTTTGTTTTTTCAACCTAGCTTTGAATTTCCATTAGCAGGAGAGGCTACTTGCCACCACAAAACAATCCCAGAGTGTCCATGGTTGAACTCAGTCAAAGTTAGTTTTTGCTATCCCAGTCCAGTGAAAGTACGAAGAGGTAGGCAAGGCATGTGGGCGTGTTTTGCTCTACACAGTTGTTCAGGGTCCCAGGCATCTTCCATCTGTGGTCTCTGCCTCCTCTAAACCTTTAGACCAGGATTTCTTAATATTGGCAGTGCAGACTTTTGGGACCAGGTCACTCTTTGCTGCAGGAGAGGCTACTTGCCACCACAAAACAATCCCAGAGTGTCCATGGTCCCTGGCATTGTAAGATGTTTAGCAGCATCTCTGGCCTCTATCCACTGGATACCAATAGCACCCCTCCCCAGAGTGTGACAAACAAAAATGGTATCTCCAGATATTGGTAAATATCCCCTGGGCGCCTGGGTGGCTCAGTTGGTTAAGCGACTGCCTTCGGCTCAGGTCATGATCCTGGAGTCCCAGGATCGAGTCCCGCATCGGGCTCCCTGCTCAGCAGGGAGTCTGCTTCTCCCTCTGACCCTCCTCCCTCTCGTGCTCTCTGTCTCTCATTCTCTCTCTCTCAAATAAATAAATAAAATCTTAAAAAAAAAAAAATCCCCTGGGGGCACTACAGTCTTCCCTACCCCCAACCTAACAGTAAGAACCCCTGATTTACTCAAAAACATTACTATCACTCATCAGGGATTATGTGTTCCATTGATTCCCAGACTAGGAATCTGTTGAGTTTAGGTTTTTTCCTATTAAATCAGGTTATCTTTGGTCATGTAGTACATGTGACACATGATTCCAAAAGCTGTTGGGCACAAGGTGCTCAGCTGGAAAGCCCATTATATCATCTTCCCATAAAAAGCAAGGGTCCTTCTGGGGCGCCTGGGTGGCTCAGTCAGTTGAGCGTTTGCCTTCGGCTCAGGTCATGATCTCAGGGTCCTGGGATCGAGCCCCGCGTCGGGCTCCCTCCTCAATGGGGAATCTGCTTCTCTCTCTCTCTCTCAAATAAATAAATAATCTTAAAAAAAAAAAAAAAAGCAAGGGTCCTTTCTTCCTGCCTCGAATTACTTCCCAAGCATTTCAGGAACAACTTCTGTCCATGAATCCCACAGAAGGTCTCTCAAAGTCTGAGTAAAATGGGTTCCCGTGATCGTTTTTCCAGACCTCAGTGAGTACCGCTTGATATTCATTTCTCTTCCCTTTAAAAATCCACCATCCTACCAGCTTCTCTCCAATGGAAGGCCATAATCCACGCACGACACCACTTCTGTAAGTGAGACCAAATCCCACGAGCGTGTCAAAATGGCTCTTAGAAGCCAAACACTGGAACCCCTAATAACTACTTATATGATCCTAATTCCCTTGAAAAGGTCCTACCTCTCACTCTTGCTGATGCAAAGCTGCTAAAAGCAATCAAAGACAGGCCTGTGTCTTTTGCATGTTCCCATCAACATTTAGTGGTTGCTTAGGAAAGAGGAGTATAATTAAGCTGCTAATGTTCTGCCTACAACGGTCACATGCTGGAGCCCATGAAGTCATTCACCGGAAATCTCAGAGGCAAAAGGCATAGTGCACTGGGACGTGTAAACACTGCCTGGCTGGCACTGAAACCCTACCGGCTACAATTCACTCGCCCAGGGGACTTAGAACAAAGGCTGCCAACAAAACCAAACTTTGCAATCCCAAGGTCTCAAGCATCACTTTTTTTTTTTTCCACAAAAGTCACTGGAACCAACACATCCAATTGTGCAATCGAGAATGCTCAAATAATAGTGACCATATAAATGAAAATAATAATAGTAATGTTAGGCCCAAAGAGTAGGAAACACAGGGATAAACACCACTCCAGAGAAGGAGCAGGAATAATTGTAATAGTTTATCTTGCTCAAAGTCCTGGGAAAATGTCACCAACAAATATCCTTAGATCTCGGGTATCTCTGTGGTGGATTTACCCATGCACTGGGCAGGTTAGAGTCCCTAATTGGAACATAGTAGCTCCACCTATCATTTGGAACCCATCTTCTGACCATGATGTATTTCATTTTTACCCGTGCACACACACACACACACACACAAAAAGATGTGCCCTCTCTTCCCTCCTTCCTCCTCCTTTCATGATGTGACCTAAGGAGGAGGCACCAAAATATGTTACGAGTGAGCTATTCACAGTAAGAGGAAGGAGAATTCTCACTTTCAATCAATCTGGACGTTTTAATAGTAGAGAAATTCACAGAAGTTGAAGAATGTAGTTGAATAAGGTCTATGGCTCATCATAACATTTGAAATTAGAGGGAAAAGAAATCTATCAAATTTCATCATTTTTGTAACATAACAGCTCGTGTGCTGGGTCAAGAAGGAATCTCCCTGACCCGAAAATGCCATGTTCACCCCAGGGAAGGGGATGTGCCACCCGTTAGGGGTAGAAGCGGAAGAGTCTTCCCAGGTTTGCCTGGGACTCAATCCCAGATGCTGCTGTCGGGATGTCTGTGGGGGGCAGTGAATCCCAAAGCATATGTTCTCACCACTGTGACTCACTGCTACACACACTAACTTTTCCTGGCACTCGTGGTCCTCAGTTTCAAGGGCACTAATTGTAAATGTCATTGAAAATGATAAACAGGAAGCAAGTCACAAAAACAAAACAAAACAAAACAAAAAACTCATCTCCTTATAGAACAGTCTGGATTCAATTTACTACTGCATTCTGAGTGGGGAATCTGATCTTCCAACTAACACACCTCATGCAACCACATCTGTTCCAAGAAGTTGCTGCAGTAATTTCAAAGCCTCTGTTCCTTTAAGGCTCTTTATCTTGTTCTTAAAAACCACCAGCAACTTGATATGGTGCTGCCCAAAATGGACCACACAACTGCTCCTAATTAATTCTGACTTCTACATTGTTCCCAACTGGATAAACACTGCTAAGTATGAGGAACCTGTTCCCACCCTGGAGTTAATATACATGCCACTAGGAATTTTTTTAAGATTTTATTTATTTATTTGACATAGAGAGAGAGAGAGATAGCAAGAGCAGGAACACAAGCAGGGGGAGTGGGAGAGAGAGAAGCAGGCTTCCCGCAGAGCAGGGAGCCCGATGTGGGGCTCGATCCCAGGACCCTGGGATCATGACCCGAGCCGAAGGCAGACGCCCAACGACTGAGCCACCCAGGTGCCCCACCACTAGGGATTCTTAATCAGACCCTCCAACAATAATTCCAGGAGGAAAATAACTAGTTTTACCTACAATTTCAGATTACCTCCACGGTGCAGACTTCTTTACATTCTCTGATATCTCATGACAGCTATGGTTCTTTTGAGTAGATTGCATTCATCTAATTCAGAAACAAAATGGACAAAGGCAGTATGGGTTCAAAAGAAAGTAGGGATGACCTTCAGGAGAAAACTCGAGTTGCATGAGCTATATTAACACACGCTCTATTCACATTGTAATTTTAGATTGATAGTATAAGATAATATACTTAATAGGGCTAGTTTGAATCGACCTGCCTTTGTTTCCCCCTGCCTTCTCCTTTCCATGCCCCCCCCCCCCCCCCCAAAAAAAACCCAGCCCAGCCATGATGTTAGGTGGAAGGTGGTGGATGATACGCACTGATTCTTTGGCTGCATTTGTTAACCTGTTGTATTGTGTTGGCTGATCACTGGCCTGTTCTATTGTCAGTTTTTTCATTTATTGTATAAATTGTCAAATAGTCAATTTAACAATTTCTGTAACAGGGGCTTTCTATCTTTTAAATTATTGTGACCTAAAGTAAATCCAGATTATGTGGTTCTTACACTTGTGCAACACAAAAGTGAATAAACGTTTTTGCCTCGCGAAAAAAAAAAAAAAAAAAAAAAAGAAAGTAGGGAATATGCAAGGAGATGCTTATCTATAAAGAGGGTTACTCGGGATTTGTGAAATGCCTAACTGTTCTATGTCCTTTGGTGGTAATGATAACCATTCTGCTTTAAAAGAGAGGGAAGAAACCATTTTCATTAATGCCCACATTGTTGGAAATGAGACTATTAGTGTTTGATTCCGTAGCTCTGAAAAGATATAAAATACAACGAAGAATATAAATATTCCCTTTGCCATAACGTAGTATTATCTAAAAAGGCAGCTCCATGTGATCACAGGAGGCAAATGAGAAACACATCAAAGGGGCATGAATTTACTCACTATGCACAATGGTTTCAAGTAGGGACTCTGCAGCAATGGTCAGATCCTGATGATGAGGGATAGAAGCAGAAAAATGCCCCCTCTTAGCCCAGAAGGCTGACCTATGGCCTGCATAGTTCCAATAAGGATCGAACACTGACTGGTCGCTACTTCTTCTTCTTCTTTTTTTTTTTAAGTTTTATTTCTACACCCAACGTGGGGCTCAAACTCACGACCAGGCGATCAAGAGCCACATGCTCTTCTGACTGAGCCAGCCAGGCACCCCAGTTGCTACATTCTTAAAGGATCTCATGACTGCCTGTAAATAGTTAATATCTATCTAGATAGATATTAACTATAGTTAATAGTTAATATTGAACTGAATGATGAGTACCAGAGAAATCTTGCAAAAGTAGTTTACCAGTAGAAATTCGAAGACATTTCTGATCAATACTCCCTGCACGTCCCCTCTCCCTTGAGCACTAAGCATATGACCACCAGCTTCATACAGCAGAAGTGCAGCTCTTTGTGCCTACGGGTCCTGTCCCCGTGCTACGTAAATACACTGAGTAAGTTGCACCATAAAACATCTCAAGAATTCTTTCCTGACCGTCCTGCGATGAGCCTGCAACACTGACTGTTCTTCCTTGGCTAAGTTAGTTATTTACCTTCTCTGTCCGTCAGTGTCCTCCTCTGCAAAATGGGAATAATAATAGAACCTATCTCACTGAGTTGTTGTGAAGATTAAATACTTGAGCTATTTTTTTTTTAAAGGGATTGCCAATCCACCTTGTGTTATTGTTGTTGTTTTTTTTTTTAAGATTTTATTTATTTATTTGACAGAGAGAGACACAGCAAGAGAGGGAACACAAGCAGGGGGAGTGGGAGAGGGAGAAGCAGGCTTCCAGCCGAGCAGGGAGCCCGATGCGGGGCTCGATTCCAGGACCCTGGGACCACGACCTGAGCCAAAGGCAGAGGCTTAACGACTGAGCCACCCAGGTGCCCCGAGCTATTGTTGATAAAATGCTTATCAAAGGGCCTGGGACGCAATGGACCCTTAGTAGTAGTAGGTAGCAGTTAGGAGTAGTATGGCCCGTAGGTTTCAATTAATATGAATAGTAAAAAGTACCATAAGTAATAAGTAAAACTGCAGAACTAAGTTAATAATATTAATGCTAATATTAATATTAGTAACAATATTAGTAATACTCTTATTAATGCTAATAGTAACATTTCTAATAATATCATTGGTGATTAGTAACACAAAGAGCACTAGAATTACCACTACTCATAATTATACTAATATTCTAGGCCCTGAAATCATTGCAGTCAATAAAAATAATGCAATATGAAACTGACCTATTTTGTACCAAAGACTATCATTTATTTTGAACACAAGGGTATTCTAAAGAGTACCTTCTGCCTTCCCTTCAAAGAAGATAATTGTATCTTGGAGCAGTATTAGGAAAACAGAGAGCAATCTTCACGTAGGTAAAAGGGAATGAAAGCCACAGAGGAACCATTAAAGTAAGGGTTATTTATGAGTTGTGTTGATTACCAATGAGGAGAAAACACTGCTCTGAAAAGAATACGGAGGGACACACCTGAAAGGAAGAAATGAACATATTCCTCTAGCAACAGGTTTCCAAACTACAGACAGTTCTTGATTACTTAAAAACAAGCCACCTGGTTTGAGGATGATGGCAGTCAAAAACATTCTGCAGGGGAGCCTGGGTGGCTCAGTCAGTGAAGCATCCGACCCGTAACTTCGGGTCAGGCCATGAGCTCAGGGTCGTGGGATCGAACCTCGGGTCTGGCTCTGCGCTCAGTGCGGATTCTGCTTGGAGACTGTCTCCTTCTGCTCACCCCACCCCCCAACCCCGCCAAATAAATAAATAAATAAATAAATAAATAAATAAATAAATAAATCTTAAAAAAAAAAAATCTGCAAAAATATGCCCGTACAAGAAGATGTGCACTAACAGGAACTGTATTGCAACCAATAGAGGTCACTTTATGTCTACTTGTAACCACCTGTACTATCCCAGTATAGTCAGCTCTGTTACAGCTCTTATTTCCTAAGCGTGAATTTGTTTCAATGGGATTGATACATCAGGGAGGGATTTGGGTACAGTACAAATTTCCTGTTTGCTGAAGAACAATTTCATCTAGAAGAAGCACTTTAAACTCAGACAATTGCATCCAGCCCAACAGTGCTGCACCGGAAGACACCAAGTGTGTGTGTGCACACACACACACCCCCCCACCGCCCCGCTCCGTATCTAAGACTCCTTCAGTTCACACCTACTGTTACAACCTTCCCCTGACTTGACATCACCCTCCTCCACCCCTTCCCAGTAGCACGCAAGCTGCAACCCTCCCTACTCCCACTTACATGAGCCAACTTCAGGACTTTTCAAGGGAAAGTGACCTGTGTATCATAATATTTCTGTATCTCTTAACCACTTAACTTGTGTAGAACGGTGCTATCATTTTTATTAGGTTCTCGTCTTTTGTTTTAATTGTGTCACTAGGGGCGCCTGGGTGGCTCAGTCGGTTAAGCGTCGGCTCAGCTCGTGATCCTGTGGTCCTGGGATCGAGCCCCGCACCGGGCTCCCTGCTCAGCGGGGAGTCTGCTTCTCCCTCGCCCTCTGATCCTCCTCCCTGCTTGTGTGTACTCTCTCTCTCTGTCTCAAATAAATAAATAAATAAAATCTTTAAAAAAATTGTGTCACTAACAACGTTTTTTAATATTTTCAGTGCCATGCCCTTCACCCATTTTCCCTACGAGCCTGGTGGTTTTATTACAGGACTTTGCAATCATGCTGTAATTTCAAGAATGCCTATGTTGCATTATAACAGAACTGACTGGATCTATCTTCCAAATCTTCCCCAGCATAAGACTGAGATGTTACTGCCAAAGTTCCGTGCAGGAATATAGAGCCTGGAGACTGATTATGGTGGCCCGGAGCAACGTCAGAGGGAAACTGTAATAGTCCTCAGGACAAGACTTTTCTCACCCCTCAGAGGACAGAGTATTACGCAGGCAAGCACAATGTCTTGGAAGCTGCCTACCGAAGACGACGGAGCCACAGACAGAAGGAATTTAGGTCCCTGTATCACCACTTGGAGGAGACCTTATGAGAGCAAGACAAGTGATTCTGGTATTGGACACTACACATTTGGACTTATTTTGTGATAGTGGCTTTACCTCAACGTAGTAAATCCAGATGGGCTGGCCGACAGCACCAGCCTGAGCACCTGTGTCTTACCCCGTGGAAATGTGAAAGAGTTAAGGCAGGAGCCTCTCGGGAGTGTTGAACAAGTCTGCCCGCTTTCTGTGCAACAGCTTCTCGGCTACGTGGAGGGGTTAGATGACAGTGAATAAGACGTCTCTCTGTTAAAGGAATTTATAGTCTAGCGAGAGGAGAAACATGAGTGACTGCAAAGGACAGGTACAGAGCCAGCAGTTCTACTTCTAGGAATATGCACAGGAGAAATACAGTTGACCCTTGAACAACATGGGTTTGAACTGCATGGGTCCAATTATATGCAGATTTTTAAAAAATAAATAGTACTACAAATGTATTTTCCTCATGATTTTCTTCCTTCCTTCTTTTTCTCTTTTCTTTCTTTTTCTTTCCTTCCTCTTTTTCTTTTCTTTCTTCCTCTTTCTTTCCTTTCTTTCTTTCTTTCTTTCTTTTCCCTTTCTTTTCCCTTTCTTTCTTTTCTTTTCTTTTCTCTTCTCCTGGAGCCCAATATGCAGCCTGACTCATGACCCTGAGATCAAGACCTGATCTGAGACCAAGAGTGGGACACTTAGCTGACAGCCACACCAGGCGCACTCCCCCTTATGATTTTCTTAATAACATTCTTTCTTTTTTTAAAGATGTAAAAATAGGGGTGCCTGGGTGGCTCAGTCGTTAAGCGTCTGCCTTCGGCTCAGGTCCTGATCCCAGGGTCCTGGGATCGAGCCCCGCATCGGGCTCCCTGCTGAGTGGGGAATCTGCTTCTCCCTCTCCCACTCCCCCTGCTTGCGTTCCCTCTCTCACTGTGTCTCTCTCAAATAAATAAATAAAATCTTTAAAAAAAAAAAAAAAGATTGTGTCCAAATCATTATTTTGTGAAACTTGCTTTAGTTGTGTGTGTGTGTGTGTATGTATGTATTTGTGTGCACGTGTGTGATATTTGTGTGTACTGGGTAACAATGGAAAACAAATTTCTTACTGTGAGTTTCGGTTAAAAAAACTCAGACTACTACAATATTCTAGGCAATCATCAAACATCAGATTTGTTCAACATGTAAGCATCTACACCTACCCATTCATGGGAATGCTCCATTTTGTTTCATCTCTATCTCCATGCCTTCATTTAATGTGATTATGGCTA
The DNA here is from genome assembly GCF_002201575.2 of Neomonachus schauinslandi. Lineage (NCBI taxonomy): Eukaryota > Metazoa > Chordata > Mammalia > Carnivora > Phocidae > Neomonachus > Neomonachus schauinslandi. Next base: position 117,790,080 of record NC_058419.1, read on the forward strand.
TAGATATACAAAAAAGTATAGCTGAGACATTTTTATTATGCAATCTTACACCTTATTCAATCAATGAGAAAACGGTGAGGATTAAGAAATGCACCATTAGGGGCGCCTGGGTGGCTCAGTCGTTAAGCGTCTGCCTTCGGCTCAGGTCATGATCCCAGGGTCCTGGGATCGAGCCCCGCGTCAGGCTCCCTGCTCCGTGGGAAGCCTGCTTCTCCCTCTCCCACTCCCCCTGCTTGTGTTCCTGCTCTCGCTATCCCTCTCTCTGTCAAATAAATAAATAAAATCTTAAAAAAAAAAAAAGAAATGCACCATTATAAATTTCTTTTCAATGAAAAGTGCCTAATATGTTAATTGGTTTTATCATAAATGCCAAGAAAAATTATTTTAAATTACTTGTTTATAATTGTCTTTTTTTTTTTTTAAAGATTTTATTTATTCATTTGAGACAGAGAGAGAGAGGGAGCACGAGCAGGGGGAGTGACAGAGGGAGAGGGAGAAGCAGGCTCCCCGCCGAGCCAGGAGCCCGACGTGGGGCTCGATTCCAGGACCCCGGGATCATGACCCGAGCTGAAGGCAGACGCTCAACCATCTGAGCCACCCAGGCGCCCCTATAATTGTCTTTTAAACCTTACTTTCAATCATATGTACTTTCAATCACACATTCTTGTTGGAAATAATTTGTTCATTATGGAACAGCATGAAAAAAAGGCCTTTGCAGTTCATGTAAACTCCAATCCTATAGTAGCTGGAACACAGGAAAACACGTTTCCCATGGACATAAAACTCCAACACCATGAGTGGCTCCCCATCAGGGCTACCACTGTCCTCAGCCGATGAGTCAGTCCATAATTACCAGGTACCCATGCAACCATCCCTTTCTGGATATCAATTTAGCAAATCCTCTCTTCTCTCCACAGCCAGCACTTTTGGTTGCGTAACCAACAATTTCCTCTCCTTCTTTCCTCCCAGTGTCAATTTTGCAGAGGTATCAGATGGCCATCTACTGGGTTGGGTGTAAGATGGGGGTAGCAGGAGCTAAGGCCCTCTCCCATGTTAGAAAGTGACTCTTAATTATTATTAAGTCAGTGTTTGTCAAAATGAAGGTACCATTGCTATTTTGATTGGGACAACCCTTCATTATACAGAACTATTTTGCTCATGTTAGGATGCTTGGTTCCTGGTCCCTTCCCACTATATGCCCATAGGACCCCCGGCCCCAACATCATAAACAACTCGAACACTCAGGGGCATTGCCCAATACCTGTTCTCCATTTGAGAACCACTGATTCTCTAAACCAGGGGTCAGGAACCTTTTTCTGTAAAGGGCCAGATAGTAAATCTTTTGAGCTTTATGGGCTCTATGGTCTCTGTGGCAACTACTCAACTTAATTGTTGTAGCGCAAAAATAGCCATAAATTTTAAGTATACAAATGGGCATGGCTGTATTCTAATAAAACTCTATTTACAAAAACAGGTGATAGGCTGTATTTGCCCCACAGATCACGGTTTGCCAATGTCTGCAAGCCTAAACCAGCCATGGTGACTCCCTTCATCAGGGAGATTTAAGAAAGACATGAGACACAATGATAGTCCTAGACAATGCAAGATCAGGGGACTCTGCTATGAGGTTTCTGGCAAGTTTTTTCACACTCTCAAAAATAGGCATAGAAATAACATACTCTGCTCCCCTCTCATTTTTTTTAAGATTTTATTTTTAAGTAATCTCTACACCCAGTGTGGGGCTTGAACTCACAACCCCTAGATCAAGAGTTGCATGCTCCACCGACTGAGCCAGGCAGGCACCTCATCAGCTTTGTGTGTGTGTGTGTGTGTGTGTGTGTGTGTGAAGATATGATAGCTGGTGATACTGCAATCACTTTGTGACCACAAGAGGTTCAGGCCACATGCTGAGATGGTGTATTAAAAAGATGACAAAACCCTTGAATGCAGTTAACCGACTCTAAAATGTCTCTACCTCTGGATTTTTTCTTTTCCTTTTTTTTTTTTTTCCAGGATTTTATTTATTTGAGAGAGAAAGAGAGGATGCACTTACACAATCAGGAGAAGCAGAGGGAGAGGAAGAAGGAGACTCCCTGCTGAGCAGGGAGCCCGATGTGGGGCTCGATCCCAGGACCCCCGGGATCATGACCTGAGCCGAAGGCAGACGCTTAACCAACTGAGCCCCCCAGGCGCCCCCGTAGTTATGTTTCCTACTACTTGCTGCCGACAGCATTCTAAATAATACACTTACCATTTGATCACAGAGCAATAAAGGTCACATAATTCTACCAGAATATTAGTATATACTGTGTCTGAATGGATATTTGATAGCTACCTCCTAAATTCAAGTATTTCTTCTGCAAACAATAGCCTTGTTGCTGTTTTGCAAAAGTGCAGCTCTGAATAAAAGAGAAAATATTGAAGAGGAAGAGCATGTTGACTGCTTTCTCATCTTCTTTTCTTCTATGCTATTAGAACTCTGATTCTGAGTGTTAGGATCTCTGGAGAGGTGAGTCAGAAATGACCATCTGATTGCCCTTTGCTAGGTGTGGCCATGGGACCCATTCTGGTCAAGGATACAATAAGGGAAGAACATCAGCTTCTGCAAAAGATGTTCTTCCATGATAAAAGAGAGAGACAAGGAAAATGCTCACCATGCTCCAGCCACGCTGTTTCCTGCCTCTGAACCCAGTCATATGATGATATGACGCATGGAGTTGTGGCAACCACTTTATATGCATAAGGTAACAAGCACAAAGCCAGAGGAGAAAGAAGGAAAGAGCATGGGTCAGTGGAGCCCAATCCAGGAACCACCTACTTCTAGAAATATATTGCGTAAGCCACTTTTAGGAAAGCATTCCTTTACTTGCAGCTTAAATATCCTGATACACATAATAAGAAAGCATAATAAAGATGACATTTTTAACCTTAAAACATAGATGCTATTTAGGTTATACAAGAACTACTAACTATCGGTGTCCCCAAATAAACTATCTATGTTGTCCTGGAGTTTGGATGTACACTTCCTTGGAAGTAGACATGATCAGATAACCAAGTAGGGCTGGTCAGGGAGGCGGGGGGGGGGGGGACGGTCCACATCCTCTTCTATTTCTTCTTTCCTCCCACACCTACTTTTCCAGTGTAGTCTCCATACTTTCCTTCAAAGCATCCACCTGTCATAGCAAAACAACCAGTGGACAAAGGGGAAACAGTTTATCAGCTTTTTGCTTCAAATCCTTTACTACATAGCATGTGTGGGTTATTACATCTTCCTTGTGGGAAAGAAAGCAAGCAGAGCAGGAGGATTTAACCATTTACAAGATGATTTCTCTCGGTTTTTTTCCCTTTTCTTTTTTTTTAATTTTAAAATATTTTTAGGGGCACCTGGGTGGCTCAGTCGTTAAGCATCTGCCTTCGGCTCAGGTCAGGATCCCGGGGTCCTGGGATCGAGCCCCACATCGGGCTTCCCGCTCGGCGGGAAGCCTGCTTCTCCCTCTCCCACTCCCCCTGCTTGTGTTCCCTCTCTCGCTGTGTCTCTCTGTCAAATAAATAAATAAAATCTTTTAAAAATTAAAAAAAAATAAAATACTTTTAAAAGTAATCTCTACACCCAACATGGGACTCAAACTCAGGACCCCGAGATCAAGAGTTGCATGCTCTTCCAGCTGAGCCAGCCGGGTGCCCCTACTAGATGATTTCTATTGAAGTTGTTTAAAATCTACTAGAGAAGAGACAGGATTTTTCACGGTAAGAACAGTTATACAGAGAATCATCTGTAAGTGCAAAGTGATACTGTCTAGCATCCCATTTATGCAGAATTTCCAAAAACCCAAAACGATAAAAATATTTATATATCAAAATCTGTATCTACATATTTATTTTTATTTCCCTTCTCCCCAAGCACCACTTGATACTTGATAACATAGGACAAGGCTCAGCAAACTTTCTGTATGGGGGGAGATATTTTAGGCTTTGTGGATCATCTATTTTCCATAGCAACCATTCAGCTCTCCCACTGTATCACGGAAGCAGCCATGGACAATACATAATGGGCATGGCTGTGTGCCAATAAAACTTTATTTATGGATACTTACATTTCATTCTCATATAATTTTCACATGTAATGAAATATTATTCTTCTTTTGATTTAGGGGAACCATTTAAAACTGTAATAACCATTCTTAGCTTTATACAAACACAGGCAACAGGTTGGATTTGGTCCACAGGCTATAGTTTGTCAGCCCTTGATCCCTAACTAGGACACAGGAAAAAAAATCGGAAATGACTTCAAGGTCAGAAATAAAACCATGGGGACTTGTGGGTGGCTTAGTTGGTTAAGCGTCTGCCTTAGGCTCAGGTCCTGATCCCAGAGTCCTGGGATCGAGTCCTGCATTGGGCTCCTTGCTCAGCGGGGAGCCTGCTTCTCCCTCGGCCTGCCGCTCCCCCTGCTTGCTCAGTCTCTGTCTCTCTGACAGATAAATAAATAAAATCTTAAAAAAAAAAAAAAAGAAATAAAACTATGAATTATACCGCGGTATCATTTTATGCATGTATCTTTTTGTGTTCTGGTGGTCTTCAACAAATGTTAACACATATACCTATAATAGACGATCTGATTGAACACATCACTAGATAAATGGAAGTTTAGGGAGTTATACATGACCACAATAGTACTAAAGTGAGGTCAACTAAAGAATTAACCAGTAGAGAAGGATTAGGCACTTTATTGCCCCCTGCGTGTGTTCCATCAACTTAGTTAAATAGCATTCTATTCTTCAGCCTGTCAACATGATCTCAACCGGAAAGCCAAATTATGAACTAATGGCATCATAATCAAATTACAGTCCTAAAGGAAACATCCATCAATACATCCCCAGAATGTGGTTCTCCAAAACACACCAGGTTGTCCCCTTTGATGAGTGGAAGATTATCTGAAGATAGGATTTTTAGTATTGCTGTCAAAAACTAATAAAATTTAAGTTTAAAAACATATAAAATAAGCATTCCTTGTTGGGAGGTAGGTAACAAAAGAAAAATATTTTTCTGTTTCTATTCCTATCAGAGAAAAGCTGATCTAGATAGAGAAACTGAAGAAATTTTGCTTCAGAGTACTCAATTCTATACAAAAAGATACCACTTTTTAAATGATACCATCTTCCAGCTTTATCTGCATTTGTTAATAAAAATTACCATGAAAATTTTATAGATCTGAAATTTCTATTATACTTTTCAGATATATATCCTTAATATATTGAATTATCTCTTATTTCATTAGTTCAAAATAGAGAAAACGAGGAACTTATAAGTTAGAATGGCCTGACTTAGCAATTTATATTTTCTTTTTTTTTTTAAGATTTTATTCATTTATTTATTTATTTGACACACAGAGAGAGTACAAGCTGGGGGAGCAGCAGAGGGAGAGGGAGAAGCAGGCTTCCCGCTGAGCAAGGAGCCCGGTGCGGGGCTCGATCCCAGGACCCTGGGATCATGACTTGAGCTGAAGGCAGACGCCCAACCATCTGAGCCACCCAGGCGCCCCAGCAATTTATATTTTCATCTAGAGCAAATTTGTCAACATTTTAACATATTTGGGGGGATATTTACCCAATTTATTTTTTTTTTTGTCTAAGTAAACTTTCTTTTCTCCCTATCTCCCCCATTCTTTCTTTTAAAGTAAACTCTATGCTCAACATGAGGTTTAAACTCAGGACCCTGAGATCAAGAGTCCCACACTCTACCAACTGAGTCAGCCAGGTACCCCTTAACCTCCCCCCAATTCTAAGAATATTTTTATTATTTTCTTATGTATCCTTTCAGTATTTTTTATATGAATACAAGCATGCTTACTGTTGTATAATTTATTATTTTCACTTAAAATATTCTGGAGATCATTTTAAATCACAGCATAGAATGTTCTTTTTTTCTTTACTTTTTACAACTGCATAGTGTTTCATGCTATTTTAATCTAAGTTCTCATAGATATATTTCTTAGAATTTGCTTATTCTATGGAAAAATGATGGAACTTTAGAAATAGAATTAAATTGAGAGAGAATATTGCACAAATTCTCCATTGTACAATTTGAGGAAACAAAGGCTTGACTTGTTCAAAATCAACCTGAAGTTCCAACCACCATTACTCAAGCTTTCCCCATTACCAACTGCTTCATGTCTTGTCATGAGGCTCACGTCCAGGACAAATTCTGCTTGTCAATTTTAATACCTATGAGGAACTAGAATGCCCACAATTTTAGCATAAAATTTGAGTGTCACTTAATGGCATCTCAAACTACCTTCTGACTTTTATGAGTTTTGAAATATTCAGTATGCTATTACTGTCATAAAAAAATGTCCATAATCCAAAAACTTAGCTGTAAAGATATTTATTGCATCACAGCGTTCATCCAAGGCAAAACACTAGAAATGATCTAAATGTTAATTAAATAAGAAGTCATTCACTAAACTGTAGCATGTGTAGCTATGTATTTTGTATTTATAAAGAATTTTTTTAAGGGCGCCTGGGTGGCTCAGTCGGTTGAGTGACTGCCTTCGGCTCAGGTCATGATCCTGGAGTCCCGGGATCGAGTCCCGCATCGGGCTCCCTGCTCAGCAGGGAGTCTGCTTCTCCCTCTGACCCTCCTCCCTCTCATGCTCTCTGTCTCTCATTCTCTCTCTCTCAAATAAATAAATAAAATCTTAAAAAAAAAAAATTTTTTTTAAAAGATTTTATTTATTTGAGAGAGCTAGAGAGAGAGAGAGCACAAGCGGGAGGAGGGGGGGCGGGCAGAGGAAGAGGGAGAAGCAGACTCCCCGCTGAGCAGGGAGCCCGACGTGGGGCTCGATCCCAGGACCCTGAGATCATGACCTGAGCCAAAGGCAGACGCTTAACCGACTGAGCCACCCAGTCAGCATGTTTTCCTGCTCACGGGTCTGCAGGATGTTGCTACACCGTGTGAGATCTAGCTTCTGGGACCAACATGCCACCCTAGGCAGTTCTTGCTACAGCAATGCTAGAAGCCAAAAAAGAAATGCACACTGTCCCTTAAGGCCTTCTGCCAAAACTGATACTCTCTGACCCCAGCCCGCCTTCCGCTGGCCAAAGCCAGTCACCAGCCCAACAGCAATGAGGCAGGGAAGGCCACTCCACCTCCAGCAGGAGGAACGGTTATACCACATAGAAGAGGCCTGGATTTAGGAAGGGTTTAAGAATTGGGAACCAAGAGCACTCTACCACACGGTGAATAACTGTTACAGTGAAGTCGGGACGCAAGATGTGCAGCAGAGACTGGGTGCACAGCTGGAGGAAATTTCCCAGCGATCCTTGCAGTTAGGTGTAACCAGGGTCCTGGTAAATGGAAGGTGGGCAGAATGACAGACTCAGTTCCAGGCAGGGCCTTCCAAAACCTCTCAGCCAGTCTTCCCCCATTTTTCTCCCCTCATCTGTCAGCTGAATGTCCATGGGCTGGGCCCCCGTGAATCTCAAGCTGAAGAGGAGAGAGAGCGCTTCCCTCTCGCAGGTTCTCTAACTGAGTGTGTCTCACAGAAGCCCTCCCTCCATCAGGAACACCTGTTTGGGGCTCCAAGTCAGCAGAGATAAGCCACTAACAACTGAGGGGTGGATCCGTTAAAGCAGTTAGACTATCTAACCTAACAAAAGATGCTAGTCAGCCATTTAACCCAGGATTGGAAAGTTGGAGAAGGGTACATGGAACAATCTCAGATTGAAAACTCAAACATACCAAAACAAGCTAAAAAAACCCCTACAACATAAAAGACAATAGTAGTTTTTCAGGTGAAAAGGAGGCAAGGTAAAGACTGTTCCAGGCAAAATGAAGAGCATATGCAAAGGCACAGAGGTGTGACATCATTAGGCACCCCTCGATATCTAAAAAGTTCCACATAAAAAACAAATAGATTAAAACAAAATAAAAGTTCAACACAGCTAGAGGCAGGGGTGTGTGAGCGTGTGCGTATGTGTGTGCTTGTGTGTAAAAACGTGTGCACATGTGTGTTTGGGGGTTTATTTGAGAGAGAGAATGACATAGAGAGCATGAGAGGGAGGAGGGTCAGAGGGAGAAGCAGACTCACTGCCGAGCAGGGAGCCCGATGTGGGACTTGATCCCGGGACTCCAGAATCATGACCTGAGCCGAAGGCAGTCGCTCAACCAACTGAGCCACCCAGGCGCCTTGTTTGGGGGTTAAGTAGGAAGTTAAGGCTGGGAAAGAAAAATCACAAATGTCCAGAAATAAGGTGGCCAAAGAAGACAGGGCCAACCGCAATAGGGTGGAGATAAAGAATGGGGATTTTGGCCTAAGGACATTAAGGAATACAGAGATAGAGGATCAGTTTCGCACTTCAGAAAACTAGGAGCGCCTGGGTGGCTCAGTCGGTTAAGCGTCTGACTTCAGCTCAGGTTATGATCTTGGGGCCCTGGGGATAGAGTGGGATTCCCACTCTGCGGGGAGTCTGCTTGCCCCTCTCCCTCTGCCCCTCCCCCTGCTAGTGCTCTCTCTCTCTCTCTCTCAAGTAAATAAATAAAATCTTTAAAAGAAAAGAAAACTTCTAAATTCACCCTCAAGTGGTATGATGTGTGCTCAGAGGTAAAGACCCCCAGAGAGAAGATGGCTAGGCTGGCTGGGTGTGAGGTGCCCCCCCCAACCATATCTACCCTTGCCCCTCCCAGCAAAACAGGCAGACACCCAGGGCACAGCTCTAGCCCCAAAGGGGAATTTGAGTACTGAGCTCAAGGAAGGCCAGTAAAATACTCCTGTTAAGGGCAGAGAGTAAATACTGTAGGCCTTGCAAGCCATGTGGTCTCTGTCACAGCTATTCAACTCTGCCAAAAGCCACCACAGGCAATACACAAACAAATGTGCGTGACTGTGTTCCAATAAAAACTTATTTACAAAAAGTGGTAGTAAAGCTCTGCTAAAAGAAGCACATAAAAATAAAAGCAAGGTAAACAAGACAGGTGGCCCAGGCCACAGAGGGGAACACTGCCCTGAGCCACAATTCAGTTGGATACCTGAAGGGCTTGCAACGAGGACTGTGAATTTCATAAGAGACAAGCACCTTGGACTCCAGTTAGAAGGGCCATTGTAAAGTCACCCCGGTTAGCGCTCCGATCCGATGCAGAACCAGCACACCAGCCCCAAATTAGCCAGATGGCCTCATGTTCTCCATCGTAGCAGTCCGTCCTCCGCCAGTCCAAGGTCGTGCCAGCTAAGTCTGGAAATACATTCCTTCCTACACGCGCTGCACCAAGTTTACCAATTTTATGAACTTTGGCCTATTGTTTTCTTTAAAGCTCATCTTTGTCAGAAGATTATCAAGTCCTCATTTTCCATTAAGCAAACCTCACACGATTTATGGAACATAGGAAAACGACCACAATAAAAAATTAAAACCCTATAGTAAACTGTAACTGTAGGAAAATCACTTTTCCTTCTCAAACTTGAGAAACATTTCTTCCATAGAAACAATAGTATTTTCCTATAATTCAAAAAGGAGTTCCTAAAATAAAAACTTCCTGATATCTATAAAAACCCATTTAGCACAATCCTAAGTTCGCTTGTGGAGCTGATAGCAGTAACACACAGATTTCTTAGAAGTCCACACTGGTGACTTTTTAACCATCTCACAGCAAAAATAAATGCTCCAAAGGTCAAAACAGAAACAAAAGTTTATTCTCCAAGACCTAGTCCCAAAGCAGGCCATTTATTTTTAATGTATGTACTCCTTTTCATTTCTGAGTTACTGATCATGATAATTGTTCAGCTAAACAAATGATGAGAACTTACTCGCAAGACGTGTAAGAATGGGTTGTGTATAACTTTACTCGCTCATTATTTAGTACAGAGTATTTATTGTATGCCAAATCCTGTAAACCATGCTTGAAAATATATTTCTAAAAGAAGAATTCAGGCAGGAAAACCTTCTCATCTCTTTGCCAGGAAAAAAATGGGAATGTTAGCTTTGTTATCTAAAACTAAGGCTTAGATTTCTTCTAGATAGTTTTCGCAGCTTTAGTACATAATGACCTAAATTGCTCAGAAGCAAGGCAGCATACTTTCGAGATGTTTTCGCTGTGCCGGACTAAAGGTAGCCTCTGGTTTTTCATTATAATGCTCTCAGTCAAATCATAAAAAAGTTGGGTTAAACTCAACTCCAAATTAATACAGCCTACTTCCAGTCCTCTGCCTACAACTAAACGCACTCATCTAGTTTTCTTTCCATTTGGAAAAAGATTAATGAAGGTCATCAGCCATTAGGACCAGATGGCTCAAGTGTACTGTAAGGAAATACCAGGCATTCTCCCATGGACTTGTTTATCAGCTCACGGGCACATGTCGGTTGAGGCTGTACGAATATTATTGCCCATTCTTTTTCCATGCATGTGAAACTAGAAGTTTTAAGGCCTACGGAAGGCAAGCATCACTCTCACAAGTAACTCCCCAACACAAAGAAAGGGGGCCAACCTAGTGACCAAAGAAGCGTTTGGTGCAACAAACACCAGTAGGGCAATTACGTTCACTTCTCATGGTTGACGTCCAACAGTTAAATAAGTAATTTGAGATCAGAAGTTTAAATAAAAATAAGGTCTACATTAATTGTGAATGTACATTAGTGAATTCATGCACTCAATATGCTAAATTTTGTATTGGCAAAGTTTCTCTCCTTCACCAAACTCTAGCCAGGCTGCTTTGAGCCCTTTCTCGACTAGGCCTCAACCTTGTCTACCAAGACCTGAACAAATACTAACTCGGTTCCTTAACAGCTCACGGCCACACATCCCTAGGATGACTCCAACCGCCCACCCCCCCTTAAAGTGCCTGCCTGAGAAAATTCAAGGCTGCCAAAAGAATTTACTGTTTCTTCCAGCCAACACCTGAAGATAGGGCCCCTGTCTCCCAGCTTCAGTGGGAGGGTAGAGCCTACCTTGGATAAATGCCAGTTAGCAAACTCGGATGAGTTTCACATGGACCAACCTCCCCCTTGGTTTTGGTACTTCTTTCACTTCCCTGCCTCTACCGAGCTCCAGCTCATTCCAAAATGCCCAGTCCCCTCTGTACAAATTGAAGTTGTGTTGAGTTTACACTGGACTCTTTTCCCTATTAAAATACTGTAGTACAGACCAAAATCTGTCCTTACTGCCTTAAGTCGTGTCTGGCTTCACTGTCCTCTGACGGTGTGTAATTGGTTATACTTGTGCTCACACACATGTGCTCGTAATGTAAAGAAGAAAAAAATAGGACAAGGTATTGTTTAACCCCGGGGTTGGTAAACTTTCTTTGAGAGACCAGATAGTAAATCTTGTAGGCTTTGTGGGCCACAAGGTCTTGTTAGTATCTATTAAACTTTGCTGTTGCAGAGTGAATGCAGCCCCAGGCAATACGTAATGCATGAGCTTAGCTGTGTTTTCTTTTTTAAAGATTTTATTTATTTATTCATGAGAGACAGAGAGAGAGAGGCAGAGGCAGAGGGAGAAGCCGGCTCCCCGCTGAGCAGGGAGCCCGATGCAGGACTCGATCCCAGGACCCTGGGATCACGACCTGAGCCGAAGGCAGATGCTTAACCATCTGAGCCACCCAGGCGCCCAGCCTAGCTGTGTTTTAATAAAACTTTATGAATACTGACACTTTAATTCCATACTATTCTTTTGATTTTTTCTTTCCTTTTTTTTTTTTTTAAAGATTTTATTTATTTATTTGACAGAGAGAGACACAGCGAGAGAGGGAACACAAGCAGGGGGAGTGGGAGAGGGAGAAGCAGGCCTCCCGCTGAGCAGGAAGCCCCATGCGGGGCCAGATCCCAGGACCCCAGGATCATGACCTGAGCCGAAGGCAGACGCTTAACGACTGAGCCACCCAGGCGCCCTTGATTTTTTCTTAACCACTAAAACAATTTTTAATTTTAAAAACCATTCTTAGCTCACATTCTATACCAAAACAGTCAGCAAGTCAGATTTGGCCCAGAGGCCATAGTTTGCCAACCCCTGGTTTAACCTATTTATACTTTTCTTTCCTTGCTATGATTAGCTCCCGAAGTTCAAGATCATTTGATGGTAAGGTTAGTAGATTTTGGGGCCATATTCTCAAAAACTCAAAAATGCTCTCAATTTTCTTTATTGAGACAACTATGAAATCAGTGATTTTAAGTCAATTCTTTTTTTAAAAAGTCTTTTATTTATTTATTTGCGCGTGTGAGAGAGCGAGCATGAGCAGGAGAGGAGCAGAGGCAGAGGGAGAAGCAGACTCCCTGCTGAGCGGGGAGCCCGATGCGGGGCTCAATCCCAGGACCCCAGGATCATGAGCTGAGCCAAACGCAGACGCTTAACCAACTGAGCCACCCAGGCGCCCTTGTTGTCAATTCTTAAAGATAAATTCCTAGCTCATCAATAATGTATATTCTCTCACAGCTAAACTTCCATGGCAAACTCCAAATGGAATAATGAAGTAATAAAGTTGAACAGTGCATCCGTGTGTGTGTGTGTGTGTGTGTGTGTGCGTGTGTGTGTAAAGAGAGAATGAATAGCTGTAAGGTCCACAAGCAGAAAGTGAAAATTTTGACGTCATGCATTTAAAGTACAAGTAAATTTCACTGCAGGTGAAACTTATCTGTATCAAATTCTGATAGCAAGCAGGTGAAATTCACTTGCCTCAGACAGAGAAAGGGAGAAAGAGAGAGAGAAGGAGAGGGGAGAGAAGGGAGGAAGAGAGACAGAGAGAGATGCTTGAAATGGTATATAGCCTGAACTAGACATCTTCCCCCCGAACTGCTAACAATTAGACTTTCAGAGCTGCAAACTAGCAACCCCTGGGAAACTAGAGTTAAATATTCCTAAAACAGGAATCTAGTTCTGTTATGAAACTGTTCATCATTTCACCTCCTGACAGCCACAAAAATCAGCAGAACTCAGAAAGGACTCGGATGATGAGCAAGGAGCATTTCTAATAAAATTCAAATCCAGAGTCTTTGGGGGTTTTTGGTTGCTAGCCTCGAGAGCTCACTATTATCGGCAATATTGATGCAATTATTCAGGTAAAAAGCGAGGAGATGTGAAAAATATGACCTTTTGCATTGCTTCCTTAACTTCTCTTTTCCCCTAGGAAATATTTAATTCTGAATAAGGTAAAGGTAAAAAATAGAAGTTTAGTAGTCTCTAAATAGGTTTTACAGAAGAATCTTAGGAAGCTCTAAATATATAGTTTTATTCTTCCTCAAACGTACGATACTTGTAACAAAATCATTATTACAGATATCAGTCACCACTATATGCCACAAAATAGCCCATGCAACCTCATGATAATGTGAAATAAAGCAGCCTCCAAATTTACCTACCACCATAAGGAATAATCTTCATATTAACAGTTGGGACCCAATCATTATCTCAAAGTGTGCCATTTTGCCTCAAGAAGAGACATGAAGTTAAGCTATTCAATCCCTGAAAGCATCCCTCAGTTTAATAACACCCCTATGAGTTTTGGGTTTCACATCACTTCCCTCAGGCAAAGGGGGCATAATCATATGTTTTTCTACTGAACTGCATTCTCCTATAAACATTTCAAAGAGTACCTCTGCTTTACAAATGAAATAGTCGATACAAAGAGCAGTAAAAATAAAAATATATGCCTATTTTGTACTATTACTGGTTTATAAGGCAATCATCTGTAATGCTCTCATCTACAAGGATGAAAAATGATATATAACTGTTACCAAGGAAACAGTGAAGTACAATTGCATGTAAACTATCAAACAGTTTAATAACCAGAAAATTAGAAGAACAAGAAAAAACATCTCCAGATAGAACCACGATACATCGTGCCACCCACGACGGTGCCATCAAGGGTCACAACTCACCAGCTACTCTGGCGCTCGGTGGTATTGGTTTAAAATGATGACCATAAGGTGGTACTGAATTCCTGAGGGGAAATTTGAATTCTGCTTTTTTTTTTTCACATGATTGAAAGGGCAGAGATCCTGGGAACAAGTGGTTAAAAGTGGGTACTTTGAGAAGTCAAAATACTCTGTCAATTCCAGTGTGGACTCATATTCTCTCAATAATTCTCTGTAATTACCAGTGTCTTTACTCACAGACAGGACATTCAGCAAATAGCAGGTATGCTTTCCACAGCAAATGCTTTCCGAATCGGCATTTAGAAACTCAAGTTCCTGGGAACCAAAGACAAGGCGAAGGCCCGGGGTAACTGTGTGTGTGTTCACCTCTAAACCACGAGAATTTTAAGCACTCAAGTAACCACGCTGATCAAAGCTAAATCCTTTAGGAAGATTATCCACTCAAAAATCAGGAAAATCCTGCAGGGTAAGCACTTTCATACTTCACCTTTGAGAAAAGAACTTGATTTCTGTAACAGTGTTTAAAACACACACAACATGTGTTTCTACGTGCTGATGACCCTCTACACGTACCGCTATTTCAGCTTGGGGACCATCGCCGAGCTCACACTGAGCCACAAGAAGAATGCCTATGGATGAAAGATTTCTTAATGGGCACATAAGCTCAGAACATGTGCAGCTTCTCTCTTTAGAATAAACACTCTATTTGGATCACGTTAAGGACAGAAAGTGAAATTCGCACTCATTTACTAAATTTTAACCTCTCTTTAAAATAAGATACTAATCCCCCACAGCCTGGCTTGGTTTTTTGCAAAAACTCAGATTTGTGAATATCACGAAGCCATGCTGGAATTTAGTAAAATGAATATAAATCATCTTTTCACTGACATACAGCACTGTCTTCTCCCAAACTCCAAAGTTTAAGGACTAAATCTAGGCTCTCGATGTTTTTTTGTTTGTTTGTTTGTTTGTTTAACATTTATCACTCTTAGCAGTTGAGGCCACCAAAATCTATCTTGGTTACTTTAAACGACACCGGTGAACTTGTCTTTCCCTTCGGCAACCTCTGTCCATCACACAGATGGGACCAGGCAATCATTAAACTGTTGCTCACAGCCATTTGCCATCCATGGTTTGTGATTCGACAGCTGTTTATAAACCAGCCATAGGCAGAAACATGCAGGAAGTTAACAGAACAGAGGTGTGAAGCCATGGCCCTCTATGACACTGACGTGAAACCAAGCCATTTGCCACCCTGCAATCATCCACCGTGTAACATATCCGTCTTCTGATGTGCAGGGCAACCCCTCTTCGTGGGCTACTCCAAGAAAGACATATTTGCCCATCAGCTGTATACCTCACGTCTACCCAGACTAAGTTACACTGGGGCCCTTTCCCTGGAAAATCTGCTGTGACATTAAGACTGACTCACGTGAGAAGAGAGGGAAGGTAGAGGTGGGCAAGAAGAACAAATAAAGGCCTGTGGATGCTGGTGAAAGGCACATCTGAAAGGCAACATGCTGACTGAATGTTTCTGAAATGGCCCGAATGTAATGTAGCCAGTCGAAGTCCACATGCATTCCTGATTGTGGCTATCTGAGGCTGCTCAGCCTTGCCTGGTGCAATCAACACAGCCCACCCTGACACTCAGGAATAGAGGAAATCCTAGAATTAGTCTCTTGCAATTGCAAGGAAGTCTAAGCATCCTGGAAAACTCTTACTGTCTACGTTCTAAGGCCGCGGTGGTAACTGCAGTGAAGAGCCAAGCTCAGGGGGCAGAAGGCTCAGCCTTCCAAAGACGTGGGTGAAAAAGGTGGAGCGTGGTCTTCTAAGACTTCTCCTAGCAGGCACTTCCCGGTTAAGGCCACACTGGCAGAAGCGCAGACCTACTTCCTGGGTTCGATGAAGACTTTGGAAGCATAAGCAGGGCAGGGAACCGAAGGCGAATGCTCTGACCGGGTACCACCTAGGCAGCCACAAAATCGGCCTGAATCGATGATTTCTCTTCTGTTTCAACCACATGGCCCCTTGGAAGCAAATTTCTAAATCTTTCACGGCTTGGGGACTACATAGTTACCCAAAGAAAGGCTAAAGGTCTTTCTCTTCGGGCTCCCAGCCTTCGGCATCTAGGTCACGGCTGGGAACACGGGACAACTTCCCAGGTGAACCTACAAGCTGAGTTTTCAGGGTGTGGAGGTCTAATTTAGGGGTTGGGGGCCAGGGGGCCACTTTTGGTCACTGCTG
The DNA here is from genome assembly GCF_002201575.2 of Neomonachus schauinslandi. Lineage (NCBI taxonomy): Eukaryota > Metazoa > Chordata > Mammalia > Carnivora > Phocidae > Neomonachus > Neomonachus schauinslandi. The sequence goes on from NC_058419.1 coordinate 117,806,180, forward strand.
CTGGGGAAGCAGGGACCCAAACTCTAAGCACTTCTGGCTTTCCCTAGCAGTAGCAATTACAACCACCTTCTCTTGGCCCTGACTTATACATGTGACCCCAAGCACCAGTGGGGCTTTTCCTAAGGGAAGACAAACTGTCATGAATATTGGCGTGTGCCTGAGGGTGTGCGTCTGTGTGTGTGTGTGTGTGTGTGTGGTCTACAGCCAAGGATACACAAGCCCCACCAGCCAGTGGGAGATAAGTTGAACGCAGCGGCCCCTGACCACCTCGTTTCAGTCCTTTCTTAAGCCCTGCTGCTCTCTCCAGCTTTTGCTTCTCCCCAAGCCTCCCGCAAAATAAAGCACCAAGTTGCCCGCTGCGGCGGCCCTGGGTGCAAATGAACCGGCGCAGCCCCTACCTCGAGAGCTTTGCAATCTTCACAAAGCTGAAGACATCCATGCAGGCAGCCGGGCCCCCCGAGCTCGGAGGCTGCGGCGCCCCTTCTCACGCCAGCAACGGCAGCCCCATGGCCGGCCGGGACCTCAGCGCGCCCCGGGGCTCGAGTGGCGGCGACAGCGGGTGGCGGCGGCGGACCTGGAGAGCCCGCACCTGGAGGCGGTGGCTGCTACCCCCCTCCGGCCGTGAGCTGCGTGTGCATCCCCGAGCAGGACCATTGACGGGCGCCCGTGTTGCAAAACTCAATGGAGAGGGGGCCAGGGAGGGTGCGAGGGGCGGGGGTGGGGAGCGTGGCCCGGGCGGTGCGCCCTGGCCTGCGGGACTGCCGGGCGCCCCGGGGAGGCGAGGCCCGGGCGAGGGGCGCTGCTCCTGCTCACTAGCCCGCCGGCCCGGCTGCCCCGCGTGCGGAGGAGCGTGGACTGAGCCGGGAGGTGGCGGGCGAGCCTGGCACACGCGCACGCACCCCTCGCGGCACTGCAGCTGCCTCCCTGCCTCCTTCCCCAAGCCGAGTCCCTTCTCCTCTCCCCACCCCCACCCGCGGGGAAGGGGGGGGGGCTCTCCTGTCACCAGCTGCGTGTGCCTCCAGATCTGAAAGATCGATCTAACAGTCTCGGGCACACCGGGGACGGCGAACGCTACCCCCTCCCTCCCCAAACCAAAGGAGAGCCGTGCAACCGCAGGTTGCCCAAAGCCTTGGTATGTTCCATAAACAAAACTAGCGATTGGGAAGGAGCAGGGATGATCCCGGCTGGGTGGTTTGTCAAGGGGAAGGGGAGGGAGATGCCCAGCACGGCGGGCTCGGTTTGGAGAGCACAGAGGTCCCACCGCTTCCCCCAACCACTGGAGCTAGACGCGACAGCTGGGCTGGCTGGGAAGGTGTGTCTTTGGACAGCAGCACCGGGGGAGCGTTGGAGAAAGAAGAAAATAAGAACGGGAGGCATTTGGAGGGGCCAGGGCACACACGGCTGCTTCTCACTACAGGGGTCCGGAGATGAGGGTCCCAGAAGCCAGTAGCGGGGCGGGGGGGAGGGTGGAGGGGGGAGACGGTTATGAATGGGCTGCAGAATCTAAAGGAAGAAAAGGGACGAGAACGGGGGTCGGAAGGCAGAGCTGAGATGCTTTCTCAAATTGAGCAGCCGGTACAAAAGGAAAAAACCAAAAAACAAAACAAAACAAAACAAAAAAACCCACCTTACTCATAAAAACAAAACCACGGAAACATAAACACTCACCTTAGGCAGAGTAAACTCCAAGTTGCAGCCATGTAGAACTCCTAGCCTTCTCTTTTACATAATTATCTTGGATAATCAGCCCTCTTCATTAACTCAGTTCTCTCTCCCCGGAGCCTCAGGCTTCTCCGGGCCTCTTTTTCTTGTTCTTTCTCTTGGAATCTCAAGGCCTCTTCTCCCAAATCCTTTAAAATCTCTCCCCAGACTCTCTGAAGGTCAGATGGCTGCACAAAGTGTGTGTTCTCCCACCCAGAAGCGTTCACCTGATGGCAGGGCCACTGCAAGGAAAAAGATGCCACCCCCGAAATGTTGGAGGATCTGGCCAGTGCGCTTCTAGCTCTCGGAGGGGATTAGGGAAAAGGAAATAGGTTTAAAGTTCCCAGACTTCTGCTCCTCTCCGGGTCTGTTGCTGTATTTCAAGTCTTCGGTATTGGAGGGAGCCTAGTACTTGCACTTTGTTTTTTTAAAAGCGTTTCTTTCAAAAAGGAAACATAAAATCGCTAGCAATCAGAAAAAAATCTAAATGATGTGAAACTCGGGCATAAAATTACATGACTTAAGAAATAAATAGAATCAATTTTCCTTTAGCTTCTTGCAGACAGACTAGTTTCATCTCGTGACGGGGTCACCACGTATCATCGGAGGAGGCAAGAGGGACCTGGGCTTTTGAACCCCCTACTGTCTGTGTAAAATAACTCTCTAGTTTGGGTCTGCACTGTCCTGTACCTTTTTTAAAGCATTTTTGCATTTGAGTCTCATAGCAACCCTGTCCTGTAAGTAAGGCAACGCGTTTAAAAAACAGAAATCTTTTCTTTTTATGCCACCATCTCCGCTCCACGTACTTGACGGAGAGATGCGTTTTAAATGTGGGTCAGATAAGGTTACTTGTCCAATCGAAACTCCGCAAAAGCGCTCCATTCCCCTTTGAGCGGAAGTTGGCGCTCCTACGTGACCGAGAAGACCCTAGATGCCTAGCCCTTGAGCTCTCTGACCTATCTCTTCCTCCCCACCTCACTCTCCCACTTCCACTCCCCCTCAACGCTAACTGAGCCCCAGCAATACTGGCCTCCTTGCTGCTCTTCAAACTCTGCAGGTATCCTCCCACCTTGGGCTCTTTGCAGTAGTTGTTGCCTCAGCCTGGAATGTTCTTCCCTCAGAGGCTGGCATGCACAGCTCCTTCACCACATCGAGCGTTTGCACAAATACCACTCCCAAAGGGCCACCTCTGAAAAGCCTATTTAAAATTGCGAGCCCCCCCCCCCCGCCCCCGTCCTGGATTCCAGGGCCCATTAACTGGTTTTTGTGGGTTTTTTTCTTGTTTCCATAGCACTTATCACCCACTAATGCTTTATATAATTTATTTTTATGTCTACTGTCTCTTACTTCCTGTCTGATGCTCTTGATGGAATAAAAGCTCCACAAGGGCAGGGGGTTTGGGTTTTGTTTGTTTGTTTGCTTGTTTTCATGGATGGGTCCCACGTGCCTAGAAAAGTTCCTTTGAAGTAGAAAGACCTTACTAAATATCTGTTGAATGAATGCATGTTATGCTCATGAGATTCACAGTCAAACCAACGCTGGCCAAGCAGTCCCAGTGGATACTGCTCCATCTCTGGCCTCCTCCCTGATATTTGTCCATCTCCCCACCACTCCTCCATCCCCAAAATCTTTCTTCCTCCTTTAGATTGCTCGTGAGGACAGTGAAGCCCTCACATTCGCCAGCTATTTTGCCCCTTCACACTTTCTACCTTTCCTGGGGGGGAGGGCACCAACACTGTCCCTCGTCACTGTGTCCACATCTGGCAGCACAAGACCAGCTCTTGATGGGGAAAGGGAGATAAAGCAATGCCTTTGGAAAACATGTGTTCAAAAAGTGCTTTCTTCTGAGAACAGTTCGAATACCCTTCTTAAAAAGATAACGCTATTGGGGCGCCTGGGTGGCTCAGTCAAGTTAAGTGTCTGCCTTTGGTTTGGGTCATGATCTCGGGGTCCTGGGATCAAGCGCTGCATGGGGCTCCCTGCTCAGCCGGGAGTCTGCTTCTCCCTCTCCCTCTGCTCGTCCCCCCTGCTCATGCTCTCTCTCTCTCTCTCTCTCAAATAAATAAATAAATAAATAAAAATCTAAAAAAAAAGATAACACTATCAATCAAGAATTATTCCAGTTATCAAATAGCTAGTTATTCAACAGTGAAAATGACAGGAAACAGGCATTGTGTTTACTTGTAGAGAGACAGCCTCCCTTTAAGACATCTGGTCTACCTGGAACAGCTTGCTGTTTGGGCTTCAATCTGTGCCAATTTGCGCACTACAGTTATGAATGGTGCAGATGCCGACTCTCCACAGCCTAATAGCTACCAGGAGAAATAACTTGTTCCTCCAGGTCTTTACACTCCTTTGATATATTAATTACCTCTTATGTTTTCTAATGGACTGATGTCTCTTTTTTAAGGCAAAGAGATCCTCCCTCTCCTCTGTTTTTCATTAACATACAAATGGAAGACTGCTCCCTTGAAACAAGCTAACACAGCCTCTAAGCCCTTATACCTTTAAGCTCTCTTGGCAGAGAAGCAAAGATTTGAGTAGCTGGTCTCCCAGCTCTGTTCCCTCTCTGTGCCAGGTGTGTGTGGCCAAGGTTGGGATACGTTTCTTTATCTAGCATGAAATGGATCTGCCTAAAACAAACAAAAAACAGAGCGGCATTTGAGTACATACGTGATCTTCTAAAGTTTTATTTTCAGCCTGGATAATCTCTAGGGCCCCTTCCAGAACTTGTAGAGATTTACTCATTGGAAACTGTATTATCGAGCCTTGAGAATCTGTTTAATTTGCTTCACTTGGATCCAAGTGACATTTGGTCATTTCTGAAAACCAAACATAGTTTCAAACACTGTTGGATGTATTCATGAATAAGAGACTTAAGGGCAACACATCCAGAGCAAGTTATTTAATTTTTCTGAGACTCAGTTTCCCCACCTATAAAATAGAAATGGTAATCCACTCCTACCTTACATAAAATGAGCCCTTGAAGTTGAACAACAATTTAGAGCTGTACACAAGTTAATTGAGTCACACGGATACTAACTCCAGAAGAATTTCCACAGCTGTCTTGAGCCTTGGCATACACATCCTCCTCGACTTATGATGTATAGGGTATACCTAACCTACCAAACATCCTAACTTAGCCTCCCTTAAACATGCTCAGAATATTTACATTAGCCTACGGCTGGACAAAATCATCTCACACAAGGCCTATTTTATAATAAAGTGTGGAGTATCTCATGTAATTTATTAAATACTGTACTGAAAGTGACCAAGAGCCTGGATGTCTGGGGACAGAATGGCTGTCAGTGTATCTCTTATTGACCCTTGTGATTGCGTGGTTGACTGGGAGCCGTGGCTTGCTGCCCCTGCCCAGCATCACGAGAGAGGACCGTACCACATAGCGCTAGCCCAGGAAAAGATCCAAATTCAAAATTCAAAATTCAAAGTACAGTTTGTACTAAATACGTATCACTTCTGCACCATTGTAAAGTTGAAAAATCTCAAGTCAAGCCACCGTAAGTCAGGGACCATCTGTACCGTTAGGAAAAGTTTCAGCTGCTAAGAACACTCCTTTGAATGTGAAAACATTTGCTTTGGTTGATCAGAGGTCGGGTGTTCTACCTAAAAATCAGCCTCATTGTTGCCCTAAGCAGGAGCACCCTTCATGCTCTGTGGGCTCAAGGGAAAGAGGGAGGAATTTCTTCCTCACTGGTAAGGCCTTATCTCAAACTGGTGTCAGGAATTTGCTACTGGGCCAGATGTTCTGTACAGGATGGCAGCTTGGAGTTCTTTTGCTGCAAACTGCAGTAGATAGAGCCCCATGCATTTCCCAGATGGACTGTAGCATCTTGACCATCTGACTGCAGTCTTGAAAACAGAAGTGACGAAACAAAAGGAAGGTATCTATCAATTCAACGGGTATTTAAGAAATTTCTCCTACGAGGGGCACCTGGGTGGCTCAGTCGGTTAAGCATCAGACTCTTGATCTCAGCTCAGGTCTTGATCTCAGGGTCGTGAGTTCAACCCCATGTTGGGCTCCACATAAGTAGAAATTTCTCCTATGAGCCAGGCACTGCTACAGGCACTGGAGAATACATCAGGCAACAAGACAGGTTTCTGCTGTCACAGACTTCACATTTTAAGAGGAAAGATAGATGCTAAACAGCAAAATAAGGGAATACCATAAATGAGAAAAGTAGCAGGTGGTGATATACAGAGAATTAAAGTCATTTCTATTGAAAGGTAATGACTAGGTGACTATTTATGGCCCAATGGTCAAGGAAGACCTCTCTATGTAAGTGACTTTTTTTTTTAAAGATTTTATTTTTAAGTAATCTCTACACCCAACATGGGACTCGAACTCACAACCCCGAGATCAAGAGTGGCATGCTCCACCAACTGAGTGAGCCAGGTGCCCCTCTATGTGGGTGACATTTAAAATGAGATAAGATGAACAGGAAGGAGACTGCCACTCAACATTCATGTGGGAAAGCATTCCACACAGAAGGATCAGCAAGGACAAAACAATAAAGAGTCCCTGAATCAGGAACAACTGTTGTTGAAAGCAGCCGGTGTGCCTGAAGGGTATTCTGTCAAATGGAGTGAGAGTGGGAGAATTTGCAGGGGTAGGCAGGGGCGTGATCACATGGGGCACAGAACTCCATAGTAAGCCATCTACCTTTTATTGTGGAATGGGGATCCACAAGAGCATGAAGTGGCAAAATCGGATTTATATTTTGAATAATCATTCTTTTTTTAAAGATTTTATTTATATGACAGAGAGAGAGAGAAAGAGAGCACAAGCAGGGGGAGCGGCAGGCAGAGGGAGAGGGAGAAGCAGGTTCCCCGCTGAGCAGGGAGCCCAATGTGCGGCTCAATCCCAGGACCCTGGGATCATGACCTGAGCCGAAGGCAGATGCTTCACCGACTGAGCCACACAGGCGCCCCTTGAATAACCATTCTTCTGGGAAGTGAGTGTGGGGACAGAAAGACAACTTAGAAGCCTATCGTGATAATCCAGGCAAGAGACGGCAGTGGCTCAGAAAGGAACATGACGAGGATACGGTGAAAAGTCGCCAGGTTCAGAATATATTTTGAAAAGGATCTGTTGATGGATTGGATGTGGGAGGTGAGGACAGCGAGGAATCAAGGACGACTCTGTGATGAAGATTATTTTAAAAATTCTGCTTCACTTTACCAGGTATTGACTATGTAAAAACCAGAAGGGTTTCTCTGCCTCTCTGCTCATTCTCTCAAATGAATACATAAATCTCTAAAAAGAAAAAGATGCACACTATTTACACATCTCACCAATTCCACCACGACCACCTAAATCCAAGCCATCATCACTTTCCTGGATAATCGCAATGGCCTACCAACTGGTCTCCTTGTTCCGCCCCCAGAGCCCCCACACTCAACAACGAATGAGCAGGCTTCTCTTAAAATAGCAGGCAGATCACGCCATTTCTCTGCTCAAAACCTCCAACAGTTTCCCCTTCTCACTCACAAGGGCAGAGGTGATATGGTTCCTTGTTCCCTTCTGACTTCATAAACTGCCCTTCTCTCCCTTGCTCACATCAACCACTTGGTTGCTCCACTAGTTGGCCATGAGGCCTGTGCACTTGTTCTCTTTGCCAGGAAAGTGCTTCATCCAGATAGCAGGAAGGCCCTTCTTCTATAACATTCCATTTCAAATAGAAACACCCTACCCTTCAGACTCCTTACTCCTCTTTCTTTGCTTCATTTTTCTCCGTAGTGCTTCATACCCTAGGATAATTTTAATTTGTTTTTAATTTCCTATTTCCCCTATCAGAATGTAAGCTCTATAAACGTAAGAAAGGGGATCAACAAACATTGTTGGATGAAGGAATGAATGAATGATTGATTGAATCAACTATGTTTCATATAGGTGAAACTATTTAGAGTTGGTAGAGGATCAGAAGTGAGTGTGCTTGATCAGAAGTGAGAGTGAGGATCAGAAGAACACAGTGTGCTTTGCCACTACACCATCTAACATCTCTCATATCTCAACTAGCCCATAATGGACAGCAGATTGTCAGGGAGAGAAAGGGCAACTGGGGGTAAAGAGGGAATGCTTCTGGAAGGTGGTAATACTGTGCCTTAAAAGGTACGTGAGGGGTGCCTGGATGGCTTGGTCAGTTAAGCGTCTGACTCTTCATTTTGGCTCAGGTCATGATCTCAGGGTTGTGAGATCGAGCCCTGTGTTGGGCTCTGTACGCAGCGGGGAATCTACTCCTTTCCCTCTCCCTCTGCTCCACACCCTCCCCCACCCCCACATGAGCTCTCGCTCTCTCTCAAAAAAAAATTAAAAATAATATATCTTTAAAAAAAAGTATGTGAAATTTAGTTACCCTAAAGGTAGTGATGTGGGAGAAGCAGGCAAGGGTCAGGTCATAGACTGTATCTTATGGTCAGTGGGTTTCCAACTTTACAGCAAAATGTTTTATCCCAAAGCAATGACTTCCAAGAACCTCAATGCAGAAAGCAAATATAGAGTGGGATTTCCCTGTTTGAAGTGGGAACATAGACCCCAGCCCAAATAGCATCCCCTTTGCTTTCTTCCTTCTTTCCAACTAAGGCATTCCCATAGGCTCCATATGAACTCAGTTTGAGAACCATGGTGTCAGTGATGGGAGTCACTGACTGGCATGAAGCAGATGATCTAATCAGATGGTTATTTTAATTGCATCCTTCTTAAGGCTATGAGGAGAAGAATGGACATAAAAAGGCCAATTAAGAGAATATACAAGGAGTCTGTGGCAGAAGGTGAAAGGATGGAGAATTGTGTTGGGGAAAAAACCCAGGAATACATTTTTGATGACATGGGAGAAGGAAGTCAGGGAGGGTCAAGGAACTCTCCAAGTGTCTAACTTGGATGTCTCTGCCATTGGAGATGTCCCTAAGATAGGGGGTGCCTCAGAAACAGTTTTGAAGGGAAAGACAACGAGTTCACTTTGTGACATGTTGAACTTGAGTGAGTGATGTCCATAGGACGTTATATGTACATGCCTGAACCTAAAGAGCAGTTGTGATATGTCAGTGAGCCACCAAACATTTTCACATAGGGTGTGAATAACGGAGCAATATTCTCTGAGATGGACTAAGCATCTAAAGACAGTGGGATACTTGGGGCAGAGGTGGGGGAATGATGAAATGTGCGAAGGAGATTAAGAGATACAAACTTCCATTATAAAATAAAGAAGTCATGGAGATGAAAATACCGCATAGGGAATATGGTGAATAATATTGTAATAACGTTGTATGGTGACAGATGGTGACTACACTTACTGTAGTGAGCACTGAGTAATGTACAGAATTGTTGAATCACTGTGTTGTATACCTGAAACTAATGTATGTCAACTATACTTCAAGAATAATAAAAAATAAATAAAATGCAGAAACATGAAGACAATTGGATTCTTGAGAAGTGAGGTAAAAAGAAACTAATAAAAATAGTAAAAGAAGGATTATTTTAATTTTCTTTCTTTTCGTTTTTTACTTTATACCTTGCTTGCATATCTCAGTATCCTACAGGGGTGGGGGTGGGACTAGAGGTTGGAAGCCAAGACAAACTGGTTTTAAACATTACTATGCTTGGGACACCTGGCTGACTCAGTTGGTAGAGCATGTGATTCTTGATCTTGGGGTTGTAAGTTCAAGCCCCATGTTGGTTGTAGAGATTACTTAATTAAAAAAAAAAAAACCTTTAAAAAAGATTATTATGGGGGCACCTGGGTGGCTCAGATGGTTAAGTGTCTGCCTTCAGCTCAGGTCATGATCCCAGGGTCCTGGGATCAAGTCCCGCATCGGGCTCCTGGCTCAGCGGGGAGTCTGCTTCTCCCTCTCTCTCTGCCTCTCCCACTGCTCATGCTCTCTCTCTCTCTGTATCTCTGTGTCTCAAATGAATAAATAAAATCTTTAAAAAAAAAAAAGAAAAAGATTATTATGCTTAATGGTATTAAATAGGGAAATGAATCATGCTGTACATTCGTAAGTTTTCATTTTTCTAAATGCTTTCATTCCATTAGTCCTCGAAATAGCCCTACAAGTTACACAAGAAAGTTATTATTAACCCATTTTAGTGATGACAAAAGGTGAGACCAGAAAAGCTCAGTGATGACAATAATTTCTACAAACTATGAGGATTAGTATAAGAAGCATGGGTTCCGGAGGATAAATCTAGCACCAGTAGGTAGTTTTTTAAAAAAAGATTTGTGGAATAAAATCATTCAAATTCATGGCGCCTGGGTGACTCAGTTGGTTAAGAGTCTGACTTCAGCTCAGGTCATGATCCCAGGGGTCCTGGGATTGAGCCCCACGTCAGGCTCTCTGCTCAGCAGGGAACCTCCTTCTCCCCCTCCCCCTGTTCTTGCTCTCTCTGTCTCTCTCTCAAATAAATAAATCAAATCTTTAATATAAATAAATAAAAATTGCTCAAGTTCTATCAATATAATTCATTTTTTTCCGTCTCATATTTGATTATCTTACACGAGACTCAAAAGTTAAAGATGCTGTATGGGGCATTAGAAAAGACAACAGACAAGGCACTAGGACTTCTTGGTTCTATTCCCAAGTCTGTAAAATGAAGTGACCCTTGAGTTATCACTTCACTTTTCTTGATGTTAACTTCCTCATTTGTAAGCTTTGTGGGTTAGAGTAAGTTTGTATTTCCCATTTCCTCCCCCATCTCATGCAATGCAGATAAAGAAGAGAGTCCTCCTAAAGGCCAAGAGATGGATGATATTTTGAGATCCCACGTATTTTGCTAATTGTGTAATCAAGAAAAGATAGTGCAGCCCTATATTCACTGCAGCATTATTTATAGTAGCCAAGATGTGGAAACAACCTAAGTGTCCACTGATGGATGAGTGGATAAAGAAAATGTGGCATACATATATATGGAATGGAATATTATTCAGTCATAAAAAAGAAGGAAATCCTGCCATTTGCTAGAACATGGATGGACCTTGAAGGCATTATGGTAAGTGAAATAATTCAAACAGAGAAAAATAAGTACCCTATGATCTCACTTATACGTGGAATCTTTAAAAAAAACAACAACAACCCAGGGGTACCTGGGTGGCACAGTCGGTTAAGTGGAGTGTCCAACTCTTGGTTTCAGCTCAGGTCGTGATTTCGGGGTTGTGAGATCAAGCCCCGCAACAGGCTCTGTGCTCAGTGTGGAGTCTGCTTGAGATTCTCTCTCCCTCCGCCCCTCCCACTCATGTGTGCTCTCTCTCTCTCCCAAATAAATAAATAAATCTTAAAAAAAAAACCAAAAAACCCACTCCCAAAACCCCCAAAACTATACTAAGTCATGGGTACAGAGAACAGATTGGCAGTTTGGGCTGGTGTTGGGGGTGGGTGAAGTGGGTGAAGGGCGCCAGAAGGTACAAACTTTCAGTCACAAGATAACTAAGTTCTGGGAATATAATGTACAGCATGATGGCTATAATTAACAATACTGTAATGTATATTTGAAAGTTACTGAAAGAATAGATCCTAAAAGTTCTTATCACACAAAAGATTGCAACTATACGTGGTGACAGACGTTAACTAAACTTATCTGGTGATTATTTCAGAATATATACATATATCAAATCACTACGTTGTACATTTAAAACTAAAGCAATGTCCTATGTCAATTATATCTCAATTTTTTAAGATAAAAATTTTTTAAAATAAATAAAAAAAAGAAGGCTAGGTTCTACAGGAACAAATTGAAGATCAGAGACTTTTAATAGTCAGTTGTATATCAATAAAGTAGAAAATTATTAGTCTATCCTCCTTTTAGCTGAACTTTATTCAAGGAGAAGAACCACATTTCCTACATGTACCTTCCACTAGGCCATATTAGGTCACCTAATTTCCTTTATATCTTTATCCCCATCCTCTCTCACCATTTTGCTCAGGCATATACTAAAAGTCTGTCAATGTGGGAAGGATTATAATTACTGCTTTCCCACTGAATCTCCTCTTGTCTGATGAGGTATTGAAAAGAAAAGGGGAGGTCATTTAAAAGATTCTGCTGGTGTATAATTTTCAGAATATAAATTCTTACTGTGATATACCCTGTAACAATATTTTGAATTCCTATGCAACAATGTATAAAAAGAAAACCATAAAGGTTCATATTGTCTGAGACATTATTTTAATATTTCAGACTCATTTTAAACCTCTCAGATCCAGACTCACTTTTATGCTGTCTTTCTAACATAATGTTCCTACGTCTTAGCCCCTGACTAGACAAAAACTAATCAAATCACTTTGAATAACAGCACTTCTGCTTGAAGGATAAACTGCTCTAATCCTGAAGGCTATTAGGAGGGTGAACTTTAAGGAAGATGTATGTACAAAAATGGCTGAGTTGAGACCAGTTATTTCAGGTTTTGTGAACTCTCATTCATGTATTGATTATTTATTAATTCGTTCAATTAATATTTATTGAACACCTACCCTATGCCATCTACTATATCCTAGGCACTGTAGAGAGGAATTCAGATGAACAAGAGTTGATTCCTGTCTTCAAGGGCTGTTAGTAGACAAGTTGCCTACTCAACAGGCGGGCTCTCTTTTCATATGGAAATGAAGTCCATCTTGCAGGCCACTGCTTCCTGTTTCCAAATGCGGTCATCAAGCCTTGAGCTGAATGCATGCCTAATCCATACAGGAGTTAACACTGGCTGTGGGAGAATGAGGTAAAATTTCGCAAATAGGGACGCCTGGGTGGCTCAGTCGGTTAAGCATCTGCCTTCAGATCGGGTTGTGATCCCAGGGTCCTGGGATCGAGTCCCCACAAAGAGCTCCCTGCTCAGCGGGGAACCTGCAGCTCCCCCTGCTTGTGCTCTCCCTCTCTCTCTCTGACAAATAAATAAATAAAATATTTTTTTAAAGATTTTATTTATTTATTTTTGCGAGAGAGCGAGCGAGCACAGGCGTGGGGTGGGGGGAAGGGCAGAGGGAGAAGCAGACCTCCCCATCGAGCAGGGAGCCCGATGTGGGACTCGATCCCAGGACCCTGGGATCACGACCAGAGCCGAAGGCAGATGCTTAACCAACTGAGCCACCCAGGCGCCCAATAAATAAAATCTTTTTAAAAAAAATGTCTCAGATAACTATAGTATAAAAGATATAATAAGGCAACTATGTAAATAACTATAAGATAAATCATGGTGATATTCCACATTGGTAAAATGCTTTCCAATCTAGAAAAGGTTTCCGTACATATCACGGCAGGCTTTACAACAATCCTATGAGGAAGGGATTCTTACCTCCCATCCGTAAATGATAATACTGAGGTTCTAGGTGGTGAAGCCATTTGCCAGAGATCGCATGGCAAGCAAACTAGAAGCAGCGCCCTCAAGCAGATGGATCCTCATTTCCAGTGGCCTGAGCTTCCAGCTGTAGGGGAGCCTACCTCAGTCAGCACAGTGGCCATGGGGCCTGAGGCACCCCTGTGGGCGGGGCGGTAAGAGGGTGATGAGGGGTGAACAATATTGAGAGGAGGGAAACACATCAGGTGGTGAAACAAGAGAAGCCTCCTAAAAAGGGATGCCTTTTGAGAAGGGATGCCTTTTGAGCTGGGCCTTAGAGAATGGCTGGGAACTCAGGAAAAAGTCAGGGGAAAGACTAGTCCAGAGAAAGAGAATATCACAAAGATGAAAATAGGAAGATGCGGAATATACTGAAGAAGTATTTCAATTGGAGTATAAGCACTGAGTTAGAGAGAAACAAAAGATATAAGGGACATAAGAATTCTGAAACCAGGTCTTAAATGTCATGCCAAGGACTCTATTTTAGTAGGCAATGGGGCTCCATCAGCAACGCTAGAAGAGAGACTGTGGGGACGGTCACAATAGGAAACTGGGTTCTTCCAATCCAGCTCTAGGTAGATGATGCAGAGAAGACAGCCCAGAGGGCAGAAACCAGGAAGGCGGGGGGTTGTGGTGGTCAGACCAGAGAAGAGAGTGTGTGACGGCCCAAACTAGGGCTAGGGCATCCACAGTGGAAGAGACAGGATGGAGTTGGGCTGGTGGCCCGACTTGCCTACTGGGTGTGGGAGATGCTGTGGAAGAGAGGAACCAAATGAGACTTCAGAAAAATGCAACAGAGGCAGGTTTAGGGAAATGGCAGAGATATCAGCCCGCTGGCTCAAATGGTCCAGTTTGCATGCGATGTGGAACCTCCCTCCCTCCCTCCCTCTCATGCTGCCCAAAGTCACCACCAAAACTGCGGATCCATCCTTAGCTGTGTGCCCGGCTTTGTGAGATGCTAAAATCTACCTCTCACACCTTATCCTTCAGAGCAGGAGGACAGAGGGAGACCCGTGACCCCATTCTTCCCAAGGCATGAGCTTTGTCTCTGATCCAGAAATGTGATCTGCTCGTCTCTATGGCTTTTTGTTATCGTTGTTATTATGTTATTCCTTGTGGCTTTCCTCGGGATCCTCATTATCCATCGTCCTTCTCTACGTTTCCTCCTGTGTCCTACTGTGTCACTGGCTAGTAACAAGCAGTGGTGGAGTTGTCAGCTCCCTAATTGCAGGACAGTCTAATTACAGACGTGTTACACTTGCAAGGTATTATTACTGAGGCCTTGTCTGTCAACACCCAGAAGTAATCTAGCGAAATGTCATCACAATGGTTAGGGAACTGGTATAAGGAATGATGTAAATTCTCCCGTGCATGCTTGGTCCTGGGAATGCCCTTGAATTCTGGGGAGGGATCCGCTGAGAGGGCCAGAGGAAAATACTAGGTAAGAGGGGAGAGCTGAGAGAACAGGAGCGTGGGGAATGGAGATGGGCCACTAAGCTGGATTCTTCAGGGCTGTTCAGTGTGGCAGGGCAGTTTTCTGTGCCCCTTGCCCTATTCAATCCTTGCCCTTCTCACCCTGAGAAAACTTTGTGTCTGTTGAAGCTTAATAACATTTGTATTCTTGGGGTGCCCGGGTGGTACTACGGTGGTACTACGCTGAAGGCATTGTGCAAGACACTGTGAAAGAAACAGATGCAGCTTCTAGCACTTTCACCCTCTAGGAGGTGCTCCGCTTTGGAGCTCACCACTGCCTGCTTCTCCCTCTCCCGCTCCCCCTGCTTCTCTTCCCTCTCTCGCTGTCTCTCTCTCTGTCAAATAAATAAAAATTTAAAAAATAAATAAATAAAGCGTAAAGCCAGGCCATTACTGTACAGTTGTGCAGGATGTGCACAGCACATTATATTAATTATAGATTTGTATATTTGCTCCGAGAATTTTCTGGAACATAGGACTGAGGTGTCTTAGGAAAATAAATATTTTTCTAACTTTCACTAAGATGGTATAAGGGCTGCTTATCATTAGCTGTCATATTAAAGTTTTTTTTTAAGATTTTATTTATTTATTTGACAGAGAGCAAGAGCAGGGAGAGGGCAGAAGGAGAAGCAGACTCCCCACTGAGCAGGGAGCCCAATGTGGGGCTTGATCCCAGGACCCCAGGATCATGACCTGAGCCAAAGGCAGCCGCTTAACCGACTGAGCCACCCAGGTGCCCCTAAAGTTTTTTGATAGCTAATTCCAGGCCTGTACATATCTATATTTGAGGACCTAGGCCCTGGAGGTCTTAAAGAAAAAAACCTTCCATGTTGGGGATATAAAATTATTTAGACCTTCTAAAGTATCAGTTGACCTGTAAGTTCAGACCCTGGCAATATTCCTGGAGTCTCCACATTATTACTTAGCATAAAATTCTTCAGAATGCTCATGTAACTGTGTGCTCAACTCTTCCCTTTTCCTTGTGGGCAGCTAGACTATATTTCTCAGCATCCCTCACCATTGGGTGTAGCCATTTGAGTGATTTAAGGCCATGAAATATTAGTGGAGGTGCTGGGTTGGCCTATAAAAATCTCCTATGGGAAGTTTTCCATCTTCTCTTTTCCCATCAACTGACTGAAGAGAGAAAACTCCAAGGGCCTGCAGAAAAACGGAGCCACAAGATAGAAAGATCCTGGGTCTCTAAGTGACCATACTGAGGCCTCACCAACCCACTTTGCATTGGAATGCAAAGGAACAACTCTTACATTAATTTTCTGTAAAGTTTAGGTTGGTTGTTATAGCAGTTAGCCTACCCTTCCTAGTTCATTGCTAAGGGAGTCTTATATAGCCATCAAATCTATAGGGAGGATAATAAAATATAGTGTTTAATGCCATAAAACCCAGAGCCAGAATACCTGTATTTGAATCTGACTCCTGCTATTTTCTAGCTGTGAGACTTTGGGCAAACTTACTTAAATGTTTGCCTCAGCTTCTTCATACATAAAACTGGGGTAATAACTATACTTAACTCCTAAGTGTGTTATAAGATTTAATACAAGTAAATTGCCTAAACCAATGTCTCAAATGGCATGAGTGCCCATAACAGCTATTCCGAGGCTGATACTCGAATATTCTGACGATGCATATGCTCAGAGATGCACAGAATAAGACTGCTAACGTTCCAAGACCGGGCCTGTCACCAAGTCCAGATCTTCCCCAGAACCCTTCCTTCACTCTAAAATGCCATCAATCTCCATCATCCAGAGAAGAGTAACCTTGCAGAACCCCTATAGCACAGGAATGGGGTATGTTGTGAGGTTTGGATAGGATGGGGTTGCTTAGGGAACCAAGCACACAATTTGCTTCATTTTGTGTCCATTGAAGAAGGATCCTGAATATATGCACTCTCTGAGGGATTCTCCTGAGGGTCCCACCAGCCATCAGAGGACTATGGGAGGAGGAGAGAAAGTTAGAATGTGCACAGATCACCCTATGCAAGGTCACTTTGCCAAGGTGAAGTAGTAGAACAGTGGTTCGCCAACAATTTCACTTCAAGATCCTTATCACACTCTTAAAAATAATAGAAGACCTCAAAAAAAAAAAAGTTTTTGTATGAGGTGTATCTATTGATATTTACTAGTTAGAAGTTAAACTGAAAATGTTTAAATATTTATGAGTTATTTACAAATAATAAACCCTTACATGTTAAGTAAGTTAATGTTTTTAATGAAAAATAACTATATATTCAAAATTTAAAAAATTAATAAGTAGACTGGCACTGCTTTATATTTTTGAAAATCTCTTTAAGATCTAGCTTAAAGAAGACAGCTGGATTCTCGTATCTGCTTCTGCATTCAATCTGTTGAGATATCATTCACCATCATGCTTCAGCCTCCAGAAAATTCCACCAGGCATTCATGAGAGAATGCAATTGAAAAGAGCAAACAAAGTCTTAATATTATTATAAAAGTAATTTTGACCTTGTGGCACCCTCCCCCGAATGAGTTTTAGGGACCCCAGGATCCCAGACACACTTCAAATAGAAGTGGTAGAGCGTGCCACAGTGCCTAGTGCTTGCTCACTTCTAAACGGTTCTCCCTATTGGGCGGGACTTGTGATACTAACGACCTGTGTTTTATTCTGAGTGATCATACCTTATTGTATCCTGAGGTAGATGCACTATATGCATTATTTTAATTTGAAGAAGAAATCAGGCATGAAGAGTTTATTGGTTTCACCCAAGGTCATATAATACATCTCTCTGGAATCCCAGTCTTGGGGGTTTTCTTCTACCCAGTCAAACTTCTTACTTGGCCCAGATACTGTACTGCAATACCTACACAGTCCACTCTTAAGTTAATAAATACAGATAATGTGAACATAGTACACCTTCCACAAGTGACCTCAGCTCTCGTCCAATCCCACCTTGAGGCTATACTCGGCATTTTCTATGCATCTTAACACAGATTCAACTCCACAACTCAGTAACCAAAGACAAATATTTTATGATTTTATGAGAGGGGTGCAGAAAGATGACTTACACCACACACTACTTACAAGAAAGTATGTTCATTTCTCTAAGTGAAATTTCCACCATCTTTTCCCCATTTCTGGTCACTCCACCTCTCCCTTCTCTCTTCTCACAGAGTCCCTTAGGATCCCACTTTATTATGGAGGAAAATGTAGCTTTCACTTTTAGTTTATAACTCCCACTCTACCAAAGAAAATTCACAGATGGGTGACTATTACTGCACTCCTTTGAATGCCCCTCAGAGAGCACAATTCATTTGGCCATGCCTAGAATGACAGATTAAGAAAAATGTGATTACAAAAAATCTTTACTTCTGCCTTTCATTTCTACTAAAGTATCATAGAAGTGACCTCAGCCTCATAGAGCTTGAGGCAATCTCAACGAAGTTGTCTGATTTATACTCCTGTGACTATGATACCACATTCTGCTCCAACAGATATATTTGTATGTCTCGTATATAAAGAGAGTCCGTGAATTCCTCTACACGTAGCATTGCAGTCCGAAAGGTTGAGTTTATGCTGTCATTAAAATCTATATTCTGTTGTATATTATATCAAGGCAATAGAGATGAGCTCAATATATTCCTGCTTCACCTTCATATGTTTGGGGAAATTCTCACATCATTACTCTGTCTTCTCTTCTCCAGGCTAAATAAGCCTATCATCTTCCTTAATTTGAAACTCACATTTTATTTTCTTTCATCTTTTCCTTAGCTTTCCATAGACCCCCTCCAATTCTTCCATCTGTTCTTTTAAATTTGCAGGCCCAAATTGTACCCAGCCTCTAATAAGTTTGATTTTTAACCATGTAACATACAGCATATGTGATTATTAAGAATTCATAATTTTTTCATTTCATAGTGATGACATCAGTCATCAGTAACATGCTAATTTTAAGATTAAATTGACAATTCCTCTCCTATATCATAGTGAACCAGCTACTAAAATTGCAAGAAAGCAAAGAAATAGCCATAGGGTGTCAAAGAAATTATTCTTCTTTTATATTACTCAATGAGCAATCTCAAAAACATATACCACACTGAACTTTTTATAGTGGAAGCTTTGGAAACTATGTGTGAGTCCATTCAAATCCCCCTTGAAAGGACAAGACCAAGTGTTTATTTTTATAATATGTGGCCCCGATCCCAAACATAGTGCTGTGGACCAATGATGACCACTTGACCTAAGGTCAACCACCACTGTCAAACCAAAGATTAGCCAAATTCTTTCACTTGAGAATTGGAGCTCAGAGTCACCAAAATGCAGTCAGCCAATGGTGATGGAGCTGTAAGGTCATGTAACTTGGGCCCTTTTGAGCCCTTTACAAATGGTCGACATTGTTGGAGGGCAGAGACCAAGAGAAGCGAAAATGGAAGAGATCCTGTGATTGCTAACAGAGTTCAAGAGGGACAAGGAAAGTCAGTCCCAGCACCTTCCCTTTTCCCATTCTCAGGAAGCTTGGCCACCTTTTGATTCCCGTGTCTGAATGATTGCATAGCGTAAATATACTACAACTCCCTTCTTTCCATGAACTAGTTGGAGCAGATTTCCTACTCTTGCAACCAAATGATTCTCAGCCAAGACCATCTTCACCACCAGACAACTTAGGTATGAGATGCATGATGCTCCAAGTCTGAACAGAGCCCTGGACATACAGCACAACCCTGCCCCAACCTCTACTCTTCAGTGCCAGATGTTCATATTGAGTCTCCTAGACACACATAGAAGGCCTTTCTGCTTCCATTGACAATGCCAATGACCCAACGGGTGACTTGAAAATGGTTTTGCCTGTTATTAGGGTTCTTAATAGTCAGCAGTGATCTGCTATGGACTTTAATTAATTAATTTATTTATTTTGAAAAAGTATAGTAATCCCGGGGCACCTGGGTGGCTCGGTCAGTTAAGCATCCAACTCTTGGTTTCAGCTCAGGTCGTGATATCAGGATTATAGGATCAAGCCCCACGTTGGGCTCCACGCTCAGAGCAGAGTCTGCTTGTCCCTCTCCCTCTGCTCCTCCCCCTGCTCTCGCTCTCTCAAATAAATAATAAATCAAATCTTTTTAAAAAGTATAGTAATTCCCACTTATCTATGGGGATACATTCCAAGACCCCCAGTAGGTGCCTGAAACCACAGATAGTACTGAACCCTATAAAACACTATGCTTTTTTTCCTATCCGTACATACCTCTGATAGAGTTTATCAATTAGGCACAATAAGAGATTAGCAACAATAACAATTATTTTTTTTAAAGATTTTATTTATCTGTTTGACAGAGAGAGACACAGCGAGAGAGGGAACACAAGCAGGGGGAGTGGGAGAGGGAGAAGCAGGCTTCCCGCGGAGCAGGGAGCCCGATGTGGGGCTCGATCCCAGGACCCTGGGATCATGACCTGAGCCGAAGGCAGACGCTTAACGACTGAGCCACCCAGGCGCCCAACAACAATAATTAAATGGAACAATTATAACAATATGCTGTAAAAAAAAAAAAGGATATGTGACTGTGGTCTCTCTCTTTCAAAATATCTTACTGCCCTATACTCAACCCTTTTTTCTGTGATGATATGAGATAAAACGTCTGTGTGATGAGATGAAGTAAGAGGAATGACACAGGCATGTGACAAAGCAATGGGCTACTGCTGACCTTCTGATAATTCATTAGAAGGAGGATCATCTGTTTCCAGACCACTGTTCACCATGGGTAAGTGAAACAGCAGAAAGCAAAACCACTGATAAGGGTGAACTACTATATTTAGCAATTTGGTATAAAAAAGAAAAGAAACTGGGGTAAGAATACTTCTAAACATTTTATAAAAAGTCTCTTCTTCACCATCCACTTAAGTACATACTTAACAGGTTAATTAACTGTTCTTGATGAAGAGAGTTCCAGTGGATAATTCCACTTACTAGTATGTAGACAAGGCAATAATAGAGTGTAAGAAATAAAATTAGTATTTATTTAATTTATTTATATATTTATTTATTTATTTTTTAGAGAGAGAGAGCGAGAGCGCACATGAGCGGGGTGGTGGGGGGTGCAGGGGCAGAGGGAGAGGGAGAGAGAGAATCTTAAGCAGGCTCCATGCCCAGCACAGAGCCCCATGTGGGGCTTAATATCACGACCCTGAGATCATGACCTTAGCCGAAATCAAAGAGTCTGACGCTTAACTGACTGAGCCACCCAGGTGCCCCAACAGAATTTAGATTGAAGAGAATCAAGTAGGCTTTTGGAAGGAGATAGATTTTGATGTGGTACTAAGGTGTTTTAGAAGGCAGTCAATGATTAAAAAAAAAAAAAGAATTTGAACACTCTGTAATTCACCCTTTGCTTTGCTTATTTTTCCTAATCATTTTCCTAGTCATCAAATGTATGTTATATTAAGAGTAAAAGAATTTTAAACATAAAAAAAGAATTATCCAGATGAAAAGAGGTATGGAAAATAGAAAAATAAAAAGCAAATTAGGCAGAAAAAGAAGCAATGAATACAGGTTATATGTTCAGGAGACATAATGGTTGTAACATGGACATTGGGAGGAACATTTGGTAAAATCTGATAATTTTTTTTTTAAAGATTTTATTTTATTTTATTTTACTAATTTTATTTTTTAAGTAGGCTCCATGCCCAGCATGGAGCCCAATATGGGGCTATAACTCACAACCCTGAGATCAAGACCTGAGCTGAGATCAAGAGTTGGACACTTGGGGCACCTGGGTGGCTCAGTCAGTTAAGTGTCCAGCTCTTGGTTTTGGCCCAGGTCATGATCTCAGGGTCACGAGATGGAGCCCTGTGTTGAGCCCTGCTTCAGGCTCTGTACTCATAAGGGAGTCTGCTTCCCCTCTCCCTTTGCCCCTCCCCCGCTCGCACACTCTCTCTAAAATAAATAAAAATAAAATCTTTAAAAAATAGGAGAAAGAGGGGCGCCTGGGTGGCTCAGTCAGTTGGGCGACTGCCTTCGGCTCAGGTCATGATCCTGGAGTCCCGGGATCGAGTCCCGCATCGGGCTCCCTGCTCAGCAGGGGGTCTGCTTCTCCCTCTGCCCTCTTCCCTCTCGTGCTGTCTCTCATTCTCTCTCTCTCAAATAAATAAAATCTTTAAAAAAAAAAAACAAACAAAAAAAAAAATAGGAAAAAGAGACACCGGGTGGGTCAGTCAGTTAAGCATCGGCCTTCGGCTCAGGTCGTGATCTCAGGGTCTTGGGATCAAGCCCTGTGCTGGGTTCCCTGCTCGGTGGGGAGTCTGCTTCTCCCTCTCCCTCTGCCCCTCCTCACCATGCATACTCTCTCTCTCTCTCTCACATAAATGAATGAATAAATGAATGAATGAATAAATAAATAAATCTTTAAAAAAATAAGACAGAAAAAGAGTCAGATGCTTAACTGACTAAGTCACCCAGGCACACCTTAAGTTAAGATTTTATTTTTAAGTAATCTCCACACCCAACATGGGGTCCAGAATTCACAACACCGAGACCAAGAGTCACAACACTCCATTGACTGAGCCAGCCGGGTGCCCCAAATCTGATAAATTTTTTAAAAGTCAATAATACAGGTTGCAGAAAGGAAGGAATGGTAAGCAAAAGAGTGTTCACAGAGGAGAAACAGCTCAGAGTGTAGTGAAGGAAGCAAGCTGCACTGACAACATGGGGCTGAATCATAGGACACCTTGAGTGACAGCCCTATGAGTTTCAACGTAATGTGAAAGCCAGTTGGTATGATATTTGGAAGAGAAATGATATTATGTCCTTTTATTTGGGGGGAAAATTGACATGGGTTCAGTATCACTGAAGGGGAGGGAGTGAAAGAGGTAAATGGGGGCGCCTGGGTGGCTCAGTCGTTAAGCGTCTGCCTTCGGTTCGGGTCATGATCCCAGAGTCCTGGGATTGAGCCCCGCATCGGGCTCCCTGCTCCGCGGGAGGCCTGCTTCTCCCTCTCCCTCTCCCCCTGCTTGTGTTCCCTCTCTCGCTGTGTCTCTCTCTGTCAAATAAATAAATAAAATCTTAAAAAAAAAAAAAAGAAAGAAAGAAAGAGGTAAATGGTGGCATCAGGAGATGACCTCAGGAATGCAGGCCAACATGAGAAACACCTAGACAAGGATGGTGGTAGTAAAAATAAAAAGAAAAGGTAGACTCTGAGTGACAATATAAATAAAAATTAATGTGTGTGGTTACTGATTTGGTATAGGGAAAAATGAAAAGGGTCATATTTGTTAGCAACCAAAAGTGAATTCCTAATACCAGGTGCTCACACCATCAGTGAGAGCTTGGAGGGTGAGGCTTAAAAAGATGACAGATCCCAAAATGCCCTATTTCCAACCTGAGTTCCATGAGAAAATTAAGCTCCACCACCCTATAGCACACATTACATATAACGACCTCACTCCTCTCCTATGCATCTAAAATGGTACTGGTTGGGGTGCTTGGCTGCCTCAGTCAGTAGAGCATGTGACTCTTGATCTCAGGGTTGTAAGTTTGCATCCCACGTTGGGTGAAGATATTACTTTTTTAAAAATAAAATCTTAAAAAAAATAAAAAGAATAAAATGGTACTAGTTATGTGCCATCTCTGGCAGGATTGAGAAAATTGTCACTCAAATCATTTTCTGTTTCTGTGGCTTAGATGAGGCACCCCAATTGAAAGAGGCTGTCTGGGGGCTGAGCAGAAGCACCAGAACAAGATGGTCTCGGCCACCCACCACTCACTGCCTTTGTTCTGAAATTATTGCTTCACTTGCTCAAGATTTAAAGTCCCAGGAGCATGGGAAGAGTTCAAGTATCTGGGAAGGCTTTAAACAGAGATGTTTTAAAATGGATCTTGAAAAAAAATCAGAGAATTTTGCAAGTTCAGCAAAAAAGAGATCATCATGGGTGCACCCGGCTGGCTCGGTCGGTGGAGCATGACATTCTTGATCTCGGGGTTGTTTGAGCCCCATGTTGGGGGTAGAGTTTACTTATAAAAAATGAGAGATCATCATATGCAAAGACAGAGGTTGGAGGGGCTCGGCCTGTTTGGGAAATGGTGAGAAGAGCGTTAGGACTAGGGATAGTGAGTCTGAGAGCTGAGGGCAGAAGATGAGGTGGGAAATGTGAACAGGCCATGAAGGGCTTGATGTGTTCTCAGAGTTAACACCTTACCCTCTAGATCCGGGAAAGTCACTGAAATTAGTAAAGTTTGAGAGTGACATGATCAGACTTGTTTGTCACAATAGTAATACTGATGGGGGATGAGTTATAAGAAGGAAAGACTAGAAGAGTAGGGAAACCACAGTATATATATGATATGCCAGGGGCAATGAGCTATTCATCCATGACTCTATGTACATAAATCAAGACTCAAAAATGTTAAGTGACTAGTGTAGACAAGCACAGCTTGCAAGGGAAGAGGGAAGACTGAAACCACCAGGAAGCAAGGAAACCATCCAGGAATGAATTTAAATCACCCACGTGATAAATGCTAAGGTTCTGAAAAAAGGGAATGGTAGTAGCAGTGGGGAGGAGGAGACATTGTGGGAATGATAATAAGGCTGAGGAAAGAGTTGTGAGTCAATCTCAGATCCCATAGAATTATCTCAATATGTGTGACATAAAGGCACAGCCTGAAGTAAATGAGGAAGAGAATGGAGAGGCCAGCATTGGGGGATGCTCAGAGTTAGGGAATGAAGTGAGGAAAGGAGCCACCAGAGGGGACAGAGGAGCAGGAAGAGAGTATCAAAGATGCAACACCATGGGGGGGGGTATACAACACTGGAGAAAAGGGACACTTAAAAAAGAGACCACAGGGGTGCCTGGCTGACTCAGTCAGTAGAGCATGCAACTCTTGATCTTGGAGTTGTAAGTTCGAGCCCCACGTTGGGTGTACAGATCACTTAAAAATAAAATATTAAAAAAAGAGAGAGAGACAGGGGCACATAGGTGGTTCAGTCGGTTAAGCATCCGACTCTTGATCTCAGCTCAGGTCTTGATCTCAGTGTTATGAGTTCAAGCCCCACATTAGGCTCCACAGGGGTGTGGAGCCTACTTAAAAAAAGAGAGAGAGAGAGAGTAATCACAAAGACCAGAAACATCCTCCCAAGGAGATACATCTTATTTCTTTTCCCTCAAATTCCTCAGATCCTAGTCTCATTTAAAAAAAAAGAACAAACACTTCTTCTAATATTGTCCATATGACAAAGAATAACCTCATCTCCTTGTTTCTTGTGTAGGCTTCCTTCCATCAAAATCTCATATACTCTCTGGGGTATTTATTCTGACAGCACTAAAAGTCTACTAGAGATAATTAGTTATGACCATATGGCTTGGTCTGATCTACTACCTTTAGGAATATATTCAAAGGAATTCCTTAAAAATAGATTTAAGACTGGTTATAGCTGTATTGTTCATTGTATAAACAAAGCAGAAGAAAAAACAAACAGAAAAGATACCCAACAAGTGAGCAAAGCTGGGATATGATTACATGTCGTATGTATGACAATATATTGCATTGCACATCAGTAGATACACAAAAAAATTTACATGGCTTAAGGAAAAAGGAAAAAAAAATAAAACCATGAACGTACCAGAACAAAAATTGGAAAGCAGTCATAGAATCCTACAGATAAATAAGATCACATTTAAAACTTGTTTTGGGGGCACCTGGGTGGCTCAGTCAGTTAAGCACCTGCCTTTGGCTCAGGGCATGATCCCAGGGTCCTGGGATCAAGTCCCACGTCGGGCTCCCTGCTCAGTGGGGAGCCTGCTTCTCCCTCTCCTCCCCACTCATGCTCTCTCTCGCTATCTCTGTCTCTCTCTCTCAAGGAAACAAATTAATAAAATCATTAAAAAAACTTGTTTTGTATTTTTGTTGTCTATGACATATTTATACGTTTATTTTAAAGATGGTGAATAAAAATAAAATATACAACAGTTATTTCTCACATGATAGTACAATGAGAAAAGAAACTCCATTCATTGGATTAAATTGCCATAGATAATATAGTTAAATTCCATTGTGTAAATAAGGAGCCTGTGCAATGTATTTGATGGGGCTCGGGACACGCTACCTCAAAATACGGCACCTTGGCATATTGCAAGTTTCAAGCTGAAGGAGTTTAAGTAAACAGCAGAAGCAGGAAGATCATTCTGATCTCCTTCCCTCCTCACACTTCTCCCCTAAAACAGATCCTGAGGCCCTTGGGTAAGAGGGTCCCTCCCTATATCTGGAGGAAAGGAGCATCCTGATCTCCAAAGACAAAGGAACACCAAGAAGAATCCCAACAAACAGGCCTCGCTGTTTCCCCCAGTTTACCAGACTTCCCTCATACTCTCCTAGCCTATTCTTCCACAACTACCCACTCTTTGTCAAACCCAGCATAAAAATACAAAGATCTAACTTTCTTTGAGGTTTCATTTCCTTCTAAAGTCTCCCATGTCATGTAAAACTTACATTAAATCAATTTGTATGCTTTTTCTCCTAATAATCTTTCTTTGTCAGTTGACTTTTCAGACCCAGTCAGGAACCCCAAAAGGCTCAAGGAAAAATTCTTCCTCCCTCACATATACTTATGAGCAAAAAGTCAAAATGATCTGGTAAAATAATATTTCAATTAAAAATAGATGCAGTTGCAATATGCATGAGTAAAGACTAAAAATATGATTTTATAAGCTTTTCAGGAAAGTAATATAGGGCTATATTATTTACATAGAAACAGCAAAGAGTAAGAACAATTTTGGAAGAGAAAGATTTATTCATTTATTGTCAAACGGGAATTCATGTTTATTTGATACCAGCCAAGAGAATTATCACAGAACATTCTTTAGAACAACAGAAGCACATAATTTTCTTAAAAAAAAAAAAAAAGCTTTGAGCCTATTTCCCACCCTCAAAGACATAGAGAAAAAAATAAAAATAAAAAAAATCCACAGAAACAGCAAACAAGGGAAAACAGTTTAAATTTAAGAAAGAAACAGATGAATATTCTGAAAAATGAGAGAAGTGACAGTTGAGAAGGAAAAAGAAAAATGGATAACAAGGGGAAAAAATATTTCAGAAAGGCTCTGTAGCATATAACAGGCTATAGGAAGCAAGATATTTTAAAGGTGAACTTGAGTGAGAACAAGAGCATGTGAAAAAAATTCCCAGTTGGTAGCATAAAAGAACTGAAAAAGATGGTTAAAAAAGATATAAAGAGATTAAAGGACAGGAAAATACTGGAGCCATTTAAAGTTATAAGTATAATTTAATGTTCTCTGTGCAATTCTTTCATCTTTCCGGGGGGAAAAAATGCTTCATAACTCCAAATATCTATATAAATGTCCTTAAATTGCCCCAGTATCTCATTTTCTTTTCTTTTTTTTTTTTTTTCTTTTTGAGAGGGAGGGAGAGAGAGAGAGAGAGAAAGGAGGGGCAGAGGGAGAGGGAGAGAGAATTTTAAGCAGGATCCATGCCCAGCGGGAGCCTGAGACAGGGCTCAGATCTCACAACCCTGAGATCATGACGTGAGCTGAAATCAAGAGTCAGACACTTAACCAACTGAGCCACGTGGGCGCCCCTCATTTTCTTTAATATAGTATTTTTTAAGACTCTTGATTGCCAATGACAGTGTTCCAATTCAGACCAGCTTTAATTAAAAAGGAATGAATTTGTTTATTGTGCTAAGTCCTCAAAGATGTCCATGTCCTATTCCCCAGAATCTGAAAATATGCTTCCTTATATGCAAAAGGGACTTTTGCTGATGTGATTAAGTTAAGGGTTTTTGAGATGAGATGATTCTCTTGGATTATCTGGGCAGGTCCAATGTAATCACTAGGGGCCTTATAAGGGAAAGGAGAGAGGTGAGCAGGAAAGTCAGAGACAGAGAAAGAGAAAGATGTTATGGAAGAAGCAGAGGTCAGAGCGATGAGGAGCCAAGGAATGCGGGCAGCCCCTAGAAGGTGGAAAAGGCAAGGAAATGGATTCTCCTCCAAAACCTCCAGAAGGAACAGAGCCCTGCAGACCCATTTGAGACTTCTGACCTCCAAACTACAAGATAATGAATATGTGTTGTCTGAAGCCACTAAGTGTATGATTATTCGTTATAGCAGCAATAGGAAACTCACACACTTGTGTAACCAGGACGTTCAAGGAGTCTAACAAACTTCCAGCCCATTTTAATGCAGTGGTTCAGCTGATGTTGTGAACCTGTCCATTACAATAATCTCTAAACAATGCTTTCCTCTGTGCCAGTCTCATTTTCAGGCAGTTCCTCCCCATGTCATAGAAAAGATAAACACAGGTAGTTCATGGCTTGCCTTGTCCTTAATGAATGGAGATCCCTTGAGCTACACTGAGTGGTGGCCCTTAAACCTGGAAACCCCGGAAGAAAATCAAGAGCTTTCCCCAGGGGGGAATCTGACTGGCTTAGAAGGTGGTCACACCTTTTCCTTGAACCAATTATTTAGCTAGGGGTATGCAGTATTTTAATTTGCCAGGTCTTGGGCCTCTCAACCTTGTGTTTGGAGCAAGAGGGATGGGGAAGGGTCAGCCCCATAGGAACCACATAGACTTGGGTCCCCACAAGAAAGAAAGGTGCTGTTACCAGAAGAGGGGAAAGGATATTGAGTAAATAAGAATCATAGCTACCACTGGGAACAAACATACTATTTCAAAAGTACATATTCAATATTTGATTGAAAAATTCAAAATTAATGCACTTCCCTTGGCTACTGGTTATATATATATAGCATATAATTATTATTATTATTTTTTAAGTAACCTCTACTCCCAACATGGGGCTCGAACTCATCATGACTCCAAAATAAAGAGTCGCATGGTCTACCGACTGTGCCAGCCAAGTGCCCTGATTATAAATTTTTAAAAACATTATTGTAATATGAAAACCATATGCCAGATTTTGATGACATGTGTGGTTTCATTAATGCCCTTGATCCACCACCACCCATCATCCCCATTATGGATACAGCTCCTAAAAAATTGGCCTATTCTATGTTAATAAATGAATTTGGTAGCTCAGCAGTAAAAAAGATAATTATTACATAAATAACAGGTAAAACCAAAGTAAAATGCAATATCTAAGTGGCATTGTTTTCTTTTTCTTTTTTTTTGAGAGAGAACACACGTGGGCGAGGGGGGCGGCGGCAGGGAGGGGCAGAGGGAGAGCGAGAGAGAATCTTAAGCAGGTCTACACCCAGTGCAGAGCCCAACTGGGGGCTCGATCTCACCACCCTGAGATCATGACCTAAGCTGAAATCAAGAGTCAGCTGCTTAACCAACTGAGGCACCCCTAAGTGGCATTGTTTTTGATCCAAGGTGGGACATGGTCACTGTTCCAAGGGCCCTTGGGATACCAGGGTGTCAGAATTCCAAAGAGGTGACGCTTGCTGGAATCAGATGGGAGAGTATCGGGACTCCGCCTTCATTTATTGATCTGTTATCACCGCGTCCTCCCTTCCTGCTTTGAAAAGCCTGGTCGTGCCCACAAAGTGGTGGTGGTGGTGAAGGTTTCATGGAAGGTGGTGGAGCCCACAGAGATGGAGTGACCCTCAGGGTCTAGCTCTCAGAGAAATGTCTTATAAAGCAATTCAAATGTGTTCACTTTTTTCAAGGTGTCTTCAAATCTCAGGTGAATGGAACCAACTCTGATGCATCAGTAGGAGTAGGAAAAGATTTTAATTTACTTTAAAGACTTAGGGGGTAGCATACAAGTTGATCTATTATCTACAGTACCTTCATCATCTTGATCAGCCTACCACAGGTCCTACCACTTAGGAGGGTTTAATAAACACATACTGAATGAATCAATGGGCTTCAAAGTGTCGCCCTTCCTCGCTTGCTGAGTATAAATGTATCTTTAAGGCGATACAAAAAGGCATAACTATCCTTTTTCATCCTGGTTCTGCATTTTTATTATCATCAACATTCATTTGGATGCTCACTTCTTTCTGATATTACATTCATGTTATGAATCTGAAGTCAGGGGTTAAGTGAAAGATTAAAGGAGTTATACAAGCGATGATTCTGGTGTTACTAAAACCGCAAACACTCACACAGGCATATACATACACACATGGAGTGTATTCAAGTTAATGCAAATTCTAAATGTCTAAGATAATGCAGATTGGAATGCAGCCAGCAAAAATGTCATTTTCTGACTTAATGGAGAGATTAAGAAATCAAAACCATGAATTATATATGAAGTCTCACCCAGAATCTCAGTTATTTTTAGCACAGGAGAGTAACATGATGCTGCAGGTATGGTTTGTGCCAACACCATAACTGGAAGAACAAAGTAGCAAGGAAAGCAGGGCTGGGATGTCTCAATCAATAGAAGCAGAGACAAAAAGTCAGCATCCTCCAGAAGAGAGAGACTGCTTTTCTCGTGTGCAAAACTGAATGACAAATGTGATGGAAGGAATCACATTTGATTGTAAGGAGGGGACTTCACCAGCATACTAATAACTATGCAAATAACTGAACTCTGTCTTAAGTGCATCTCTGCTTGTCAAGTGACAAAAGTAATTCACAGCTGGAATTTTAACTTCCCCTACTCTAAAGAAGACAATCACCTGAAACAAAAATGAAGGGGATCATTAGCACCAGACAAAGCTACAGCAAGTATGCAGACTAAAGAGGGGTCCATAGACTCAAGTTCAAATCCTGGGTCACCACTTACTCTCAGTGTTGACCTGGACAAGTAATTCAACCTCTTAAAGCCTTAGTCTACTGGTCTGTAAAATGAGAACAGTATGTCTATATCATAAAGTTTGGGGAAGGATCCAGTGAAATGGGTATTCATTGTATTCAGCATGGTGTCTAGGATACGGCAAGTGCTCAGTAACTAATTAATTCTCAGAAATGTAAGTGTGATAAAAACGAAGATAAGTACTTGTATTCAGCATGGTGTCTAGGATACGGCAAGTGCTCAGTAACTCATTAATTCTCAGAAATGTAAGTATGATAAAAACGAAGATAAGTACATGTGTGTGCCCCCACCTTAACCTTTAAAATCACTAAGAATTTATTGTGTGCCTGTATAAAACTTACGGGATATGGATTGAAAGGTTTTGGCAGATATGTAACATAGCAACACAAGTCCAGGCCCCACAGATGCAACTAGTGTGACAATCACCTAAAGAAGTTTGCTATTCAATGAAGAGAGAAGACAACTCTGGAAAGAGTAAATCTATCATCTTTTAGTTCTCCACCTCTCCCCTGGCCTTTAGTACCACAGGTACAGGACCCAGACAGTAGCTCTGCCCACTAACTAGCATAACTAAACCTTAAGGTTAAGCCAATCACAAATGAACCAAGCTCCCAGAGACCTACAGAGGGAAGAGATTGAGAGCACCTTTCTACTAGAAGAAGATTCATTGAATATTCACCAAAACGTAAACTCTTGTTCTCTCTGGGGGGGTAGAAAGAATGGGGGGAGGGGCATAGGGAGAGGGAGAGAAGCAGACTCCTTGCTGAGCACAGAACTTGATCTCACGACCCTGAGATCATGACCTGTGCCAAAATCAAGAGTTGGATGCTTAACCGATTGAGCCGCCCAGGCGCCCCTCAACATTTTTTAATAGCTAATTTATAAATTTTAATTTATGTATATAACATATACATTATATGTTTATATATATATTTATAAACAAAATATTTTTTAAAAAGAGAGAGAGAAGGAAGGTTGGTTTGTCTTTACTGTTTATTTTTTTTAATAGGTTTTATTTATTTATTTGACAGAGAGAGTGTGAGAGAGAGAGAGCACAAGCAGGGGGAGCAGCAAAGGGAGAGGGAGAAGCAGACTTCCCGCTGAGCAGGGAGCCCAATGCGGGGCTTGATCCCGGAACCCTGAGATCATGACCCGAGCTGAAGGCAGACACTTAACCCACTGAGCCACTCAGGTGCCCCTTTACTGAGTGTTTACTATGTACCAGCCACTCTTCTAAGTGCCTTACATATATTAAATAATTTACTTGTCATGACAGCCCTGAAGCATAGATTCTGTTATTATTGCCATATTATAGATAGGGAGGCAGTGTGACTTGTCCAATGTCACTTGTTGAATTGCCAGGAATAGACCCAGGAAATCTAAGCTCCAAACCTGTGCCCTTAACCAAGCAGCTCAACTCTTGAACCAAAAAGCATCCCTATTGCATGACCTCTCAGACACCTTAGTCTTCTACAATTTAGGATTTTATGTTGTGCATTTTTGTCTTGAAAAGTATGTCAAGGCTTGGTTTTCCTTAAGACAGAAGTCACCAACTCCTGGCCCACTTGCGATGTCTTCCCATAGCTGTTTTTGGACACCATAGTGCTTGCAAAAAACTAGAATTTAAATTCCTGGGAGCGGGCATGCCCTCCCCACCCCAGCGCAGATGGCTCCTTCCTATCCTATCACATCCAGCTGCCACTCACCTTCACCTCTCTGCTAGGCCCAGGAAGGCATGTGGGACCCCCCAAGACTTTGGTAGAGGAAGGCCTGTGGACGAGTGCTTGTGTTATATGCTGTTATCGTGGCAGGGGTCCTGTCTTGAGCAAAGCCGAGATCCCTCTCTGAACAGGAAGAGGGGTTTGGAGGGGGTGCGGGTGGGAGAAGAGCAGATGTTTGCCTGAAAGTTTGGTCCTCTGGGCAAACTCAGAGACTCCTGTGAGAGAGAAAAGGGAAAGACAAAAGGTAGAGGACACCGTGACAGGTGCCATGAGGTGGGGCAAGGGGCGGGGGTTATCTCAACACTTTCAAGATACCTCCTGGAAAGTCTCAGAAATCACTGGGAGAAAAAACTTTGCTGGATGCTGGAAGCACATTCTCATGTACACATTGCTACCTGATAGGCCATGAGACAAATCATATAAACAAAAAGGCCATCACCTCGAAAATTGAATGCATTCTCAAATTACACCCTCATCCCGGCCATTGTTCCACTGTGAGAACAGCATCACTTAGAGAATACCAACTAAGCCTTTCAGGATGGTTTCACTAATTTGCTCTTTGGAGCAATCATCATGCACCATAAGAAAATCTGGCAAGGGCCCTATTTCAAGGGAAAAAATGGTCACACAAAAATTTGGGTAAAAACTCCAGGGATTCATGAATCACCAACTCCCAAAATATCCATCGATTCTAAGTCAGCTATAAACCCTTGGTTAAGAACTCTTGCTTTAGAGCATTAAGACACACATACTGTATTTCCTACTTCTTTTGAGCACACAGAATAACCGGGAATCTGAAACGTGTTATAACACAGCAGAGAAACTGTGCTACTAAATTTTCTAAAAAGCTCACATTTATGGGCACCAGACAGAAAAAGCCAATATCTAAATATATAGTTTATCACCTTGAGGAAGAACAGAGAATAAAATGAAAAGGAGGTGCTAAGACCTGTTGAAATTCCTTCTTATTATTTGTACAAAGACACACACACACACACACACATCATGGGACAACTTGAATCAAACATAGCGATAGCTTTCATTTTAAATGATCTCATTCTGTCTCCGGTATGTTTTACAGCTTTTATATATATATAAGCCATCACATTTGCAAATGTGCCTCTCCCCTGTAGACTGATAGGTTAAACATGCTCAGATGCTAAAGAGAAGCTTGACTGGAGAACAACGCTCGTGAATAATATGGTAAACACACACTATCTACTCATGCCCACACAGACTGGAAAATAAGAACTAAAACTTGTGAAGTGTTTGTCTGGTTGTGGGATACTGGGGCGGCTTTCTTCCTTTCTCCCCTCCTTCCTTTCTCCTTTCTTTCCTTTTCTTCCTTCCTTTCTTTTGGAGTTATATATTGTCCAGGTTTTTTAGAATGAATATTCATCATCTTTGAAATGACACAAAAAGCTACATTTGGAAAAGAAAACCATTGATATACTAGAATGGATCAATATAAGCCTCCCCCAGAAAACAAAAGGTCAGAATTTTGTCTTATGAGAAACATCGGAAGGATGGTGCAATTTTGATCATGGAAAAACCAGAGGCTCCGGAGAATGAGAAAAGATTCATCAAATACTCTAAGGAACAACCATGACCACATAAGGGAGGGATGAAACTTTAGTCTGGGTAGCTTCAGAGAGTCCAACGAGGACCAGTAGGTAGAAAAGTAAAGGGAGATTCACTGAAGCTCACTAGAGAAAAATACTTCCCCAAGATGAAAGTGTGCTCCCTCTCCATGGAGGCACACTCCCGGATGACCATCCACAGAAACACATCCCCAGGTGTTAGATGACCGTTGGTGGAAACACGCCTCCGGATGCTGGATGACCATCTATGGATGCACATATCCATTGCTGGATGACCGTACGTGGAAACATACATCCAGATGCCAATGGCCGTATGAAGACGCAGACCCGCCCCGTGCTGAATGTCCTTCCTGGCCACAAGCTAGCCTAAGAAGTGACCATGAAGTTGGTTTTCCATCCTTAAAGATATTCCTCAGAGCTGTGAGATAGGTCCTAAAACAATAAGCCACAAAGCCAGCAGCCTGTCTTTGGGGGCCGCAGTGTTTCATGAATATGAAGAACGCCTTGGAACCGAAGCACTGGTGACAATTAGCTTCAGAAGAGCTGCATGGTAATGCTCAGCTGTTCCTTTTAACCACCTGCTTTATGGCTTCGCAGATGCTGCCGGAGATACACATGACCCTCCCTTTCAAAAAGGCTCTCAATTAAGAAAGAAAGGGGAGAGCTTCAAGAAGGAAGAAAACACAAGATCAAGGAAAAGAGGAGAAACACAGGATGATAAAGTTTGGAGAACAAGGAACACAGCAACAAATTAATACAAATGGGAAAGCTTTTAGAAAACATCTGATGGCAAACATTCAAAATAAATGTACACTCTGGCCTTGGAGGTTTAGTCACTTGCCTAAACAGTCAGCTATTTTTTTTTTTTATAAGCTTCAAAAACTGCCCTGCAAAAGGTCTTACATGGTATAAATGGGTTGCTTAAATAGTAGACAAAGAAAAACCAAAACAGCTGTGATATTTACATTTTTATCACCAATTCTCCTAATTAGCTGTATGACCTGGAAGAAGTTACTTCACCTCTCTGAAACTCCACTTTTTCATATACAAAACGAGGATTACACTTACCTAGGCTGTTGTAAGAATTCACTGTCTTGGGGCGCCTGGGTGGCTCAGTCGTTAAGCGTCTGCCTTCGGCTCAGGTCATGATCCCAGGGTCCTGGGATCGAGTCCCACATCGGGCTCCCTGCCCGGCAGGGAGTCTCCTTCTCCCTCTCCCACTCCCCCTGCTTGTGTTCCTGCTCTCGCTCTCTCTCTGTCAAATAAATAAAATCTTTAAAAAAAAAAAGAATTCACTGTCTTCCGACGTGTAGGTACATACTCACAGGTGTTGAATAAACCCTAGCTTTAGTGTTATGGTCATTGTTAAAAATCGTTTATCGGGTCTAGAAAGGAATAGGTACTAATATTTCTCTGAGATCCTGTCTGAGATGAGATTTACATACGCTAGCTCTACCTAAGTCCATCAAATCTTTGAGCTAGAACGGCAGTTGACGCAATTTTTCTGTAAAGAGCCAAATAACAAATATTTTAGGCTTTGCAGACGTACAATCTCTACCAAAACTACTTCATTCTGCCTCAGTAGTGGAAAAGCAGCTGGAGACAATATGGAAATGAAAGGGCATGGCTGTGTCCCAATAAAACTTGATTTATAAAAGCAGTCCAGATTTGGCTTGTGAGCAGTAATTTGTTGACCTCTGAGCTAGATACTATTTCCCAATTACAAATGAAGAAACTATTGCTCAAAGTGCTCGAGCAAATATTGCAAGCAACTATTGCTCAAAGTCACTCGGCTCATAAGTGGCAGGCCTGGGATTTGAGGACCACATGTCCCAGAGCTCATGTTCTTTCTTCCACGCTGAGTTGTGTTAATTCCACTCACCTAAATATACAAGTGCTGCATAACACAAATGGTGCCCAAATAATTCACGTAGAACATATCAAGATTCCACTAGGGCCCATGCTCACTGTAAAATTTACAGTCTCAAAAGGGTTTGCAGGTATTAGTGAGAAGTTGGTCTTGCCAAGGTCCAGTGAAGAGTTATTACATGAACGTCAAAAAATAATTTTAACCTGAATTTCCTGGAAAATACAAATAATCGTTTTCTTATTTGGGTTTCAGTAACTCAGAGATTTGTCCCAAACATCCAATGCATTGTCACACAGAAAAGCACTAAATGATTGGTTCTTCACAGAATAAAAAACAGGAAGAAGAAAATATCCATCCTTCCAATTATTAATGCTAAATTTCCTTTAAAGATGGGCCACAGACATTTACAAAATACTTAGAATGGGGAGTTTTCAATTGCGTTGCAAAGAGAAGGAATGGAGAAAGGAACACTTGGCAGAATTAACTGGAAATCTCTACCACAAATACACAGTCCAGTCTTTACCCCCACCAGCTCAAGATTCAAAACCACCCCCCCCACCCCGGGTCGGGTCAGGAAATGACTTGGCATCCGCGCTTAGGAAGCCAAATCAGTGGGAAAAAATCATGTAAGACGTGATTCTAATTATTCCCCCTTCAGAAGCCCTGGTTAAAGCAGAGATTCTTCCGTTCAACACGACTACCGCTCTGAAGCTGGGTGAATCTCTGCTGTGGGAGTTGCCCTGTGCTTTGCAGGACACAGAGCAGCACCCCAGGCCTCTACCCACTAGATGTCAGTAATATCCCGCCCCCAATCATGACAATAAACATTGTCTCCAGACATGGCCAGGTGTCCCTTGGGTGGCAAAGTTGCCTGGGTCAGGATCTAACTCATCTGCTATTGGCTTTACCTTAACACTCAATCCAAAAAAAAGGAGAAGTCCCCGTAAGCTCTAGTTAGAGCACTTCTCTTCTGCTTTATTTAAGGACCATGAGCCCACTCATGGCCCCACCTTTTTACTGAGGTGTAGCCATGATTTTGTCACTTGGAACTCATTGCAAATCTTACATATGCACTAACACACTTTCTTGATATTTTTTATAGTATCAATTATCACTTGTGCGTCACTGTAATAGGCTTTATGTCCATATTAGTGCTCTGTGGATCAACAGCTTTTCCCTGATTTTTTTTCTTTTTCATTCTGTTTTTTACACATTTTAAACGATCTTGGAATTCATAATAAGGATCTTTCAAAACTTACGTCACCTCCAGCCTTCCCTAACTGAAATAAGTTACCTGAAATACGTAATAAAAAGTAACCGGTCCTCAGATAAATGTCATTCTGGTGTCACTGAAAAATAGCACCCAGGTCTAGACAAGAACAAGCATTGGCCAAGATGTAGAAAAATCGGAACTGTCACGTATTGCTGGTGGGATGGTAAAATGGTGCAGCTACTTTGAAAATAGGTTGGCAGTTTCTTAAAAAGGTAAAACATAATTTCTCATAAGACCAAGCAATTCTACCCTTAGGTATCTACCTAAGAATGAAGACATATGTTCACACAAAGACTTATACCCAAATAACAACATTATTCATCATAGCCAAAAAGTGAACACAACCCGAATGTTCACTAACTGGTGAACGGATAAACAAAATGTGGTCTATTCATATAATGGAATATTCTTCAGCAATAAAAAGGAATGAAGTACTGACACTGGCTAACCATGGATGAACCCGGAAAACCTAACGCTGAGTGAAGGAAGTCAGACATGAAGGCCACATACTGCATGATTCCATTTACATGAAATGTCCAGAACAGGCAAATCTCTAGAGACAAAAACTAGATTAGCTAGAGCTGGGTATATACGGGCGGGGGGGGGGGGTAGGGATGTGGAGTAACTGCTAATATGTATTAAGCTTCTTTTTCAGGTGATGAAAATGTTCTAAAATTAGATCATGGCAGTGGTTGCACAATTCTGTAAATAAACTAAAAATTACTAAATTGTATACTTTAAATGGGGGAATTTTATGATATCTAATTTATATCTCACTAAAGCTGTTAAAAGTATTTGTTGCACAGGTCTAGATGAAACCT
The DNA here is from genome assembly GCF_002201575.2 of Neomonachus schauinslandi. Lineage (NCBI taxonomy): Eukaryota > Metazoa > Chordata > Mammalia > Carnivora > Phocidae > Neomonachus > Neomonachus schauinslandi. The sequence goes on from NC_058419.1 coordinate 117,843,677, forward strand.
CTCCTGAATGAAAATTGAGGTTCACCTCGCTATCAACTCAGTCTGTAAGCTTCCACTGTCCTTCCATTCATCAGGCCTAACTATAGGTCTCAACAAGAAGAGATTTGTCCATGTCTCTATGTCACCTTCCATTCTAACATTCTCTGCATCCTTAAAATTAATGAGACAGATATCAAGTTTTACAGGTTCTGATTCCATTGCTGTGGTGACATTATAATGGAATCACAGATCAATTCACTTATGCATATATATCAATTAGAAGGCCGTCCTTCATTTTGGTAGAGTAGGTGGTAGCTACTTTCTGGGGGATTCAGGAGCATTTGAAGTCCTCATACCCCAACATTCCCCTTTCTATTCTGTCCCCAACTCCCTTCTTTTTGGCTTAGGCATTGATTCTAACAGTTCCTGTCAAATGTATACTAAACAAAGTGTTTTGATTAATGGATTTTGATCAAGCTGGAGGGAAGATTCCAGTGGCTTGCCACAGGACCCTGTTTGTTATCAGCATCATTGAAGACAGGGTCCTCATTCAATTTGTTAGTTACTCAAAAACAGGAGGAGCAGAAAATGCATTAGCTAATAGACCTAAGGTTAAAGAGTATCTCAGTAAGCTGGAACAAAATGCTGAAATAAACAAAATAAAATTAAAAATAGATATAAAAGTTCAACAAATCCATTTCACATGAACAGAAGGAAGGAGACCCAGCTTCACAATCACTCATTTAAAAGAAGTCGGTGCGGTATACATGCCAACAATTTCCATGTATATTGCCTACATCACTTATTTATAAAAATAATATTATGGTCATTGGCAGCAGTAACAGAAGTACAAAATTCAGATGACATTCGGAACATTACACCCATTTCTGAATGTAATATTTTAAGAGGTGCATTACAGAGTAGCCATCTAACAACCTTCAATGAATAATTTAGGCGTCGGTGTTGGACACCATGCTGGGCACTGGGAATCTAGGACAACATAAGGAAACAGAGTCCTCGTCCTTGTGAAGGCAGGTCTTGAGTCAGTCATTACCAGCACGGTGAGTCTTTCAAGGGAAGAGGGAAGAGCTGATGTGAGCAGACAAGGGTGGATCTAGCCTAGGTGTTCCTTTGGAGGAAGGTGACCTCGATGGTGAGCAGTCTGGAAACAGTAAGGCACAGTTGAGAGATCTAGGGATGGATAATTTAGGTAAGAGAGGATTGATGAGGTGTGGCCAAAGTGTTGTTATGTGGATAAAGAACTACCCTTATATTTGTTGTTTTGAAGAAAAGAATTAGGACCAAGAAGGAGACATTCTAAGGAGGCAGGCTTTCTGTGTGAATATTTGTGAGAACTTCCTTGGCACAAAGGTGGCTTCATAAAGTAGTAAACTGGCCAACACAAAAAGTATTCAAGCTGGTGACCTCTGTGTTAGCCTAGATCAGGGGTAAGAAACTTTTCTGTAAAGGGCCAAAGAGTAAACACAGTAGGCTTGTCAGTGTATGCAGTCTCTGTTGCAACGACCCAACTCTACCACTGTATCCAGAAAGAGCTACAGATAATACAGACATTAATGAACATGACTGTGTTCCAATAAAACTGCACTTACTGACCCTGAAACTGGAATTTAATATAATCTTCACATGTCATGAAATATTCTTCTTTTGATTTTTTCCCCCAACAATCCCTAACTCGTGGACTGGGAACATACAGGCAGTGGGCCAGATTTGGCCAACAGGTTGTAGTTTGCCAGTGCCTGGATGAGATGATGGTGGAGACTGCTTCTAGTTCTGGGACTCTGGGTTTGAGGAAAACCTGACAGACAAGGAGAGGCCTTTTTTTTTTTTAATTTTTTTTTCAAAGATTTTATTTATTTAGAGAGAGAGAGAGCATGAGCAGGGGGCGGGGAGGGGCAGAGGGAGAAAATCTGAAACAGGCTCCCCGCTGAGCAGGGAGCCCGACACGGGGCTCGATCCCAGGACCCCGGGATCATGACCTGAGCCGAAGGCAGACACTTCACCGACTGAGCCACCCAGGCACCCCAAGGAGAGGCCTTTTAAAGGTTTGTGGGCTTCTTTGTTCTTTTGTTTGTTTTTTAATTTTTAAGTAATCTCCACACCCAGTGTGGGGCTCAAACTCACAACCCCAAGATCAAGAGTTGCATGCTCTACCAACTGAACCAGCCAGGCGCCCCAAGGAGCATCCTTTTAAACTCGTCAGCCCTTTGCCAATAATTCTAACTATGGGTAACATTCATTGAGGCCAAAGCATAGGGAATGTTTCACAGCAATGAACTAGTGAATGGGGATTTGAACACAGGCAGCCAGGCTCCAGAATCATTCTTCTGTATATCCTTTCAGTGAATCTATGCAACAAACCTAGAAGGCAGGCACTCCAGGTGAGAAATCGAGGCACAGAACCGTTACATCCCCCAGCCACACTCACGAGAGGGGAAAGCTTGGAGCAGACTCCCGTCTGCCCCACGGGCCCCAGGCTAAACCCACCCCCGAGGGCGCAGAATAAATGAGTTCCTGCCCATAAACTGCTTGAGGCCTTTAGATGGAACCAAAAAAGTCAAAAAGTACAACAGAGCAGTTGATTTGTTATTTATTGTCCCATTTATTAAGTTGTCCACTTCCTGGTCTTCGGGAGGGTTTACAAATAAACACCCATGTATTCATTATTCTCAGAACTGTTCCTATCACCCTGAGAAAATCAAGTCTAAATGGCAAGGGACGAAGGCCACTGCCACCGAGAAGATTCGGAGAGCCCCAAAATTGCGATCTTTGAAATCTCTTTCCTATTTCTGTCAAGCTACAGCTCTGCCGCGGGAGGGACAGGACCAATTTTGGCCCTCGTGCTGCCTTTTTTCTAAGTCACCAGAGCAGAAACTCCCTGCGTTTAGGAGTTGTTTTGCATGAAGGCAGTCTTCTGCCTTCTAGGAGGCAGCAGGTTGTAGAAAGACGGGAACCGGACGGATAAGGCAGGAGAGCTGGTTGGGCTGAGGCCCAGCCCAGTATTTAAGTGGGACCCTGATTCTCGGTCACCTCATCTATGAGGCCTTCCCCGATGTGCAGGCAGAGTTGGATGTCTCTCCTCTGTACCTCAGTAGTCCCACGTGCACCTCGATCATACTCCGTATGCCCTTTTGAAGTTGTTGATTTGCTCATCTGGCAAACAGAACGTTCCTTGAGGGCAAGACATTTTTGTCATGGTCTTGTCTGTAACTACTGCAAAGCTGGGCAGAGTGTGGCTCCCAATAAATGGGCAATAACAATAAACAATAAACTGCCCTTGATCTGCTTATCAGGATTGCCAGGGAACAGGACGAGATGGTCACTGATGTGTCTTCTGGCCTTGAGATTTAGATAAAGACCACTGTTCTAATTCCCAAGCACACTCTTATACAGGTGGCTGAGCTTTAGGGGAAGAAAGTGACAAATACATTTACATGACTGGATCCCTCTTCCTATAGATTGGACATTCTCTTCTCAACTCGGCATCCAGAGAGATCCATTTTCAAACAGTGAAGCTCTTATCGCTCCCCTGCTCAGAACCCTCCAGATGATTCCTCACCTTGCCCAGAGCAACAGCCACCATCCTCCCCGTGGCCTACAGACCTACAGTACAGTCTGGCCTTTTGCCCACTCACCCCCCTGACCTCTGTCCGAGGCTCACTGCAGTCCCGCCAAACCAGGCTCCTTACTCCTCCTCCAATCTATCACATACCTTCCACCCTGGAGATCTATACCCTCTGGTTTCCTCCTCCTGGAACATCTCCCCCTAGCTACCCCGGGGGCTTGCTTCTTCACCCCCTTCAAATCGGCCAAAAGTCACCTTCACAGGCAGACCGATTCTAACCACCTCAGTGACAGTCTGCAGTCTCCCTTCTGGCACGCCCCGTCCTCTTTGCTGATTTATTTTTCTCCATAATGCTTGTTACCTTTCATTATACGATAAAGGTTACTTTTACTTTATAGGCTCCTGCAGCGGTGCTTTTGTCCAGTTCCGCTCACTGCTGTGTGGCCTCGCCTAGAAGACTGCCAGGCATGCAGCACAGGGCTCAATGGATGTCTGTTGGATGAATGAACACAACGAAGGCAGCACAGTGAGGTGGGAGTGAGGCTCAGCTCATAAACCTCAAGCCCCACTGCTTTTCCGGGTTGGCCTTCGGGCTGTGGCTCTAATCTCATGTTCATGTCCACATTTGCTCTGTTCTTCCTGTGAATTTTCCTTTTGTCAACCCTGTTCTCTCTTTCGGGACCGTGGGAGCTCCATCCCAAGGTAAATTAAACAGGAGGTAAAGTAACCGACAGGGAAAATGCCTGCATGTACTAATAGAAGGCAAAGGCTATTATCAACAGGGAAGGCATGGGGTTGACCATTGACCTTATTTCTTGATGTGGAAAAAAGAGGCAAACATCAAATTTTCAATCCCAGACTCTTACAAAAGCTATTTTTGAGCCAATGATGGCTAAGGATGCAACTTTACAAATAAAACTCAAATACACAAATCTGGCACTCTTTCCTAGGCATAGCTGGTGTTCAAGGAGGTTGTCCAAACTTTGAAGTCCTTATGTCCAATGATATAATTCATTATAATAATAAGAAAGAGGCAGCAGTGTAGAATGGAAAGATCCAGACTTTGGATATAGGCACTTGCACTTCTTCATACAAAGAAACAAAATCCTAATACCTGCTTTATGAATTCGTTTTAGGATGAAACAGGATATTTTAAGACTGGGATGTTATTATGTACAATTACCCAGTCTATACTGGGCGCTCAACAGATGTCGGTCGTCACCACCACCGTCATCATTATCATTATCATTTGGAAGGGCTGATCTGCCTCAGAGGCAGTAAGAGAGAAGAGTACCATCACAGAGAGAAATAGAGAAGAGGGGACATTCTATAGGTTGAAAGATGAATCTGGTTCAACTAGTCGAGGGTTACTCAAAAGTGGCACAGCCGACATCCAGGGCCATATGACTTTTTGCTGAAGGGGTCCTACCCTGCACACTGTAAAATGTTTAATATATATATTTTTTAAAGATTTTATTTATTTATTTGAGACAGAGAGAATGAGAGACAGAGAGCATGAGAGGGAGGAGGGTCAGAGGGAGAAGCAGACTCCCTGCCGAGCAGGGAGCCCGATGCGGGACTCGATCCTGGGACTCCAGGATCATGACCTGAGCCGAAGGCAGTCGCTCAACCAACTGAGCCACCCAGGCGCCCTAAAATATTTAATATTATCCATGGCTTATACACACCAGATTGCAGTAGCAATCCCCCCTCAGTTGTGATAAACAGAAATGTCTCTCTCTAGACATTGTCAAATGTCCCCTGAGAGGTTCCATCACTCCAGGTTGGGAACCACTGATGTCTGACCAGGAAACAAGAAACAGAAGGCAGTAAAAAACACACCCGACTTAAATCTTTTGCATACATAAGGGGCAATATGCCTTTATGGTTTACAGCAGAGGCCGGCAAACCATGGCGCACCGGTCAAATCCATCTCATCACTTGTTTTTGTAAATAAAGTTCTACTGAAACATAGGCAGGCTCATTGTTTACATTATTGTCTATGGCTGCTTTCAGACTACAAAGGCAGAGTTGAATAGCTGAGACAGAGTTAGCATGGCCCACCAAGCCTTAAATATTTATGATCTGGCTGTTTTCAGCCAAAGGTGTTGATCCTTGGTTTATAGCACAGATAGGATCTGGAGGTAGGCTGCTTGTTTTTAAATCCTAGGTCAGCTGCTTATCACCAATACATTTTGCTGCAAGGTCCTTAAACCTCCTGGTGCTTTAGCTTCCTAATCTGTCACTGGGGCTGATGATAATGGTGCCAAAGTCACAAGGAGTCATGGGCACTCAATACATGTTTGCATTTATGACCCCTTTTCAGGGGAAACAAAAAAAACATGGTGATATTACTTTTTAAGGGACTGATTTCTTTTTTTTTTTTTTTAAGATTTTATTTATTTATTTGAGAGAGAGAGAGAGAGTGAGAGAGAGAGGGCCCAAGAGGGGGAAGGGTCAGAGGGAGAAGCAGACTCCCTGCTGAGCAGGGAGCCCGATGTGGGACTCGATCCCGGGACTCCGGGATCATGACCTGAGCCGAAGGCAGCCACTTAACCAACTGAGGCACCCAGGCGCCTTAAGGGACTGATTTCTGTAACTATCAAATCTGCCCAGAAAAGAATAAAATCTCTCACATCCAATCAACTTATTGGTCTCTCTCCTTTAATCGTCTCTAATTTTTGATGTGCTCATTTCAAAGAAAGAAGGAGAGGATCAAAAACCTTTGAAAAATATGAGTTTAAAGTATCTGATGGAAAACCCAAGAGGAGAAATACAAACTGATAGTGAAATGAATTCTGACTGTTTCATATTAAGAAAGGCTGTGCTCTCATTATTTACTGTCTCATTTGAAAACTCTTATAAAGGAAAGGCTTTCAGGTAATAACTTACGTTTATGTGGGCCTAGATGTGTATACAGTTGACCCTTGAACAACATAGGTTTGAACTGTGCCAGTCCACTTACAGGTGGACTTTTTTTTTTGGATAAATACAATACAGTACTGTAAATGTATCTTCTCCTTCTTATGAATCACATTTTCTTTTCTCTAGCTTACTTTAAAGTAATAACACAGTATATAATACACATATCATACAAAATATGTGTTCATCAATTGTTTATGCTATCAGTAAGGCTTCTGGTCAACAGTAGACTATTAGTAGTTAAGTTTTTGGAGTCAAGAGTGATATGGTGGATTTATGACTGTGGAGGGGTTGGTGCCACCAAACCCCACATTGTTCAAAGGTCAACCGTATATCCTCACCACAAATCCTGCACCCCGACTAGACCTGGAGCCTCACCACAGAGGATCAAATTAGATTCTTGCCTGTCTCCTTTGCTTGAGTTGTTCCTGCTTCTCTAATTCCGATCTATTCTCCAAGTCTCAGCATGGATACTTTTCTTCCTGTGGCCCTTGGCCTGCTCTCCAAACCATTTCTTCAAATTTCGGAAGTACTCAGAGGACTTCAGCTCTCAACAAGACACTGCGTCCCATACTCACACTCACCACAGCTGTTATTCATCTGCAGCTCATGTGGCTTCCTTGTTTCCAACCAAATTTTTTTTCCAAACTTTTTTTTAAAGATTTCATTTATTTATTTTAGAGACAGACAAAGAGAGAGAGGAGGAAGAGGAGCAGAGGGAGAAGGACAAGCAGACTCCACGCTTAGAGCAGAACCTGATGTGGGGCTGGATCCCTCGACCCTGTGATCATGACCTGAGCCGAAATCAAGAGTCAGATGCTCAACCAACTGAGCCACCCAGGCACCCCTCCCAATCAAATTTTAGATGACTCATGGCAAGGACCTAACTTGTGTTTCTCATGTGAATCTCCTGTTGCACTATGCTTAGATGCAGAGCTCTTAGTAGGCACCGAACACATAAATTAATTAAAAGTCATATTGGCTGACACACACCCATATTCAATAAAGGACTCAAATGTATAAATATAGATATGTATAGTCCCACAAATCAATGAAAAAGGAAATAATATAATAGTTACATGGGTGAAAGAATTGAACAGACACTCCACAAAAGAGTTTATCCTAATGGCCAACATACATAATGAAAAGATACTCAATTATATTAGTTATCAGGTGACTGAAAATTAAAGCCTTGTGTTGCTATCATTACACACCTACCACAATGTCTAAAATGAAAAGATGTAGAACACAGACTAGAGCAACTGGAACTCTCATACACAACCGATGGGACCACAGAATGATACAACTATTTTGGAAAACCGTTTAGCAGTATCTACAAAAGCTCAACATAAGCACATTCTGTTAATGAGCAATTCCACTCCTTGGTTTATTCTCCACAGAAATGTATATGTATGTTCATTAAAAGTTAAATACCAAAACATTCATAGTAATACCATTCATAATAGCCAAAGGGTAAAAACCACCTAAATGCAGATTAGTACTAGAATGAAAAAAGAAACATCCATATTCTTCTAATGGAATATGATACAGCCACGAAAAGGAACAATATACAATATTCCCATCAATATGGATGAATTTCACAAACATGATACTGAGTGAAAGAAGCCAGACAGAAAAGGGTACACAGTGTATGATCCGATTTGCATACAGAACAAAATCTAGTGAACAAACCTATGCTGTTAGAAATTAAGAAAATGGGGGTGCCTGGTGGCTCAGTTGGTTAAGCATCTGCCTTTGGCTCACATCATGATCCCAGGGTCCTGGGATTGAGCCCTGCGTCAGGCTCCCTGCTCAGTGGGGAGTCTGCAGCTCCCCCTGCTTGTGCTCCCTCTGTCAAATAAATAATAAAATCTTAAAAAAAAAAAAGAAGAAAATGGTTATTCTTGCAGAAGGGGGTATGAGGGGCCTCCTCAGAGATGAGTGCTAATGTTCTATTTTTTTTTATCTGAGTGTTGATTATATGGGCATGTTCGATTTGTGAAAATTTATTGAGCTGGACAATTAAAATATGTACCCTCTTCTATATGCAGACTATTCTTCAATATAAAGTTAAATTATTTCAGTTGATTCAATGAGGAGTAAGTTAGCAACATTCATCTTTATTTCCAGGTACTGCTTTGTTTTGTACATAGTATGTAGGTAACAAAGTCACCATTCCCTGGAGAGAAAAACCTATAATGTTCTGCTCATGTGGTCACAGAAACCCTTCCATTCACCAGCACCAGTTCACCACCTCCTGTCTTTTGCTAAATACGCGGGAACATGTCATTCTTTACACAGAATTCAGCACTGAGAACTGGAAAGAACTTCATTTTACAGGCCAGAAAATGGACTCTGTAAGAGTCAAGTTGTTGGTCTGAGACCAAACGGTCAATTCACAGTTGAGATAGGAGTGAGGTCCCAGAACCCTACCTCCAGCAACACCCATGCCTCCTGTTTGCCAGGAATTACTAAAGCTCCACAGGAAAGTTCCACAGTTTACAGCCTCCTGGGGAAACCGATCATCCCTGGAGTATACACACAAAAAATATTCTGTCTGCTGCAAAGGTACCAAGAGCTCTCCATCACCACGTTTTTCTCTGAAAATTTGACAGGAATTTAATAGGAGAGGATATATTTATTAATTTTCTCTGGGGCCAATTGTTTCTTGCACACTACATGTATGTGCTAATTTCTGTAGCTAAACAGCAGACTCATAACCTAGTACTTGGTTAATAATTATATGGTACATTGTATTGTAGAGTTGTTTCATGCTTTGGGGGGAAGAAAGAGAAAAATCTTACAAGTAGCAGTTCTTTGCCTTGTCATTTTGAAGGCCAAAAAAAAATCTGTATTTTGTATTCAAGGAAAACATGTTTAAATTAACGATGTGAGTATATTTTTTGTTTCTCCGGGAACAAGGCTTTTTGTATCTCTTCTCTACTTAACACATACTGATGCCAGAAGGAGGTGAAGCTACAAAAGAGGCCAAAGTATTACATAACGCAGCCTGGGTAAACAAACCCGTCTACCTGGGAGGCTTCCTGAATCTCGATGCTGACCCTGGGTGATATCAACAATGAGCAAGGAATTCTAAGAGGAGAGCACTGAGTGCATCAACTTGTACATCAAATAGAGGCTGCAGAGCAGGATGGAACTGAATCCAGTTATGAAAAGAGGGGAAGTTGGCTTAGAAAGCCTGTTGCTGCCATATTCGGAACTTCTCTCTTCTCTTCTTCTTCTTGATTTTCCCATCACCTCTCAGCCCCTACCCCTCCTTCCTACCTCCTGTCCTTAGACCCTTGGTGCTTTCAATGGACACACCCTAAGGTGACCCTCCAAAGAGTCACACCCTGTATAATCACTTCCTTTTGAGTGCAAATAAGATTTATAATCTGCTTCTAACCAAGAGAATATAGCCAAGATGGTGGGATGTCACTCCATTGACTAAATAATATTAATGGCAAATGTGATGGGATATTACATAAGACTCCATCTCAGCAGGTTGGAGTGAGAGACTCTCCCTGACTGAGCCTGAAGAAGTAATCAGCCATGTTGTGAGAGGGCCTCACGGCAAGGAATGCAGGCATCCTGTAGGAATGAGAGTGGCAGCAGCTGACAGCCAGCAAGAAATTTGGGGACCTCGTTTCCACAATGCCAAGCAACAATTCTGCCAACAACTAGGTGAGTTTGGAAGGGGATCCCAGGAAAGTAAGAAGCCCAGCTGACACCCTGATGACAGCCTTGTGAGACAATAAGCAGAGGACCCAGCTCAGCCATGCCTGGGCTCCCAACCCACAGAAACTCTACAATGATAAATGTGTCTTATTTTAAGCTACTAAGTTTGTGGTAACGTCATGCAGCAACAGAAAATAAATACACAGTAACAGGAGAAAAGCTAGAAGTTTCATAAATATCTGGAGATTAAACAACATGCTCCTGAACAACCAATGGGTCAAAGAAGAAATCCAAAGGGAAATCAAGAAATATCTTGAAACAAATAAAAATGGAAGCACAACATATTAAAGCCTATGGGATGCTGCCAAAGCTATTCTGAAAGAGAAGTTTATAGTGGCAAATGCCTACATTAAGAAATATATCTTAAAAAAAAAGAAATATATCTCCACTGGAGAGAGAGGGAGTAGTGATAGGATAGAATAAAAAAATAAAGCAAACCTAATTGAGAGAGAGAGAGAGAGAGAGAGAGAGAAAGAAAGAAAGAAAGAAAGAAAGAAAGAAAGAAAAAAAGAAAGAGGGGCACCTGGGTGGCTCAGTCGGTTAAGCATCTGCCTTTGGCTCAGGTCATGATCTCAGGGTCCTGGGATCAAGGTCAGGCTCCCTGCTCGGTGGGGAGTCTGTTTCTCCCTCTCCCTCTGCCTGCCCTCCCCCTGCTTGAGCTCTCTCTCTCTGTCAAGTAAATAAATAAAAATTTTAAAAAATAAAAATAAATTTAAAAAGAAAGAACGAAATCTCAAATAAACAGCCTAACTTTATCCCTCAAGGAACTGGAAAAACAAACTAAGCCCAAAGGTAACAGAGGGAACGAAATAAAAAAGTTCAGAGCAGAAATAAATGAAATGGCGACCAGAAACACAGTGGATCAGTGAAATTAAGATCTAATTGTTTGAAAAGATAAACAAAATTGACAAACCTTTAGCTAGACCAACTCAGAAAAAAGAACTCAAATAAGATCAGAAGTGAAAAAGGAGACATTACAACTGATACAACAGAAATACAAAGGATCATGAGAGACTACCATGAACAATGCTATGCCAAGAAACTGGATCACCCAGAAGAAATGAATAAACTCCTAGAAACATACAACCCACCAAGACTGAATCATAGTAGATAGAAGAGATAAAAAATCTGCACAAACCAATACTGAGTAAGTAAACTGAATCAGTAATCAAAAACCTCCCAATATAGGGGCGCCTGGGTGGCTCAGTCGTTAAGCGGCTGCCTTCGGCTCAGGTCGTGATCCCAGGGTCCTGGGATCGAGCCCCGCATCGGGCTCCCTGCTCGGCGGAGAGCCTGCTTCTCCCTCTCCCTTTGTGCCGCTCTGCCTACTTGTGCTCTCTCTCTCTCTGTTAAATAAATAAATAAAAATCTTTTTTTTTTAAATTTATTTATTTGAGAGAGAGAGTGAGAGAGAGAGAGAGCACAAGAGGGGGGAGCGGGAGAGGGAGAAGCAGACTCCCTGCTGAGCAGGGAGCCCGATGCGGGACTCGATCCAGGGACTCCAGGATCATGACCTGAGCCGAAGGCAGTCGCTTAACCAACTGAGCCACCCAGGTGCCCAAATAAATAAAAATCTTTAAAAAAAAAAAACAACCTCCCAATATAAAAAAGCCTAGGACAAGACGGTTTCATAGATGAATTCTACCAAACATTTAAAGAATTAAGGCCAATCCTTCTGAAACTTGTAAAAAAAAAAAAAAAAAACTGAAGAGGAGGGAATACTCCCAAACTAATTTTATGAGGCCAACATTTACCTTGATAAGAAAGCCAAATAAGGACACTACAAGAAAAGAAAATTACAGACAAATATCCCTGATGAATATAGATGCAAAAATTCTCAATAAAATATTAGCAAACTGAATTCAACAGCACATTAAAAGGATCATACACCATGATCAAGTGGGATTCTTCCCCCTGGGAGGCAAGGATGCTTCTACATATACAAATCAATAAATATGATATATCACATTAGAATGAAAGATAAAAATCACATTATCATCTCAATAGAAGCAGAAAAGAAATTTGATAGAATTCAACAACTTTCATGATAAAAACTCTCAACAAACTGGGTATAGAAGGCACATAATAAAGGCCATATATGACAAGCCCACAGCTAACAGCATATTCAGTGGTGAAAGGTTGAAAACTTTCCTTCTATGACCAGAAACAAGACAAGGGTAGCCGCTCTCACCACTCCTATTCAACATAGTACTAGAAGTCCTAGCCAGAGTCAGAAAGAAAGAAAAGAAAGAAAAAGAAATAAAAGGTATCCAAATAGGAAAGGAAGAAGTAAAATTGTTTTTGTTTGCAGATGATATGATTTTACATATAGAAATTTCTAAAGATTCCACCAAATCACTGCTAGGACTAATCAACAAATTCAGTAAAGTCACAGGATACAAAATCAACACACAGAAAATGTTGCATTTCTATATACTAACAACAAAACATCTGTAAAAGAAATTTAAAAAATCCAGCCTGGGTGGCTCAGTCAGTTAAACATCTGACTCTTGGTTTTGGCTCAGATCATGACCTCAGGGTCATGGAATCAAGCCCTGTGTTGGACTCCGCGCTCAGCACGGTGTCCGCTTGTCCCTCTCCCTCTCCTCCTCCCCATGTTCTCTCTCTCTCTCATAAATAAATTTAAAATCTTAGAAAATAATAAAAAAAATCAATCCTATTCACAATATATAGCATCAAATTGGGCCGTCTGGGTGGCTGAGTTGGTTAAGTGGCTGACTTCAGCTCAGGTCATGATCTCAGGGTTCCGGGACAGAGCCTCACGTGGGGCTCCACGCTCAGTGGGGAGTCTGCTTGTCCTCTCCCTCTCCCTCTGTCCCTCCCCCCCTGCTCACGCTCTCTTTCTCAAATAAATAAACAAAATCTTTTTTAAAAAAAACAATATAGCATCAAAAACAATAAAATACTTAGGAATAAATTTAACCAAGAAGATGAAATATCTGTCCACTGAAAACTATACTGACTTCGATGAAAGAAATTGAAGAAGACACAAGTAGATGGAAAGATATCCCATGTTCACAGATCAGAAGAATTAATATTGCTAAGATGTCCATACTACCCAAAGCCATCTACAGATTCAATGCAATCCCTTTCAAAATTTCAATGACATTTCTTACAGAAACAGAACAATCCTAAAGTTTGTATGGAGCCACAACAGACCACAAATAGCCAAAGAAGTCCTGAGAAAGAAGAGCAAAGCTGGAGGCATCACCCTTCCTGATTTCAAACTATATTACAATGAAACAATAATCAAAACACTATGGCACTGGCATTAAAAACAGACACATAGTACAATGGAATAGAATCAAGAGCCCAGAAATAAACCCTTATGTATATGGTTAATTAATATTTGACAAGGAGGCCAAAAATACTCAATGGGGAAAGGTAATCTCTTCCATAAATGGCACTGGGAAAACTGGATAAGCACATGCAGAAGAATGAAACTGTACTCCTACCTTACACTTAAGTCAAATTTAATTTGAAATGGATATTAAAGACTTAAACCTAGGGGCGCCTGGGTGGCTCAGTCGTTTAAGCGTATGCCTTTGGCTCAGGTCATGATCCCAGGGTCCTGGGATCAAGCCCCGCATCGGGCTCTCTGCTCAGCAAGGAGCCTGCTTCTCCCTCTCCCTCTGCCTACCGCTCTGCCTACTTGTGCTCTATCTCTGTCAAATAAATAAATAAAATCTTAAAAAAAAAAAAAAAAAGACTTAAACCTAAGACCTAAAACCATAGCATTCCTAGAAGAAAACATAGGGAAAAAGCTTTTTGACATTGGTCCTGGCAGTGATTTCCTAGATATAACACCAAAAGTACAAGCAACAAAAGCAAAAGTAAAGAAGTAGAACCACATCGAACTAAAAAGTTTCTGCACAGTAAAAGAAACCATCAACAAAATGAAAAGGCAACCTAGAGAATGGAAGAAATATTGACAAATCATATTTCTGATAAAGGGTTAATATCCAAAATATGAAAACAACTCATACAACTCAATAGCAAAACTACAAACAACCCAATTAAAATCTGGGCAAAGGACCTGAATAGACATTTTTCCAAAGGAAACATACAATGGCCAACAGGTACACAAAAAGCTGCTTGACAACATTAATCACCAGGGAAATGCCAATCAAAACCACAAGAAGACATCACCTCACACCTGTCAGAATGGCTACTATCAAAAAGACAGAAGATAAAAAGTGTTGGCAGGGATGTGGAGAAAAGGGAACCTTAGTGCACTGTTGGTGGGAGTGTAAGTTGGTGCAGCCACTGTGGAAAACAGCATGGAGGGTCCTCAAAAATTAAAAATAGAACTATCATATGACTAGCAATTTCACGTTTAGGTATATATCCAAAAGAAATGAAGGCAGGATCTCAAAAAGATATTTGCATACTCCTGTTTATTGCAACATTATTCACAATAGCCAAGATATGGAAACCACCTAAGTGTCCATCCACAGATACCTAGATAAAGAAAATGTGAAGATAAGTGTACACGGTGGAATACTGTTCAGCCATAAGAAAAAAGGAATCCTGCCATTTGTGACAACTTGGATGAAACTTGAGGGCATTATGCTAAGTGAACTAAGTCAGACAGAGAAAGACAAAACTATATGATCACACTTATATGTGAAATCTAAAAAAGCCAAACTCAGACAAACAGAGAGTAGAGTGGTGGTTACCAGGTGGGGAATATGGAGAGATACTGGTCAAAAGGTACAAACTTTCAGTTATAAGATTAACGAGCTCTGGGGATCTAATATACAGCATGGGGATTATAGCTAATAATACTGTATTACATATTTGAAAGTTGCTAAAAAAGTAAACCTTCAATGTACTCACCACAAAACAGAAATGGTAATTATGTGACAGGATGGAGGTGTTAGCTAATGCTACCAGTGGTAATCATCTTGCAACATATAAATGTATCAAATCAATACCTGATACACCTTAAACTTACACAATGTGAAAACAAATAACAGTGTTCTCAGGATCAGCTTGACTTTTCCAGGCCCTCATGTCACAACACACCCAAGCCTCCCATCTTTGTCCCATCTCTGAAAGATGCTCTCACAAAAACCTCTTTCCTCAAACATCCAAACTCTCTTATTTCTCCAGAGCCTGAAAGAGAATTGTTTGTTAATCTCTGATAGACTGATTAATAATTAAACATTAGTGATTCTGTCATCTAGCCATTCCAGGAATATAAACTTTTTAATAGAAAACAGCAGTATCAGCGTGCCTGGGTGGCTCAGTCGGTTAAGCATCTGACTCTTGATCTCAGCTCAGGTCTTGATCTCAGGGTCATGAGTTCAAGCCCCTCGTTGGACTCCACATTGGGCGTGAAGCCTACTTAAATAAAAAAAAGAAAAAAGAAAACCTCAGTATTTTTCCAGGTGTGCTCGGAAAAATGCAAAACAAAACAAAAAACCAGTTCTGTGGCCAAATGTTTGGGAAATGCTGAGCAAAGCAAAGTTAAGCAAGTTTTTTTGTTGTTGTTTTTGTTTTTGTTTTTTTTTACTGAAGGAGTTTTAGAGCTTATATCCTCCTAAAGGAGTGTGAGGATCCACAAAAGGAGATAAGCACACGGCATTTGTATAACGTATTTGACTACACAGCCATTTCCTCCTCCCCTTTTAATGTGTGTGCTTTTGTGTGCATATGTGTGTGGAATCTTACAGGACAGCAACCCAGAGAGCAGGCAGGCAGGCAGGCAGGCAGACAGATACACACACACACATATGAAAAGAACTAGAAGATATTAAAATTGAATGCCTATAAATAATAGTTATATCAGTAGTTATTATATAATAATGAGTTTAAGGGTGTTTACTTGTCTCCTCTACATTTTTATTGTTTGCAAATAATTTTTCAAAGATAAAAAAAATTTTTTAAAGATAAAAAAATTTAGAGAAAGTAACTAGCATGTATCCATCTTGAGCCAGAAATTATAATTTTTTAAAGATTTCATTTATTTATTTGAGAGAGATAGAGAGCCCGCAAGTGAGAAAGAGAGAGGACAAGCGGGGCGGGGTAGGGGAAACAGAGGGAGAAGGAGGAGCAGGCTCCCCACTGAGCAGGGAGCCCAAGCAGGGCTCAATCCCAGGACCCCGGGATCACGACCTGAGCCAAAGGCAGACACTTAAATGACCAAGCCACCCAGGCGCCCCAACCAGAAATTGTTTTTTAAAAATTAATTAAGGGTGATTATTCCTAATGCAAGCAGATCAATTGATTTTTATCAGTATTCAAAAGATGTCTACAGGTTTCTATAAAAGATGAACCTCTTCATACATTCAAATTATGTTTCAATTTTTAAAAATTGAAATACACATTTAGTGCAATAATTGCCGTATGGTAGATTCACAAAAAGACTTCATTTAATTGAACTCTTTGAAGCCCCATTTACTGGGTAAAATTTACCATCTGGTGGTATATCTGCTATTATGGGGCATTAGCAAATACCATTAACAGAGTTCATTATTTGAGATTAGTGTTTCATGATTTCTTTTATCCCCAGCACTGAGTTGTAAATAGGCTACGTTCAGACTAAAAGCATTTTATCCATGATGTTTTTCATTTTCTATTTATTCTTCCATTATTTGTGATCCCCTGATGATATCCAAACATCAGTATTTTCCTCAACACTTTCCTGGCTCTAGCAAAATTCAAGATGTCATATGTGAGTTTGCCTTAAGGCTTTTCTGCCGCCAATCCGCTTATTCTCGTATCCACATCTGTGTGCCATTGAGTCGCCCGCCCATACAAGGGGATCTCACACCCAAGACATTGGCCTTTCCAAAGCTTCCACCCAATGTGGCTTCTCTCTTCTGGCAGTTTCCTACACCAGAAGAAGATTCTTTTAAGTAGCTATTAGACCATTCTGCTTTCATTCACGGTGGAGAGGCAAGAAATTTTAAAATCCATTGCTTATTGGTTTTCTTGATATGTTGGACATTAGTCATTATTTTAGATAATGAAGCCATCAAAATGTCTAACTCTTTCTCGAGGACCACAAATAAGACTCAATATTAACATCAGAAATTCCTCATCACTGAGAGAAATTATCTAGATATTTCATATATCACTCATTGTGAAACGTAAGCTTTTTTTGCAAAAAGAAGAGTGCTTCATTTTTTTAAAGATTTATTTATTTATTTATTTATTTGAGAGAGAGAGACAGAGACAGGGTGTGAGTGGGGAGAGAGGCAAAGGGAGAGGGAGAGAGAGAGAGAGACTCCTCCAGCAGACTGCCCGCTGAGCATGGAGTCCCAACACAGGGCTTGATCCCAGGACCCTGGGATCATGACCTGAGCCCAAATCAAGAGTAGGCTGCTCAACCTACTGAGTCACCCAGGCGCCCCAAGAAGGGTGCTTTAGAATGCACACACATACACACACACAAAAGCACATATAAATGTGATTAGATATTCTCAAAGAAACAAGAAATAATAAATAAGGAATTAACCGCATCTTATATTATCATCCCATTTGGTTAAAATCTTATTTTCTTTAAAAATTAATTAGTCTCCTAAAGAACATGACTTGTGCTTGATTCCTGGAAGAAACAAACTAAAAATATCATGAGTCGGGCTACACTGGGTAATCTCAAAAGCATAACTCACCAACTGTCTGAATAATGTCACTGTGAGAGGGAAGACTATTTATGGTGGCTCCTTCCTTGCATCATGAATTTCATAGGAACGAGCAAATTTGTTGCATACACAGCAGAGAATACTGATGAAATTTTCGAAGGTAGGAGCTGTCAATTTTGGTGACATTAGGGGATTTCAAATGTAGTAAAAAATGAAAAGCACCACTCCTACAAGAGTCCGTGCTCATATATTTCTCCTCCATTAGAATCTAAAATTATACTGAAAGAATTAAATAGGAGAAACTGGCATTCTAAAAACAGCAACCCAAGCGTCATCAGGCGTGGGAAAGGTTGGGCAGCTTTGTTGTTCCTTTTCACCCCGTTACTAGATCTATGAGCTTCCTTCCTCCCAGTTAAGTACTTAGAGTATATAAGACAATGGTCAGATTCACAGCTGAGAAAGCAGCCTGGCAAAACAGAAACCATAAGTAATGACAAGCCCACTACTTATAAAACCATGACCGAAGACTGCCTGAGACAAAAACTGCTCTGCTCATATTTAACCGTAAGCAGGAGCACCTGGGGGGCTCAGTCGTTAAGCGTCATGATCTTCGGGGTCCTGGGATTGAGCCCCGCATCAGGCTCCCTGCTCGGCAGGAAGACTGCTTCTCCCTCTCCCACTCCTCCTGCTTGTGTTTCCTCTCTCGCTGTGTCTCTGTCAGATAAATAAAAATCTTTTAAAAAAAAATAAATAAATAAACTGGAAGCAAAAACACGTGCAGTCCTCTTACAGTGTAGCTTCTGGGAAAATCTTAGCTGAAAAAAAGAAAGATACCATTATCCTAGAAGGGAAGAAATTGTTGTTGCCATTAATTTCAACTAAGTCATAACACATAAGTTGTATCTACAAGCAAAATAAAAATAAAGGCAACAAAGGAAAGCTTATTTTCATTCTCTGTGGTCTTAGCCCACGGGAGGACCAGAGGTTTGTGCTGGGCAATAAGCCACAGTAGAACAGGACAACTTAATTTTTGGTCATGTACAAACCACTCTGTCCAAGGTGACTTAGCTCATGAAAAGAACCAAAGTGAGAAAGTCAGAAAAGACTTGCCATGATCAAGTTTCCTGTGGGTAGCTTTGAATATGCAGCTATTTACATGGGAGGAAAGGCAAACCAGTAGGTAAATAATTCACAGGAGTTGAGTCTGATACATTTTCAGAAGATAATAAAATGCAATATCGATGGCTTTATAAAGAAATAATTCAGGGGGCGCCTGGGTGGCTCAGTCGTTAAGCGTCTGCCTTCGGCTCAGGTCATGATCCCAGGGTCCTGGGATCGAGCCCCGCATCGGGCTCCCTGCTCCGCAGGAAGCCTGCTTCTCCCTCTCCCACTCCCCCTGCTTGTGTTCCCTCCCTCACTGTGTCTCTCTCTGTCAAATAAATAAATAAAATCTTAAAAAAAAAAAAAGAAATAATTCAGCTTTGCATTGTTCAGCTGGATTGCTCAAAAAAAATCTATGATGCTATTGTATCAACCTTCCATAGTTATCTAGAAAAGCAGATATAAGCACTACTGAAAGGGACATGCTCATAAATTCTCTTTGAATTATACTTCCCAAATAATCACAACATAAATAATTTCTAGAATTCTAGATGCTTCCACTTATTTTTTCTTCTCAACGATGGTCTTCTATTCCTTCTTCAGACTCTGATGCTTTCTGGTGTTTTTAGTGTAGACTTTGCTTTCGTTTTCTGCTTCCAACTTTTAGAAGTTCTACTGAGAGCTTTGTGCCCAGCTAATATCTTCTCACAGATATCTATGAGTTAGCTTCTCTCTCTCTCTTTTTTAATAGACTTTAT
This sequence comes from Neomonachus schauinslandi, assembly GCF_002201575.2. Taxonomy (NCBI): domain Eukaryota; kingdom Metazoa; phylum Chordata; class Mammalia; order Carnivora; family Phocidae; genus Neomonachus; species Neomonachus schauinslandi. Next base: position 117,863,371 of record NC_058419.1, read on the forward strand.
TTTATTATTTTTTTAGACAGAGAGAGAGCGTGTATGTGTGCACACACGGCGTGGGGGGGTGGGTAGAGGGAGAGGGAAAGAAAGAATCCTAAGCAGGCTCCATGCTCCGAGTGGAGCCCAATGTGGGGCTTGATCTCATGACCCTTCAACCATCACCCAAGCCGAAATCAAGAGTCAGAGGCTCAACCCACTGAGCCACCCAGGCGCCTTTAGCTTTTCTCTTTCTTAAAAATCTGCCGGGAGAAAAAACCTTCTCTAGCTGAGGGATGTAAGCCAGAAACAAGAGCACTCCCTGGTGGACATTCACGGCAATACCGCCTACACGGAAACGTGGACAGCTTTCTCTCCAGACTCCCTCAAGAAGTCATGGTTAAGAGGAGGACCATATATGTCACGGTCCAAACCAAATGCTTGTGAGAACAAGTGGAAGTTATGAAAATATGGACACCCAGAAAACAGATGTAAACCAGGACTGATTCAGGCAAACAGGGATGTATGGCCATTCTAAGTATTAAAGTTAGAAATTGTGACTTTGTCCCTGGGTAATTGAAGTGAAGCAAGAATTAGAATTTGTTAACTTGTGGAGAGGAGACCAGAGAAAGTCATAGCGTTGGTAAATAATACTATCATTCTCTCCTCATTGGGGAGGATGTCCTCATTCTACTTGCACTCAGAGAAAAAAGCACATTACTGATTGAAAGGATATGGTACCTGATTTCCACAAGTTTCCGAAAGTAATAGGTTCAGCAATAATTTTCAAAATGCAAGAACTTCATTTCCACACAAATGTGTAAATGATCCAAATGGCACATTAAGCCATAATATATCCTTGGTTTTACTTCTTATTTAAACTCTGGAATATAAAGAGATATTCACATTTCCAGCCAATTTATATTACAGGTTATTAACAGGCCTTCTCTATTTTAAGACCTTGGTTGTAGAATATATTTCAATTAATGCTGCCAATAGTGGAATGACCTGAAGAGATGGGTCAAGACTGCAGATATTTACAAAATAAATGAAATCATCAGGTTATGACTACAGAACTGGCAGGACTTAATACTAACCTCAGCTTGAATGAAAAAAATTGCATAATAAAACAAAATAAATGGAAATAATCTTTCACGGGTGCCAATAATTTAGATTTATGGGGTCATCTCTACAAATTGCAATTCCTAATGGATTGCCAAACATGTGTCTGAGGCCTTTCATTTCCTGTTTTGTACATTTTATTATCATTCGAAGGGCTAGAAAATTGGAGTCTTAAAGTGCAAAAATGGGGACATAAACAAATGTTTGCGAAATGGATCGTGTATAGAGATTCAATAAGCAAACTATGTTTCACAAGACTTTTTATTATTGTTTAATTATGTAAGTTGTGAAATTTCATTCTTTTCTCAATTAAAAGAAACGTCCTGAGATTGTAAATGGCAAATTCAGATATTCCAACTGCCAGGTCCATTGCTGGGGCAGGGGGATTTCAATAGATGTGGCAGTACTTTTCAAACCAAAGTATCATTTCTGTGATGACAATACTCTTATTTCACGGAGGTGTACAAAATCTACCTTATTTTACAGGGTAAGTGACCTGGGCAGAGAGAAGTTACAGTCCAAACTAGAAATGGAAACCTTCAGACCCTATTAGGCTGCCTGAAGCATGGCTCGAAATTTCCCATTGCCTTATATCATCAGTTGTAATGCAGTTGGGTAGACTCACAGCTGTATTCATACCAATTCCATCCTAATTATGGTGCCATGAAATTACACTGCATGGATTTTACTGCAATCAGGAGATGCCCACTGTCTCCTTAACGGAAACCTGGGAATGAACCTGGCTTAATGGATCTCAGCTGGGGTTGATTATGCTCTCCTCCCTACGAGGGACACTTGGTGATGTCTGGAGACATTTTTAGTTGATACATCCCTGGAAGGGGGAGGAGGGGCCAGGCATGTTGTTAAAGATCCTACAATACACAGAACAGTCTCCAACAACGAAGAATTATCCAGCCTCAAAGGTCAATAGTGTTGCAGTTGAGAAATCCTGTCCTAGACATCAGCACAGTTATTTCCAAGTTATTTTGTTGGGATAGAACCGACCCATTTGATAACTCATCCAATGCAGTTGATGTTGATGCCTATGGGCTGTAAAATCAGACACCTTTATAATTAGTTTCCAGATTGTGGGAATGTACTGCATCTGAAGCTTGATGTTCCCCATTCAAAGTGTTGCAGGATCTTTAGAAGGTGTTTGTGGCACAGGAAGGGAGGGAGGAAATTCTGAGGGACTCTGCTAAGAAGAAATGGCCAGCCTCTTATTCTTCATACCCTAAGGTGACCTCCAGTGAGCCACAGCCCTGTAGAGTCCCATCCTCTTATGGATGGCTGGGACCTGTGACTTGCTTCTCAGAAAAGCTGATGGGATGTTACTCTCACGATTATATTTCGTTATAGAAGACTCAGTCCCAGAAGACTGGAATTCTCCTGCTGGAGAAATTCTCCTGCTGGCCTTGAAGAAGTAAGCTGCCATGTTGTGAACTGCCTGTGAAGTGGGCCATGTGTCTAGAAACTACGGGAGACTTCTAGGGCCTGAGGGCAGCCTTCAGCTGATGGCCAATAAAAAGCCAGACACCTCAGGCATAACACCTCAGGAGATGACCTGCGGAAAAGCTGAGGAAATTTCTGACAGGGTCCTTCCCCAGTCAAGCCGTAGATGACATCGCAGCCCTGGTTGACTCCAGAGTCGCCAGCTGTGAGGCCCCAAGCAAAAGACCTAGTTAAGCTGTGCTCGAACATGGCCCACAGGAATCGCAAGATATGGTGTTGTTTTAAGCTGCTAAAATCGTGGCAATTGGTTATGCAGCAACAGGATGAACTCACCACGGAAGAGCAGTGTCTGTGGTGCTGAGGAAAAAGTGTAGAGCCATGTGCCACTCTTCTTAATTTATCTGACTTCCTGACTGAGAGAAAGAAAGTCTGGGGGTGTTGCTTGGGCTTAGAGCATCACTATAAAATGGCATCGGACAATTCACAGCGCTGGGGAGGGTATGTGCTATGGTGAGCACTGTCAATTGTGTAAGACTGATGAATCACAGACCTGTACCTCTGAAACAAATAATACATTATATGTCAAAAAAAAAAAAAAAGATAGCAGGAGGGGAAGAATGAAGGGGGGGAATCGGAGGGGGAGATGAACCATGGGAGACTATGGACTCTGAAAAACAAACTGAGGGTTCTAGAGGGGAGGGGGGTGGGAGGATGGGTTAGCCTGGTGATGGGTATTGAGGAGGGAACATTCTGCATGGAGCACTGGGTGTTGTACACAAACAATGAATCATGGATCACTACATCAAAAACTAATGATGCAATGTATGGTGATTAACATAACATAAAAAAAAATTAAAAAAAAAAACGGCATTGGGAGGCCAAGTGGCAGCAGTGGATCAAAGGGAGCTGCATATAGAAAATTCCACTGTTTCACCAAACACAGTTATGGAAAACCTCCATATTTCACTCTGGCCCATTTTCTCTCCAACGTGACCAGATCACCCCTAAGTGGGTAGAAGCATTGCTGTGGCCTGACACAGGAAACCCCTGGCAGAGGAGTTTCACCAGGTAGGGAGGAAAATTTCAAGGAGATGGAATTCTCCATTTCCAGCTGAAAAGCCCCACCCCCTCTCCCCGTTCTTGTAGGAAATGGATGGATGAACACAGATGAACAAACAGCAGTGCCCAGGCCTCCATGTGGGGTTCCAAGAGGAAGATTCAAATAGAGTTCAGGAAACAGTAGAAGTGAATCAAGGGAACCCTTGGTGCTGCTTACTGAGGAAAAAGGGGTGGATGCAAGCAGAACTGTCCCAAGCCAAAGCACACAACACAAGAAGAAGCAAATGTGGGGTCTAAACAAAAGCGCTTGTAACAGAATGAATGCATTTTGGATGGAGAAGGCAGATGATGTGAATAATCAGGGGAAGATTTATTCAAGCAAGCCACAGAACATTTTCAGTGACTCAGACTCTGATAGGAATGAAAGAAAACATAGGCTCTATAAAACCCTAGGAAAATTAGTAGTAAAAAAAAACCAGAACGAAATGAGAAGGAAAGGGCGGAGGAAATAAATGAAGAAAAAACCGATGCATTGTGTGACTAAGAGAGAAGCCAGTTTACTGAGGGAACAGAAACTTGAGGTGAGATGAACTTATAAGGCAGCAGGCAGAGAGGGTGGAAGAGGAGCGCAGATTTAGGGGAAAGAGAAGAGGATGCAGGAAGAAAGGTCTATTCAGAGAAGCAGGGAGAGAATGACTATAGAGCCATTTTGTGCAATTTGAGCAAGGAGTTCCCAGAAACATGAACAGCCAGGGTTAAGTGCTAAGGGAAGGTCATGGATGAGTAGACAAAGTGGGGGAAAACTTTCTCTCTGCAGAGGAAGGAAAATTGGAGGGCCTTCAGTGGTGCTGCCCTCAGGGACTTTGATCTCTCTGGGCTGCTAAGGGGAAATCTGAACTTTCCAGATCAAAGTGGGAATAGCAGATGTCTGTTTGATCACCTGTAGTTTTCAACCAGGACTCTCAAGCTGCCAAGAGAGTTCTTTACCAACCACCCTTACTTCTAATAAATGGACTTCAATTTGAAGGTAATTTTTAGTCTTTTAGATAAGATTTCTGCCTCAAGACTATAGGCGCTCTTATGAATCCCGGCAATAGGTCAGGATACTCCTCCCCCACGCCACCCCCTTTCTCTCTCTCTCAGGAAAGGGTTGAAGCTGCAGTTGATGCTTTCCCCAGTATTATGCCATCTAAGGACTACTAACTTGCCAATGGAAAATACTAGTTGGTGCTACTTTGTAGAGGTTAAGAGTCAGCGAGAGGGGCCAAATGCTTTATTCATGCATTTGATATGCTTTAGTCAACCTCCTCTAGAATGGACAAATGTTCTTCACTGTCTACTCCAAGTATCTACTCATAATACAGTACAGGGAAGAAAGCAATGAAAATCATTCCTTACGGCTGTTTCAAAAGAACAAAACAAAAGGCAAGCAACAATTTCAGAAAGAACTCATAGAATAACTTTCTGAGATATTTATTATGAAGCAGAGACCAGAATTTGGGGTTAAGGCATTACTAACAACAGGGTAGGGAAAGAAAAGGACTTGCCCAGTAAGGAATGTCTTATTTTGCATTTCCAGATTCACTCTCCCAGTGCTCTTTGAGTCAAGACTCAGGGAAAACTCAGTTCAGTCCAGGCAAACCAAATCAGCAACCACTGTGGTCATTAGCTGCTTTGCTAATTTGTTATTTTAAATGAACTGTGGAGAGAGACTCGCTGCTCTGCAGTTATCATTAGCTCTGGCCAAACAAGGTACTTTCCCACGATGCTGGCTGGCTGGGCAGGGGGAGAGCCAGGGCACCTGTGGCATGGCCCTCATGCTCACTGAGTTACAGGCGCCAGAGCACTTCAGTGCAGACAGATAAGAGCTTAGCTCTCAGAGATGGAGCTGGATCGTTGCAAGGCTCTGACCACCACTAGCTGTGTTTCCTTCAGCAAGTCGCTTAAAATGACTAAGCTTCTTTCCTTGCCTTTCCAAAACAAAGAGGGTCAAATGAACAAGGGATAAGGTGATGAGGCACGACTGCATCTGCTTTACAACGCTGTCAGGAATAAATGACATAGTTTAGGTACGGTGCTTAACAGAGTGTATGGCATTGTAAGTACCCTTTTATATAAGTTATTGTTATTTCATTATAGATTTCATTGCTTATGTTGGTAACAAGATTGACTTTTTTTTTTTAAGTTTGTTTACTTATTTATTTCAATAATGTCTACACCCAATGTGGGGCTTGAACTCACGATGCCAAGATCAAGAGTCGCATGCTCCACCCATTGAGCCAGCCAGGCCCCCCAAGATTGACTTATTTTATTTTATTTTATTTTTTAAGATTTTATTTACTTATGTATTTGACAGAGAGAGACACAGCGAGAGAGGGAACACAAGTGGGGCAGTGGGAGAGGGAGAAACAGGCTTCCCGCCGAGCAGGGAGCCCAATGCGGGGCTCAATCCTAGGACCCTGGGATCATGACCTGAGCCGAAGGCAGGCACTTAATAACTGAGCCACCCAGGCGCCCCCAAGATTGACTTTTTAAAAAGAAGACCACCGGAGCTTTCAATCTATCTTCCTGACCTGGCTATTTTGGTCACTGGCAGGGTCTGTGAAGAAAGAGCCACTTTATATGTGGGTGTGCAGGGTGAAGGTAGGGAGTGGTTTGGAACAGAGGGGTGGGGGAAATTTTAGGCATTAGAGTCCACCCGCAAGCTCCTCTCACAGCACCTATCCACCGGACTGCCATTATGTGTTTATCTTTTTTCTCTTCTAGATCGTGAGTTCACAGAGAGCAGGTGCTTGTCTTCCTCTCTTGGTTTCTTTTTTTTTTTTTTTTAAGATTTTATTTATTTATTTGAGAGAAAGACAGAGACAGGGATAGCAATGGAGAGCACAAGCAGGGAGGAGAGGGAGAAGCAGGCTCCCCGCTGAGCAGGGAGTCTGATGCGGGGCTCCATCCCAGGACCCTGGGATCATGACCTGAGCCAAAGGCAGACGCTTAACCGACTGAGCCGCCTAGGTGCCCCACCTCTCCTGGTTTCTTAACAAGGCTAGTTAGAGGACCTGAATGGGAAGAAAGCATAATTTTGGTGAAGAACTGTGAAGTCCCGATTTCAAAGTCGTATCTAATAATAGCACTTGTGTTGACCATCCCTTTTCTGAAATGCCCAAGTCACTAATACAGTTCTTATCTTTCAAGACACAGGCACTCTTTATTCAACTCTCAACACTCCAGTACTATATTTTCTGTGTAGCAGCAACATCTTGTCCTTCCTCCCCTGGGAGTCATCATTTACCATCATCATTACCATCAACAACCTTACCAGCACCACTACCACTATGAAATGGACATAGACATTAAATCTAGAGAAGGCTAAAAGCTTCCATTTCCATCCCTCTGTCTTGTAACATCCATGGCAAGGAAGCATCTCCTTCCTCCCTGGGTCCTCATACAGAGTTTTTATCATGAATATTTAAATCTTGATCAGATCCCTCAATCCAGGCTGCTGAGCTGACTGTGCTTCTTTCCTTTCCTTCTAGGACTCAGGCTGGAGAGTCTTGGTACACTCATTCCCTGAGGTTGCCTGGGCATCTAAAACATCCTTGACCCAGGAGAAGATCTGTTCAGATCTGGTTTTTTTTTTTCAGACTTCCATTTTTTCTTCCCTCCACTCTGTGGTTCTGAGTTGTATCATTATTCTTTCCTTGTAGGCAGGAAGAAAATTACTTCCAGAGTTCTCTGAAAGGTGCCTTTGGTTTCTTCCCAAATCTCACCATCACCATTCCTGTAGTCTTTTCAGAAACCTCCAGGAAGCAGCATCTGAGATGCTCCACCATAGCCCATGCCCTCCCAAACTTGAATAGCATTGACTGTACAGTTGGCCCAATGTTTCTGATCTCTGGCCACCTCTCACATGCTCAATGAACACAGGCATATATAAATAATAATTTCCAATCTAAAAAATGAAAGAGCAGGGGCACTTGAGTGGCTCAGTCAGTTGAGCGTCTGACCCTTGATTTCAGCTCAGGTCATGATCTCGGGGTTGTGGGATTGAGCCCCGCATTGGGCTCCACACTGGGCATGCAGCCTGCTTGAGATTCTCTCCCTCTCTCTCCCCACAAAGAAAGAAAGAAAGAAAGAGCAAAGTCAAGCATTACCTGGTTTATTCTATGTCCAGGCAAAGCCATTGAATGTCTCCAGGTAGTAGACATTCTCAGTCACCGGGCTCAAGGATGGATTCAAATTATAGTGGATTCATAGGCATCAGATCCACTCACTCCTCTATATCTGACATGACCTGGCCAAGTAAACTGCCTTCTTCCACCTGCAAGCTTATGACCCCTCAACTTTTTTTATCATCGGTTACAATCCTCTAACCACACAGGCTACAATATCCTTCTTCCCTTCACAAACACTGCACTTCTCTTTAGAAAGACCATAATTTAAAACATTTGGGGAAGAATGTTTCTGAACACTGCTGTAAGAATTATAGGATAAGAGAGATTATCTTAATTATGTCACTCGACATAGTGCAAACCCATGCAGAGCAAATGTAGTTTCAATCTCTTGTCACTGGAGAAAAGCTAGCAAAACATGTAATACATTTTTGAAACACTTATATTTTTATTATCTCAAATTTCATTAATAGACCATAAGAACCATATGTCAAATCAATAATATGCTACGTTGAAGGAATAAGCTCACTTATCTTGCAGTGGTAAGGCAGGTCTACTGCAGTCTAACTGGCTTGATTTCAGGGAGTCAAGAAAATCCTCTTTTTTTAAAAGCTGACGGATGCTTGAAATTTTACATCAATCAATTATCCCTTTGGGTGAAGACATTGGTCTCTTTGGAAAAAATCTCTGAGCAGGTATGAGAGATTTGTATCTATGTGGGGACCTGAGAGCAGGATTGAATTGGACACAGAAGGGGCACAGAAGAAGGAGAGGAAGGGGCAGTTCTGGAGATGGGGGCTGGAGGGAAGACGCAGGAAACAAAGAAAAGTCAGGAGGATGGGCTCATCTAAGATAAGTGTCATCTCCGTCTCCATGTGAGCTGCAGTAGTGGTGGTGGTCTTTTAAACAGACAGCAATGATTTTTTAAAAAAGATTTTATTTATTTATTTGACAGAGAGAGAAACAGCGAGAGAGGGAACACAAGCAGGGGGAGTGGGAGAGGGAGAAGCAGGCTCCCCGCGGAGCAGGGAGCCGGATGCGGGGCTCGATCCCAGGACCCCGGGATCATGACCTGAGTCGAAGGCAGATGCTTAATGACTGAGCCACCCAGGCGCCCTACACTGTCTATTTCTGTCAAAGAATTAGTATGCAGAATATAGAGAGTCCTGCAAATTAGTTTTAAAAAAAGGCAAACAACCCAATAAAAAACCTGAAAAGGAAACAGATAGGCAAATCAATAGAAAAAAGAAATTAAGTGATTAATGAACATGTGAAATATTATATAGAAATCCTGATTGAATAAAGAGATGAAAAGGCCAGCTTGTAGAAAACAGCTATTAAAACAAAAATGAAACACCATTTCTCACACATCAGGTTGGCAATACAGAAAAAGTCTGATAACAACAAATGTAGGTGAGGCTATCAGAAAATGTGGATAGGAATATAAAAGAGGAATTAATACACCCATTTTGGAGAGTAATCTGGTACTATCTAGTAAAGAAGGAATTACACTTACCATTTGGTACAGTAATGTCACTTTGAGGTATAGCCCTTAGAGCAAGGGTCAGCAAATCATAATTTGGGCCAAATCAGGCCCAATGCCCAATTTTGTATCGCCCACCCATGAGCTCAAAACATCTCTTAACATGTGTAAGTGGCTGAGGAAAAAAAATCAAATAAATAATAATGACACATGAAAATGATATGAAATTCACATGTCAGTATCCATAAATACAGATTCATTGGCGCACAGCCATGCCCATTTGCTTACATATTGTCTATGGCTGCTTCATGCTAGGGCAGAGTTGTAGTCATGACAGAGGCCAGATAGAATTGCAAAGCTGAAAATATTTACTATCTGGCTCTTTACAGAAAAAAAAAATTGCAGAACCTGGCCCTAGAGAGACTCTCATACATGTATGCAAGGAGGATGTGCAAGAGTGTTCACTGGGATGTTGTTTTTATTAGAAAGAAACAGGAAGCAATGTGAATGTTCATTAAGAAGGACTGTATAAATCAATCTTAGCATATTTATACAATAAAATCTAATAGCTTTTAAATAATAGACCTACACGTATCAACTTGGATAAACCTCAAATATGCAATGTTGAATGAACAAAAAAATGTTGCAAAAGAATACAGTATAAAACTATTTATATACAGTCTGGAAAACCTTAAATGATATAAAATATGGTATATGGATTATACATAGAGAGAATTAAAGTATAAAAATATGGATAGGAATAATATACACTCTCAGGATTCCCGTTGTTTCTGCAGAGTAGGAGGAGGGAATGGGATGGAGACCTTCATCTGCATCTATACTGTTCTATTGCTTTAAAAAGAAAAAAAAAAAAGAAGTACTGGTAGCCAATAAGAAAGAAACAATATGTTTACTATGGGTGTATGTGTGTTTACTGCAATGTGCTCTATGTCTTTGAAATGTATAAGCTATTTTCACAATTTAAAATATGATCTCCGAATTAGAAAATTACCCCACTAGCTATTATTTCTATTGCCCACATTTTCAGCTGACCACAACCCTTTCTGTGAATGCCCTTTGAATTACATAACACTTGGGGAAGGCAGTCAGGTGGAAGGTTTGGTTAGTGTCAGCCCTGCGTTGTTGGATGCTAGGAAATGCGCACCCGCGGGCATGATTAATTACATAGTCCATAAAGCTGTGTTCTCCCACTATCTACCTAATTACTGTGACACCATAGGGTATGGGTGACAAAATAGTTGCTGTAACCCCAGACAAATGTTTTATGAATATTGGAACAGAGATGGAAATGGAAAAGAATTCAGGAGCGATATATTTCACGAGGAGTGCGCATTTCCCAATCACCCTTCTGTTAATAAAGAGTGTACATTTCCCAGACGCAGTGAATGAAAAATAGCTTCGTTTCCAACAGCAGTATCAGGAAAAGGAAGAGAAATGTGCTCTTCCCGGCTATAAGTCGAGAAGGATATTGCTGTGAAGCATGATTAAATACTAATGAGAATGATGTCAGACGTGGTGGGAAACGTACACCATCTATTTTAACGCTGGGCAGTTTGAGGCTTGCTGGTGCCTGAGAGTGTTCATGGAAACTCACGTTCCTGTATAATCACTCACTGCTGGGTCAAACGCCTGCCTGGTGGGGTCCTTCCTTCTGCTGGTAAGGGTGGAGGTGGAGCACTGGAAAAGTTTTCACGACTCTAGGGAAAATGTTATGGAGAAAGGGAAAGCGGCAGGCTCTATCAGCCTCGCGATCTGCCTGTTTGCCTTCACTAACGAGGAGGCGAGGAGGAGCAGAGATTATGCAGCATTAGGGCAAGGATCTTGGAGCCAGGAAACCTGGATTTTGTTATCAGCGTTGCCACTTGCTGTCTGTGCAACCCTGGGTGAGCATCTTGCATTCTCCAAGGCCAAATGAATGAAACCGTAAGCTAATAAGGATAAATATCTATCCCGCAGGATTGTGGAAGGTCTTAAAGGAAAATTTCTGCCAAAATGCTTTATAAAGGGTTAAGTTCTGTAAAGATATTAGCTGTTCTACCAGATGTTTTGTGCAGTGTGCAACTTAGTGAGAATATTTCCACTGATCTGTGTGGTATATGTCATGGTTCAGGGGATTTACAAAGGGGAGGAAGGCAGGAGGGAGGGAGGAGGTAGAAGGAAGGGAGAGAAAGGGGGGAGGGGAGAGAAAGATGAGGGAGGGAGAAAAGCAGGAAGGGAAGGAGGGGGGAGAGGTGGAGGGAGGGAGGGAAAAGGCAGGGAGGGAAGGAGAGAGAAGGAAGGGAAAAGTGAAGCCTATCTCCTGCCCCCAAAGGAAAATCTTGACGAGGTCTCATCATTACTCAGAGACCCATTCTTATGAGCACTATTTATGGGCTCTGGGCAGGTAACTCAACCATCTTATTATTGTCACCTGCAGTGTGTAGATAATTTAACCAGTCTCTCAAAAATGCTGCAAAGTAATTTTCTTAGACAAAAAATTTACTCCAAAATAAACCCAGAGCACACACTCCCCTGAAAGGTCTTAATGACCGACACTACCTAGTGCTATGAGGAAACAGAGTGGTTTGCAATGCAAATGTCCAAGAAGCTCTAAGGCTCACACTTTAAAAAAATTTAGTTCAATTGTATCTCATCTTTGAAAATGCTGTTTCATTACATTGACAGTATCAGTTCCACAATATATATCTATTTTTTGGCCCAAAGGGCCATCTTTTATATGAGATAATGATGCTGACGCACTGTCATTGGAGCTGGGTTTTTTTCCAGTAGTTTGGAGGATCCTGAGGTGAATCAGCCCGATGTGCTCAAGCTCCCCCAACCTTTATTTATCTGGCTCGCTTTAGTGGTGCAATCCACAGCTACTGAACAATTGTTTATCTGCTTAAAGCCGGCAGGACCACATTGGGTTGGAGCCTTGAACCATGGCCTCGACTTAAGATTCTAACAAAATGAGTTAAACCAGAGATAACTGCCACTCAGTTAGATAGTTGTCTGTATATATTGGTTTCCTCTGAAAGCCCAGGTTTTTCAAAAATGTTATGTCCTGTTGCCCCCTTGAAATCAGGACAATTTCCAGAAATTTCTATTTTTCTCTTTTTTGCATTAGAGCTACCTATTTTGAAATGCTTCTAACACTAAAAAGTGGTATAAAAAATCCTTTGTTAAAATATACAGCCCCTATCAATTGTTCAGAAAATATGTGACTTGTCCCTTCATCACTTTTAAGGCCAAGCTTTTCACGGGACCCTTGGGCCCCACCCCCACTTTTGGATCACTCAAGCAACCAGATGCCCACCTCTCTCGCATCTTCAATTCCCCACTCTCTATTTGATCATCACTATCCGCATTCAAACATCCTGTAATATCTCCAATATTAAAAGTAAAAGGCCTTCCGTGATCCCACATTCTCCTCCAGCTACTGCCTAACTTTGCATTTGTAGCTAAATTTCTAGAAAGGTTTGCCTACACTCACTTTCTCCACTTCCCGTCTACCTATTCTCCCTGGACCTACTGCCATCAGTTTTTTTTCTCCATTATTCTATCTGAACTGCTCATTCAAGGTCACCAATGACTTTCCAGAGGTCAATTCCCATAATCCATGCTCCACTCCCATCTTCGTCGTTTTATCCATATGTCAAGGGTGCGAGATGCAATTCCTTCCATGCTCCTCACAACACTTTGGGGACTCCACCCTCTGTTCTCGTCCCCACTGACAGGCAAATCCCTCTGAGTCTCATTTCCTCTACCGCCAAACATCTCGGTGCTCTGGGCCCAGCCCTCTGCAAGCTGCAAACTCACTCCTTCAGTCCATTCAGCAAGACTCCTGGATTGAAACACCATCTACCCACTGACGCTTCCAAAACTTAGGTCTTCAGCCTGGACCTCTTCTCAGAACTCCAGATTCATATCTCATATCTCACATCCAATTCATGAACAAATCCTATTAGCACTTCCTTAGAAATATATCCAAAATACAGTGACTTCACACCACCTTTGCCATAGCAACTGGGCTCTAAACCAGCCTCACCTCTTGCCTGGATTCCTATTCTCTCTGCCTACAGCCTAATCTCCATACAGCAGCCAGAGTGATATTTACAGACTGTCAGATCACCATGCCTCCGGAAGCTTCCCATCCTATTCAGAATGAAAGTCAAGGTCCTAAGCATGGCCTTCATGAGCGGCCCAGTTTACCTCTCCAAACTCCCTGCCAGCAGTGTTCCGTTCATTTGCTGGGCTCTCTCCACAGGCATCTCTTCCTAGCTCATTGAATATGCCAAGCACCTGCCTGGCTCTGGGCCCTTGCTCTTAGTTGGGTTAGTAACATTGCTCACTTCCTCCTTTATTTCAGGTTCTACTCAAATGTCATCTTCTTGGAGTGGTCTTCCCTGTCTCCCTGTATAAGAGCAGCAACCCAACACCCTCCACTCCACAGGCCACTTATTTTCCTTCAAAGCACTGATCACTGCTGGGGAACCTGTATATTTATGTTTTTCTTGTTTCTTTGCTGTCTGTGTATCCCCTCCAAATATAAGCACTTCAGGGGCAGGAACTTCTTCTTTATACAGTGCCTAGGATTGAGTCTCACGCGCCATAGATACTCAACAAATGTTAAATATTTCATTTGATACTTAATGAATATTTATAAAGGACTATGTTTGAACAGCATTTCATCAATTAATCAACGAAACAATGAGTTCAGCAATCGTTGACCGTGTAGACCTACCTACTGTGTGTTAAGAATTTTGCTAAAAGCCAGGAATGAAATGAAAGAAAATGGAGCTCTCATATCTCATACTTTTTTTCCCCAAAGATTTTATTTATTCATTTGAGAGAGAGAGCATGAGCAGGGGGAGAGGCAGAGGGAGAGGGAGAAGCAACCTCTCCGCTGAGCTGGGAGCTCTCAGATCTCATTTTTTTTTCCCCCGAAGATTTTATTTATTCATTTGAGAGAGAGAGAGAGAGCAGGGGGAGAGGCAGGGGGAGAGGGAGAAGCAGACTGCCCACTGAGCTGGGAGCCAGACTCGGGGCTCGATCCCAGGACCTGGAGATCACGACTTGAGCTGAAGGCAGACACCCAACCAGCTGAGCCACCCAGGCGCCCCTCAGAGCTCATACTTAAGGGGGATGTTAGAAAAATAAGCAGTCCAGTTCCATAGTTCATGGCATAATGTGTTCATCAGACTTTGATAGTAAGGAAGGAGGGGTGGAAGGTCAGAAGGTCCCCACACTGATCAATCTTCAACAGGACTGCTGTGTTCTCTAAGTGATGGTTTCCTTCCTCCCTTTATACTTTTCTGAAGAGTAAATATTTTTTAAAAATTCAGTTTGTTACTACCATCAGAAAAAAAAGTGGTCAATTTTGAAAAACACAAAGTTGTCTTTGTATTATTTTCCTATTGCTGCTGTAACAAACTCAGTGGCTTAAAGCAATGCAAATTTATTCTCTTACATTTCTGGAGGCCACAAGTCCAAAACAGGTCTCACATTGCTAAAATCAAAGCTCAGCAGCACCATGTTTCTTCTGGGTTTTTTTTTTTTTTTTTAAGATTTTATTTATTTATTTGACAGAGAGACACAGTGAGAGAGGGAACACAAGCAGGAGGCAGAGGGAGAGGGAGAAGCAGGCCTCCCACCAAGCAGGGAGCCCGATGCAGGGCCCGACCCCAGGACCCTGAGATCATGACCTGAGCCGAAGGCAGACGCTTAACAACTGAGCCACCCAGGCGGCCCCTCTTCTGGGGGTTCCAGGGGAAGGAGATTTTGTTTCCTTGCCTCTTCCAGCTTCTACAGGCCGCCTGCATCCCTTAGCTTATGGTCCCTTCGTCCATCTTCAAAGCCAGCAGAATCACATCATCAAATCTCTCTTGTTCTTTCTCTCTCTTTCTCCCTCTCCATCCCCAACTCCTGCTTCTGTCACTCTCCTCTGCTTCTGATCCTCCTGCCTTCCTCTTGTAAGGACCCTTGTGATTACAGTGGAACTATCCGGATAATGCAAGATAATCTTCCCATCTCAAAATCCTTAATTTAATCTCATCTGCAAGGTCCCTTTGGTATATGAGTGAAGAGGTTCAGGACAGACGCCCCCACCCCCACCCCCGAATGTGTCACTTTGGAGTATGGATTATGTTGAACTGAAGGCACCTGAGACCCTGTGGGCTCAAAAGAAACATTTGCCCCTCCCTTAACTACATAGAAGAATCTAAATTGGGCGGTCTTCATAAGAATAAGGGTTATTAGCAGAGATAAATTTTATCTGAGTGACCCATCTGTATGGTAGGGCAAACATCATCTCTTTCCTCTAAAATCCCAGACCCCTCCCCCCTTCTTCTTAGTTCAGAAGGATATATAGACCTCATTTTGCCTGCCTGTCTTTGGAATTTCCATGACCATGTGGATTCCCTGTACGTATGCCTGTTAAATTTGATTTTCTCCTATTAATCTGTCTCATGTCAATTTGATTCTTAGTCCAGCCAGAAGAACCTTTGAGGGGACAGGAATTCTTGCTCTGCAACATGAGATAACATTCAGGATTAGGACATGGACATCTTTGGAGGGAGGCCATTATACGGCCTACAGTAGTCATTCACTGTGAGACCAAAAGGAAAAGATGTACTATTTTGAGTCATCAGATCAGTAACTTAGGCCTGCCAAAACCGTAGCAGAACTCACAAATATACAGATTATTTACATAAAACATGCTCCACTTAGTGCTTGGCTTTGAGTGCCCAAGACCAGAAGGGGTGAGCGCTGACGGCCCTGATTGGCCATGGGCATTTCTGGGACCTGGACACTGTCTGCAAGCCAGGGGAAGAGGGGAGATCAGGCCATCTTCTTATCTCCTCATGTGGAAGAAGTTCACTGTGCAAGAAACTTGTCATGGAGGCCAGTGCTTCTTTAAAATCTTGGGGCTGCTCCTATGTTTGTGCTTTAGTTTGTCTTGTAGTTTTTATGGACTCTGGAGTTACAAACTATAGGAACTAGGCTTTGAGTTTTATAATAGTGTTCCCCCCCTTCCTAATAATGGCTGCTTTACACTGTTTCTGTAAAAACAAAATTATCCAGATGTTTTAAAAAGTTATAGGAGCGCCTGGGTGGCTCAGTCAGTTAAGCATCTGCCTTCAGCTTGGGTCGTGATCCCAGGGTCCTGGGATCGAGCCCCACATCGGGCTCCCTGCCCCGAGGGAAGCTTGCTTCTCCCTCTCCCACTCCCCCTGCTTGTGTTCCCTCTCTCACTGTGTCTCTCTCTGTCAAATAAATAAAATCTTTAAAAAAAAAGTTATAATAAAGCATTATTTCAAGAACTTAGGTGGTCTACAATATATGAATCCCATGTTTTATTACTCTTTAAGCAATCCAAATATTCAAAAACCTAAATGCTCCATAATTAAATTTTTCTTTCCCCATGAGCAAGCCCAAAGTAGTTCTGTTTGTTAAAGCATAAACAGAACTTAAGTTGTTTAAAAGGCAAAAGGCAGAAAAGAAATGCTGAATATCTCATCAAATATATTTGCTTAATTGACCCTTTCAGTGGTTTCTGTGCACACCATGCTCACAAAAAGGCGCATCCCTGGGAAGTTAAATTTCAAGGGTTCATCTCCAATCATGGACAATTATAGAAAACACAGTCTTAGAATTTGATTTGTTTCCTAGGTAACACCCCTTCAAATCTGGTATCCGTGCCTCATCATTTTGCTCCTACACATGGATAAAGATCCTGAAACTGCCTAGTCTACATTTCAGGTACAGAAGATGACATGAGCAGACATCCTAAAAGAAGGATCTGGGGTGGATGTTATTCTCCAGAAAGAAATTTAATTTATTTAAGTTAATAAAAATAGCAGGAGAAAGAAACAAAATTGGAAACTTGCTGAAACTTAATTCACTGCAGGATACTGTTATCTAGCAGGTTAATCTTGGGCCCCAACCAAATGATTTAAGTTTCTGAAACACATGAAATATCTCATAGTTTAACTCAATGGCTGTGACATAATAGAGCTCCCAGGGGAGGAATACAGTCAGATTTATACGTTTAAGCAATTGTGGTTGATTTCTGAACCTTAACAATGAGTACGACTAGAAACATAGCATAAATAAGATTTATACAGACTGAAAAAAGCAAATGATCTCCCACATAGTCTCAAGGTACCAATTTGGATTACTAAACACATAAACATTACAATTACTTTGATACCAGGAGAGCCATCCCTCAAGGTATAAGAACCAAGGGCAAGCCATAAGGTGTGTCTAAGTCCCCAGCTTCTGCTGTAATATTCATAGTCAGGGAATACCTTGTTTAAAATTATCATCAAAGGTAGCGTTGAACCACAAAGCCAAAAGCAGAAATGAGAGCAGCCAGAGTAGGTAGACTGCTGCAGGAATACATGTACAAAGTGAGAAGAGATACTCACATTCAATATGCAGCCTCAGGAGTTGGTATGGAAGTGCAGAGGGAGGAAGGAGTAATATAGCTCTCAGGCAACCAGGCTCTGTCCCTCTAAACAGCCAACCCAGCTGCTTTCTCCTTTTGAATGGAACTGTCCTATGTGCTGAAATGGGCCCTTGAATAATCCTCGGCTCCCCCGATATAAACGTGAAATTGTCACCACTGTTTGGCATTGGTTGAAGACATACTCTCCTTTTCATGCCTTCTGACACTGCGAGTCATTGCATTTCCAGCTACCTGCTTCTCACAAGTATCAGTACCTGAGACTGGCCAGGGACAACTACTCAGAAAGGGATAAAGCAGAATACCTGGAGCTCACACAGCAATCTGTTTAAAGGTTTAATAATTTATTTCCTTCTAGTATTCACCGGCTTCTTAAAAGTCACAACACTCACTCAATTTGCCAATTGAGAATGATTTAATTCAATAGTATTTGCAAATAGGAATCTTTCCATCCTTTTACAAACTACAGAAGCCTAATTACTCTATTTTCATGTTAACTGCCTCCTCTTCATTTAGTGAATGCAGATTATTAATTATGCACACTGGCATTTAAAAACCATATGAATTCTATGTACTTATTACTAGCTTGAAGGATACAAACCATATAACTTCTTCCACAAATTAGTTCATTTTTGTTAAACCAGATAGAGAATTTTTAGTAATCTTTATTGAAATGTTACATTAAACCACTGAAATGAACATTTTTTCAATTATTTTTAGGGCTCAACTGATTATTACATCTAGCCCTAGAATAAGTTTTCTCCCAGGATATATTGTCAGGGGTTCCTATGATCTATTGCCTTTTTTTTTTTTTTAAATAAGCTCTACACCCAACATGGGGCTTGAACTCGACTCTGAGATCAAGAGTCACATGCTCTACTGATTGAGCCAGACGGGTGCCCCTTTTTACATTATTTTTAAACCACTGGAAAAAATCACCTAATAAGGTAGATGATGGATTTCTTATTCCTGCATAGATTAACCTCAGTGTTCCTCACTTTTCATTCTCCTGTACCTCACTTGTATGAGCAACAATTCCAAACCCACACATGTAAGTATTTTCAGTGATAGACTTAAAGCAAGCTTTGATTCAATTCTAGAAAAAGACATCTGACCAGTAACTCAAACATCAGACACATTTTTTGGCCAGGTACCTATTAGGCTTGAAATAGACCCAGGGAGGTATATTCTGGGAATACAATGATTTATCTACACCCCTGAAAAGGTCCATCACCATTTAAGTTTGTGCCAAAGACATGGTTCTTAGGGGTACCAGATTATGCCACCCCAAAATATGCTTCTTTGACATACGGATTATTTTGAGCTAAGAGCCATTGAGAACCAGCCAGAGCACTAAAAACAGAGCACACATTTTCCTTTTGTAAGAGAACTTTCCATTTGTAGACATGTCCCCCTCTCCCTTCCCAGGAAAAGGACTCTTAACAACTCCTATCCAGTGAGAAGGCTCTGACTTAAATCTGCATTAACAAACCTTTTTTGACAACCCTTGTTTACCATACTCTTCCAGGTCATCTTCCCTTAACTTGCCTCTCCTGTACAGTAGCCTCCAAACCCCTTTTCCTTTGTTGGTATTGAGTTGAACCCAAATTCTGACCACCCCTTTGGGTTACTCATCGCTAAGTGCTCCCATGTGTACACCATGATGTGTATGTTAATAAACTTCTATTTGTCTTTGTCCTGCTAATCTGTCTTTGGCTAGTCTTATTTACAGCTGGAGAACCAAAGATAGGTAGAGGGAGAGATTTTTCTTCTCATGCTGTACTGTCTCATGAATTTTCTCCTGCTGCCACAGAATTTGGTTAAAACCCCAACTCTGCTATAAACTTGTTCTAGAATGTTGAACAAATACAATACCCTCTTAAATCTGCATTTAATCATTTGTACAATGTCAGTGTTAATATCTATTTTACAGAGCTGTTTAGAAAATTAAATGAGATTATATATACAAAGCACCTTTCTCAAACAATGCCTGAAATAAGTGGATGATCAAATAATAATATGGTCTGCCATATAGGTAAAAAATAGGGGGAAAGCTAAGCTCATCATTCATCCTGATCTTTAATCATTCCCTACTTAAACAGATGAGATTCAATTGCTTGTTGTGCTTACTAAAATGGGGCTATGATATAAACAGTCATCATCATCAACAGCAAAAACACCATCGCTAACAGTCTAGGTGCAATTTAGATATATCTTTTACAACAAAAGTATTCCGTTTAGTTTTTCAATAGATATGTCACTGATAAATTTGAAAATCTAGATGAACTGAATAGTTTTCTATGAAAATGTAAATTTTTTAAATTAAGTCAAGGAGATACAGATAATAGGAATTGCCTAATAACCACAGAAGAATTTGAAGTTAGTCAAAATCAATCCCCACAAAGGTGTGGATGGCTTTATCGAAAAATTCTAACAAACATGCAAAGATCATACATTTCTATTAAGGTAGTCCAGCACATAGGCAAAAATGAAAATTGCTGTTCTCTTTTTACTAGGCCAAACATCTCTGAAAACTGCACAAAATAAGGAGTACTATACATCCTTCCCACTTATATACTTAATATACAAAGTTATAAACTACATATTAGTAAATTTCACCCTGTAGATTTGGTTTTCCCATAACCATGCAATCAATATTAGGAAATGTATAATGAATTTCACTACATTATTCTGTTATAGCAGAAAAGCATATTATCTTTTCAATACATAATAAAAAGTATTTGATAAATTTCAATATCTGCTCTTATAAAACTCAATAATATCAGAATGGTGGGAAATCTTCTTAATTTGAATAAAGATCTCCACCAGAAAATTAGAGTAAACTTCATTCTCAGTGGTAAAATATAAGAAGCATTCCCATAAAGCCATGAATAAGGCAATACTCTCGGCTTCTTCATCTTGACTAATCAACATTGGACTGGGAGTCCTACCTAGTGCAAAAGAATATAAGAAGCAAAAATATTGTGAAATGACAGAAAAATCCATCATGCTTATTTTTGTTATAACCTTCTGACACAATTTTCTTTTTTTTATATATATATATAATTTTCTACCTAGAAAATTCTAGGCTCAATAGCAAAAACAGTAAAACCAAAACAACAAAAATCAGTAATATGGTGAGATGAGATAGAAAACTTTATAAAATCAAAGTGCTCCTGTATACCACCTGTAACCAATTAGAAAATATAATTAAAAAAAAATAGGCATGGCCTTTTCACAATAGCACAAACAACCTCTGCTCCACACATCTATCCATCCACTCACCCACCCACCTACTCATCTACCTACATGAAGAAAAAGAGGACACAAATACTAGAAAACTAGGAATAAACTTAACAAAAAATGTGGAAGACCTAGATGAAAAAAATTATAAAATATCACTGAAGTGTTTTTAAAACACTTGTAATTAAAGGAAAGACTGATCATATTCCTGGAAGAGAACATTCAATATTGAAAAGAGTTATTTCTCACCAAAATAAGCTATATTAACAGTTAAATTTTATACATACATATTTTGGAATACCATAAAGCTACAACAAAGTGAAACAGATTAATGTGTACTGACAAATAACCATAATATGTTGTGTAGGAGGAAAAATTTTTGTCTACCTTTCAAAATTTTTCTAGCTGGTCTAAGAATTAAATTGACATGAGACAGATCAACATGGGAAAAAAACCAAAGTTTAATTACATGTGCACAGAGGCTCAATAATAAAATTGAGAAATGACCAAGGCAGGCAGTTTTTATACTTTTTAGACGAGATGATAAACCCGTGAGGAACTGGCAGAACAAAGAAAACTTTGTGTTCAAGAGCTTCAGTTAGTAAGGAATTCTAAAGAGAATTTGGGCTGGGGTAGTAAGTTAGTAAAAGGACAAGGTTTGTGGGGCACCTGGGTGGCTCAGTCGTTAAGCGTCTGCCTTCGGCTCAGGTCATGGTCCCAGGGTCCTGGGATCGAGCCCCGCATCGGGCTCCCTGCTCGGCGGAAAGCCTGTTTCTCCCTCTCCCACTCCCCCTGCTTGTGTTCCCTCTCTCGCTGTCTCTCTCTCTGTCAAATAAATAAATAAAATCTTTAAAAAAAAAAAAAAGTACAAGGTTTGTCTGTATAGCGTTCTCAGCACTGAATTGTCTATCTCTGGTGATAAGAATGATTCTTTACCTTCTCGTGCAGGGAGAGTATCTTTCACATGGGAGATTTATATCTGCTTTCTGGAGACAAAGGAGAGGGGGTCAGAATGTTCTTGAGCTGGCTGTTAATTCTTTTTTAATTCAAAATAATCAATTTGCCAAAGTGGCACATTCTGGGGACCCTGCCTTTGGCCCCTACAGATGTCAAGTGAAATAAAGTTAAGCTTCCCACAATGATTCCATTAATGCCAAAAAAAAAATTTTTTTAATGGTGCATAGACCCAGAGGTTGTACATAAACAGTAATGACATAGGGGGTTAAAGGGGTAGGGTAAGGGCAGGAAAGTAGAATTGTATTTTGTCCCTATGACTGTACCCTCTGGGTTTTTACAACAAGCTTTATTATTTTTTTTAAATAAAAACTTTAGGGGTACTAAAATAATAAATAAATAAATAAATAAATAAAAATAAAAACTTTAGGGGTATTAAGGGTGCCTGGGTGGCTCAATCCATTGAGCATCCAACTTTTGATTTCAGCTCAGGTCATGGTATCAGGGTAATGAGACTGAGCCCAGTATTGGGCTCCATACTGGACGTGAGCCTGCTTAAGATTCTCTCTCTCTCTCTACCTCTGCCCCTCCTCCAACTCTCTAAAATATTTAATTCATTAAAAAAATTTTTTTTAATTTAAAAAAACCTTTAGGGGTATTAAAGACTTAATAGAGATTTATTAGCTTCTTCTAGATGCTTTCAGATATAAATTGTGTGTTTCTCATCTGAGTATAAGAACATTAGTGTCCTTAACTTAGCTTAAAACAGATTTTACTAAAATCTCCCTAATCTTCATGATCCCAGGGTCTGGGATAGAGCCCCAAGTTGGGCTCCCTGCTCAGCAGGGAGTCTGCTTTTGTGTCTCCCTCTGCCCCTCCCCTCATTCATGCTCTCTCTTTCTCAAAAAAATAAATAAAATCTTAAAAAAAAATCTCCCTAATCTGTCAGTTCAACACCCCTTTATGTTAGACTTTTAGCTTTTTGGGGAACAAAAATGTTCCTCAATACAATGGAACAGAGAAGTGCATAAAAACAAGTAAACTATTTTTTTTTTAAGATTTTATTTATTTATTTGACAGACAGAGACACAGCGAGAGAGGGAACACAAGCAGGGGGAGTGGGAGAGAGAGAAGCAGGCTTCCCGTGGAGCAGGGAGCCCGATGTGGGGCTCGATCCCAGGACCCTGGGATCATGACCTGAGCCAAAGGCAGACGCTTAACGACTGAGCCACCCAGGTGCCCCAAGAGCACGTCTTTTGATTCAACATTTCTGGAGAGTGGACCACAGATTCGTTTTAAAAATTGTTTAGACCCTTTGAATAATTCAACCTAGGGAGTTTATCCTAAGAAAATCATCAGTTATCCAACCAAAGAATTTTGTGCATTTCTTATTTATCAAGAAACAAATTAAAAGGTGATAAAACTGAAATGGCTCGGGGCGCCTGGGTGGCTCAGTCAGTTAAGCGTCTGCCTTTGGCTTAAGTCATGATCCCGGGGTCTTGGGATCGAGCCCCACATCAGGCTCCCTGCTCGGCGGGGGGTCTGCTTCTCCTTCTCCCTCTGATGCTCCCCCTGCTTGTGCTTGGTCACGCTCTGTCAAATAAATAAATAAAATCCTTTAAAAAAAAACCCTAAAATGTCTAATTATATATAATGATTGAATTAAATTGATATGTGGTAATATTTTAAAATCATTAAAAGATGCATTTAGAGAATTATTTCATGACAAAGGAGAATGTTCATCAGTTCACTCAGTCGGTGATTTTTCAAGCTGGGGCCACTTTGCCTACACTCCCCCTACTACCAGGAGGTATTCAGCCATGTCTGGAGACATTTTTGGTGTCACAACTAGGAGACAGGGGTGCTCCTGGCACGTAATGGGTAGAGATGAGGGATACTGCTAAATATCCCACAGTGCACAGGACAGCCCCCCGTAACAAATAATTACCCAACCCAATAGTTGATAGTGCTCGTCAGTAGTTCTGGGGTTGAGAAACTTTGCACTAAGTGAAAGTAGCTAACTATGTTAAATATTATTCTAGTACAGTGAAAAAAGTCTACCGTTGTATTTTCTAGGCCACGTCTATATCTTTAAAGAATGACACTGTTTCCCCCTTATAAGTTTAAACAAAGAACATATTTTACATAACAGTTGGTGCTAAATGGATCATTGGCCTGGAATGAAAGAGTAAATCTGTGAAGCCTCTAACTTTCTTTTTCCCACCCCTTTCCACCTGCTATGTGTATTCCCTCCTCCCCTTTCTCTGTTGATCTAAAATCTATTTAAAAATAATGTATTTTGTAGGCATGACTATCATACGCAGTTTTGGTTTTGTATTTACATGCAATGAGTCATGAGTATATTTGTAATTTAATGTGCTGTATATCCAAATTGGCTGCTACACATTTTCCTGACTCCTTGCTATTTGGGAATGATAATGATTCCCATATTTTAGTGCATAATATTTGCCATGTGCCTCACTTCATTTTCCTGTGTGATGGGGAAGATCATTATACCCATACTAGAGATGAGGAAAGTAAGAAATAGAAATCAAGTTCACCAACTAGGAAATAATGGAACTGGAATGATCAAATGGGGTCCTACAGTTAGGAGAAAAGACACAAAGTAGCAAACAAAAACAGAAAAAAAATTAAATTATGCTTAATTTATGATCACCAAAAGCAAGTGTATTTTTTTTGAAATTGAAAATGAAGATTTCACATTTTTATAGTAACAATAACTGTAATGAATGATAGGGATATTTGCACTAAAATATCTATTAAAAAACAGTTTACTGGAGGCGCCTGGCTGGCTCAGTCAGTAAAGCATGCAACTCTTGATCTTGGGGTCGTGAGTTTGAGCCCCATGTTGGCGGTGGAGTTTATGTGAAAAAATAAAATCTTAAAAAAATTAGTTAAAATAAATGAAATAATAAGTGAATAAATTCACTTAAAATAAATAAAATCTTTAAAAAAAAAGACATGCTCTTTTTCAGGGGAAATATGTTTTTACACCACTAATACTAAGCAACCCTGTGTATTATACTTGATAAAAATCATGTATGAAACCAGTGCATGAAAAAAGATGTAACACATCATGGTGTACTATTTTTATTTATTAGCATTTCTTTTCCTACTTACCCCCAATGAACTTGAAGTCATTTTATCTGATGATTGAGTCTTGTATGAAATATAATCCTTCTGCTTTATGACAATATTTCTTGAAGTAATTTCTAATTTTGAATGACAGATGATACCCTCTGTGTTCCCTGTGTAATTTTAATTTACTAGCCCTGACCCCATTGCTTAGAAAGATTTGAAATGGTGTGAGGAAAATAACGTAAAGGGTTTATAGATACACTGTGAGAGGAAGCAGGCATTCGTTCCTACCAGCCCAGAACAAGAATTGCTTACTTACCTACTAATAGATAGCCTAGTATAAACTCAGGTCTCTGGAAACCAACCCTAAAGCAAAGATAAAAAGGCAGAGGCAGAAGAACTGATTGTAACTATAACTCAAAAGCTGCTATCTAATTGTGCTCTAGGACGATTCTAACATGTGTGTAACAACAAGGAAGACGAATGGATATTCATGATAGTATCTGTGCATTTTCAGAAACATCAAATGAAGTATAATATGGTCTGTTTGAGAAGCTAGAATTCTAAGATGGCCTCCGTACTCTCTACCCTTGTTTAAGCCATTGTTTGTGGTTGCTCAGAATGGAAAATCAATACTGTAGGAGGTAACTAATATTGATTTAGGATAACTTCTATGAAAATGGCTAGATTATTTGAGCTCTTGAAAAAGTAAACTTCGATTATTTTATCCAGAAGTTCATTCTCTTTGGATACCTCAGGCCCCAACAAGGCTCAGTGAGAAGGGGGTAGTTTGCTGTATTTTACCACCTCTTAAAATATATCATTCATACATAACACAGGACAGCATACCCACATCTAAATTCCTGATCTAAATATTTAAATATAGTCCATTTATGACAAAGAAAAGAAGCAACATGAGAAATAACTAAAATAGTAAATTCTGATTTTGATTCTTTTCAGGGTTGCTGATGAAACTGAATTATGCTCTGTTCAAAAACACCATCACCAGTAATGTAACTAATTGACAAATGAAAGCAGAAGGGACATCTGCCAAAATTTGGGTAATTAAAATAAATGCCTGTCTTCATTATGTACACATTAAATTTATCATACAATTAGTGTATGGTGCTTATATTCTTTTCTTCAAAGAATTTTATAGTATCAAAATTTTTTTCTAAAAATAAGTACTAGAGGGGCACCTGGCTGGCTCAGTTGGTAGAGCATGCAGCTCTTGATCTTCGGGTGGTGAGTCCAAGCCCCACGCTGGTGTAGAGAATGCTTAAATAAATAAACTTTAAAAATAAACATAAAAATAAGTACTAGAAATTAAGCATACACTGTGGCAAAAAAAAAAAAAAGACAAGTAAGAAAACTAATTTACTCTCAAATAAGTTTTTTACTATTTTAGGAGTCATTTGAATAGACATAATTGCATAATTCCTAAAATATATAAGGATGATCATTTCAACATTATTTGTTTTATTTATTTATTTTTTTAAGATTTTATTTATTTGACTGAGAGAGACAGAGAGCACAAGCAGGGGGAAATAGTAGAGGGAGCAGGAGAAGCAGACTCCCGACTGAGCAGGGGGCCCGATGTGGGGCTTGATCCCAGGACCCCGGGTTCGTGACCCGAGCTGAAGGCATCCGCCCAACCGACTGAGCCACCCAGGTGCCCCACATTATTTGTTTTAATAAAACATAGAAACATGCCACATAGTCATCAATACAAGGATTATTAAATAAATTTTGGTATATTCATATCATAAAATGTTATGTGGCCATTAATAAGAATAAGCTTGTCAGAATGTACTGTCCTGGATATCCATAATATTTCACTGAATGAAAAAATGTGTAATACAATATATATAGCTTGATGACACTTTTATTTTTTGATGACACCTTTATTTTAAAAATATTCTGTGCATATTTATATTCTGTGCATAGAAAAAATTTAAAATATAAGGTTTGTAAAAATAAAACAACAAAGGAGCGCCTGGGTGGCTCAGTTGGTTAAATGACCAACTCTTGATTTCAGCTCAGGTCGTGATCTCAGGGTCATGGGATCGAGCCCCACATAGGGCTCTGTGTTCAGCATGGAGTCCGTTTGAGACTCTCTCTCCCTCTGCCCCTCCCCCTGCTCCTGTGTGTGCACTCTCTCTCTCTAAATAAATAAAATATTTAAACAACAACAACAAAGATTTTAAAAAACCAAACCGCTAGGAGAAGATAACGTTTGGGGAAAAGAAATGAGGAGGAGGGACTTGGGGAATTTCTCTTTTCTTTTGTTCACTCTACCCCCTCTGAGTCCTCAACCCATGGAGTCCACACAAACAGAATGATCACTGTTGAAAATGCCTCATTTCCAATCCATCTAATTTCTAAAATGTCTAATTGCACATCTTATAAGTATCACATCAAATTCAAGTCTGAACCCCCAGAGACATGAATGATATTTCCATCCCATTTTGTCCTAGTCCACTACTCTTCTTCCTGCTCTGTGGTCTTTTATGAACCAACAGCAACCAGGTTGAGACAGATACATCTCTCCCAGCCCCCATGCCTCAAGCATGGAGGCCGCATCTTCCTCTAACCATTCTCTGGTTAAACCCCAAGCCCCCAAGAAACTCTTTGCCAAAGAATACAAACTCCTCTCTTCTTTGAGGAAACTCAGGCAGAAAGATTGGAAACATCTATACATTAATAAATTATGACTTGTCACATCATACTTTTATAATTTTTAAAAATATCAGCATGTTTTATTCAGGTTAACTTTTTTTTTTTTTTTTTTTTGATAGGTACTTTTTTTCTCCATTTGCTTCTTGGGAATAAGATCTGTTCCAGTTACAACTTTTCCCTTTTCATCTGATCAGATTTAATTAAGTTTACTTCAACAAATATCTCTTGACCAGTTGGTGACCAAAATGAAGATGGTGACCAGATGAAGATTGATGTTCTCATAAAGATTACATTCTAGGGTGACGAGGCGAATGCTTAAACAACAGGCATAATAAATCAGTAAATTGTATGGAGGGGGAATAGGAAGAGAAAAAGAGGATAATGAGAATGGTGGGTAGGAGGCTGTGCATGTGTCAATTAGGCTTTTAAGCAACTAAACAAACTTATGAGGAACCAGGATGAATTGAAGGCTAACTGAAATCCTGATCACAAGTCCGAATTGCAGAGGGAGGGTACTGGCCTGTGGGAAGGAAGATGTCTGCCTGTCATCCATGTCCACCTGCTTGTCCTTTAATCCACTGTCTGTGGCTCTGCAAGTACAGTCAGGCCTCTCACCCCAGAGCCCATGATTGCAACTGAGGGCCGATTCCTCTTTGTTTCCCAAATTTCATCATCCAGGGAGTTTGCAGACGCTTACAATTAAGAACTGGCCATGGTTCGGTTGTTTACTGAAATATTTTCTTTTTTTTTTTTTTAAGATTTTATTTATTTATTTGACAGAGAGAGAGACACAGCAAGAGAGGGAACACAAGCAGGGGGAGTGGGAGAGGGAGAAGCAGGCTTCCCGCGGAGCAGGGAGCCCGACGCGGGGCTCGATCCCAGGACCCTGGGATCATGACCTGAGCCGAAGGCAGACACTTAACGACTGAGCCACCCAGGCGCCCCTGAAATATTTTCTACTCACCTTTTTCATTGGGGATGTGTAGGCCTTGAATGTTTCCCACCTGAGTCTGTCCCATAAGTCCAATTCTTCAGAGTGTTTAACAGGAATCCTGAATCTTGCAATGTGTCATAGATTTAACCAGAGAAAATGTGGTCCAAGTTTAGAATACCTTTATGATGACTACCCTTGTAGACTAATCTTTTCATTTCCCTGAAACCCCCCTCTCCCTTCCTTGATACCTTGGTTCTTGGCCCTACACACTGCCATAGTAGGGTTTTATTAATGTTAATACTAGGGAATCATTGTCAATTTACTATAGGTGCTGTTTTGTTGTAACTTGTTTACAATAAAGTAACTGAGAGAAAGTCTAAAGTGAGAGACTTGGAAAGGACTCCAAATGCTGGGGGATATCCTGCCTACATGGTTATTGGGTGGCTGTGGACAAAGCAGATAAAGAGACCAAGGACACTCTATGATGGCTCTGGAATGGCTGATTGATTTGCCCAATGTCACAAAGTGACAGAACTAACAAAAGGACAGAATTCATGTTCCTTGCTTTTCAATTCAGGGCATTTCTAACTACACCCATTTTGGATGGAAGTCAAAGTATATATTCCTTTGCCCACCCAAACAAACACAAAGCAGTGTATTTGTGGAAATATTGTAAAGACATTGTTTGGGTACTCAGATGCTCTTTCCTCCCCAACTCCCTACTGATTCTCTCACTGCGTGAGATCAAAGATACAACCCCATAAATTTCTTTGATGTGTTGGTTAGACCATCAATATAGCAAGCTAGGCAGAAGACAAAGGGCATTTAATGACCACAAGAAACACTTTTACAAGCTTCCCTTCTCTATAAATCTGACACAATGATTTATAAAGGACTCATCTGAATCTACCTCCAACTAGGAGAAATAACCTCAAGAACGTGGAGCCTGGTAAAATCTTGATATCCTTATTTAGCAAAAGACATCGGAATGGTAGAGCACCATTGGACCAATATCTTTGAGGCACACCATAAAATATGTCTAAATGATTAATGAACAAAATTGCTGGCTCTATTTAATGAAAAGAATTGTTTTATATTCTCTACACTCAACACAGCAGAAAACCACCTCCCCTGACCAAGTTATTACTTCCCTCTTTTGTGCTTCTGGAGCATTTGAAATACATCTCTACTCACACGGTGATGTAACTAATTTACTTTCTTATGTTGCCTTCTGCTAGACTTGGAGGAAAGGGAATACAGTTTATTTCTTTTCCATTACTTTAACCATCCCAGTGATTAGTACAATATTGGGCATTTATTCAGTTCACGGATAGATGGATGGATAGATGGCTGTATGGTCATGATATCTATAACACGTAACCAGCACCACCACAATATAACGTTTTCTCCATGTTTTCCTTCTCAATTAGCATACACCTTCTACAGTAAGCTTTCCTTTGTTACCCAGTCTAACCAAAAAGTATATTATAAAAAATACTTTTGTACCCATCTGGATAAAATATTACAAATACATTGAAAGTTCTTTGTGTACACTTCTCCCTATACCCTTGAAGGTTTGCATTATTCTGAATTTGTTGTTCATCCATTTCCATGCCCACCATTATACTTTTTACTACATGGCATGTATCCTGAAACTATAAATAGTATTGTTTTACATGATTTTAAACTTCATATAAATGGCATTACACTATATGTATCATTATGCCATGTGCTTTTTGTCCTTCAACATGAGATTTATCCATGTTAATACATATAGCTCTATCTCATTTATATTTCCTGCTGTGTAGTGTTCCATTGTAGTAATATGCCACAATTTATTTATCCATTCTCCTCTTTTTTTTAAAGGATTTTATTTATGTATTTATTTATTTGAGAGCGAGCACAAGCAGGGGGAGCAGCAGGCAGAGGGAGAAGCAGGCTTCCCGCTGAGCAGGGAGCCCCATGCAGGACTCGATCCCAGAACCCTGGGACCATGACCTGAGCTGAAGGCAGACGCTTAACGACTGAGCCCCCCAGGTGCCCCTATCCATTCTCCTCTTGATGGGTATTTACGTTGCTTACAGTATTTGGCTCTAACAATGTTGATATAAACATCTTGTACAAGTTTTCTTGTACTTGTGCCCAAATGTGAATCACGTTCAGGTAGTATTGCAATGACTGGGTCATAGGATGTGAATGTCTCTGACTTTACTAGATATTGCCACACTGTTCTCCAAGGTGACTGTACCAATTTATATGCCCACCAACAATATGGGAAAGTTCTGATCATTCCAAATCCTCACCAATAATGTCATCAACTTTAAATTTTTCTTAATCCTAATGATATGTACTGGTATGTTATTTTAATTTGCAATTATCTGATCATTAATACAGATAAGCATGTCTGTTTTCTATTCAGGCTTCCTCTTTTGTGAATTGCCTGTTTCTACTCTTTGTTTATATTGAATTACATTATTTGTGGGTTTTTTCCTATTGATAATAATTAATATATTCTAAATAATTTGTTGTCAGTTTTATGTATAATAAACATCTTCTCCAAATTTGTGGCTTAACTCTTCTCTTTTTTACACTGTATTTTGATGTATAGAAGCTTTTTTTTAAGTAATCTCTACACCCAATGTGGGGCTTGAACTTAAGAACCCTGAGATCAAGAGTCACATGTTCTACCAACTGAGCCAGCCAGAAGCCCCATGATGCATAGAAGCTTTTAACATTTACTGTAGCTAATGCATCTGTCTATTCCTTTATGGTTTGTGCTTTTTGTGTCTTATTTAAGAAATCTTCCCCTACACTAAAGTCTCAAATTATGCTCCTATACTTTCTTTAAAATACAGAAGTTATAAATTTTAAAGTTTTGCTTTTTGCATTAGAAAAATTATTTAATTCTAAATAATGTTTGCTTGCACTTAACCAAACTTGCATGAGTATATAATGTATATATACATGTACACACACATATATGTGTATATATTTGTGTGTGTATGTGTATAGTCTTCAAAGAATGAAATTTTGGCTAAGTTGAATTGTTTTTCTATTGTATCTTTGTCTCCTATTTCTACTCTTCATTAGTTCTAATTTGGGGGGTTATTCTAATATCTTAACTGAAATGCTTAGCTTTTTAATTTTTAGTTTTCTTCTTTTTATTAACATAAGAATTTAGGGTTATGAATTTTCAATGTCTGCTTTAGCTACAGCCCTCAAGTTATGAAATATAGTATTGTTTTATCATGGCTTAATTACAAATGTTTTCTAATTTCATTATAATTTTTCCTTTGGTCCACGGGTTAATTTAAAATGTACTTTTAAATTTCCGAGTATACAGGTACTTTTTGGTTGTATTTTTGTTATTGATCTTTTAACTTCATTGCATCACAGTTGAAGAACTGGGTCTGTATGATACCAATATTTGGAAATTTGCTGAGACCTATTTCTTAGTCAATTTTTATAAATGTTCCACTTATTGAGAATAGTGTGTTAAAACCTCCCACTAGGGATTTATTAGTTTCTCCTTGTAATTCTGTAAATAGTTGCTTTTTATACATTTAAGATTATGTTCTGACTTTATCATAGAAGTTTAGAATGGGGGCGCCTGGCTGGCTCAGTCGCTAGAGCATGTGACTCTTGATCTCAGGGTTGTGAGTTCAAGCTCCACACTGGGCATAGAGCTGACTTAAAAAAAAAAAAAAAAAGTTTAGAATGTGTATATCTCTAGGTTAACATGTAGCTTTCTCTCATTGTGCCATGACCCTCTTTATCCCTAATAGTGATTTTTTTACTTAAAGCATATTTTGTCACAAATTAATCCACATTCCTATCTTTTCTCAAGAATACAGGAACCTTAGAGCAATTTGACTCTGCAAATACCCCATCCATTTTGTGTGTCACTGTAACCCATTAATTTATTTTCTCCTTGCTCTTTTGCCCCTAAAATTTGGACATTAACATTTTCTCAGTCATAATATCCCTTTCTAGTGATATTCTTCCTTCTTAAATCTCAATTCTGAGTCTAATTTCCTTCTTGCCAAGGACCCTTGAAGGTCTATAGACCTGAGCAAAAAAGATAAGACTACAAAAAAATCCCCACACCAGCCAAGGCAAACAGGGTAATGTGTCCATCTCAACATGGGCTCTTGCAGGGAAAAAAAGAAGCCTTCCTCTGGAATTTGAAATCACAGACCAGCCCTCACATGGGTTCAGGATTCATATGTTCAATGTTGATGTGATCTAGGACCCTCCAAACCAGGGAGAGGATAATTACAAATGGTTCCCTATTTATAATGCCCCTAGAAATAAAGAAAAAAAACATCCCTGGAAACCCCAACCCAAGAAAGAAATAATAAAAATGTGGTTGCTAAATGGTAGTAATCCTGGGAGTAAATACAAAACATACTTGGAGACAAATAGTTTCGATCTAGGCCTCGGAAAGATTTGTTATTATGTGTTTAAAATACAGTCCGGCAACATTTTTCTATAAAGGACCAGGTATTAAATATTTAGGCCTTGCAGGCCATTTAGTCTCTGCTGCAGCTACTCATCTTTGCCATTTTTGCGTGGACTAAAGCATCATGGACTCATACTCATCAACAAATGAGTATGGTTGTGTCCCAATAAAAGTTTAACAAACACTGAAATCTGAATTCTGTATAATTTCCAAATGTCACTAAATCTTATTTCTTTCTCAGCATTTAAAAATGTAAAAAGCACTGTTAACTCTAGGCAGTCTGAAAACAGGCAGCCAACCTGAATCTGGCCCACAGGCAAAATATTGTAGAATATTTTCTAATACCTAGAAAGCAACATCTGTGTTTGCTACTATTATTAAACTAAGAGGCATCAATAATCACTAATTTAAAGAGGATACTTTTGTTTTCATAGCAAGTTTCCCAGCCGACAACCTGGCCCAAGGAAGCCTCTTATTGTACCACTTAAAGCAAAGTCAGAGAGCTCACAGTACATGAGACCACAGTGTCCTATTTATTGATCTGATAAGATGGTCAGGTCTGCACTGATCTGGGAAAGCGGAATGTTAGAGCTAGGTGTTGCATAACTGAGACCTGAAATGTTTGAGTGACTGGATCAGTGTCTGACACTAGGAGAGTGGCACAGAGAACCCTACTCATCATTCAAAATCCAGCTCAAATTGGTCACCCCGCCCCCGCCCCTTCCTCTGGACTGTCCAACGGTAATGTTTCTGTCATCTGCATGAACTTTAGCCTTTGTACATACTCCCTGTAGCCTTAGCAGTGCAGTGCAAACTTGCTTTTCTCTCTCGCTTGAGTGCTCCTTGCTGACCTTCCCATCTCTCCTATCTAGACCCATGAAGCCGACACCTGGGAATGGCTCATTTAAAGATTATTAAATAAATGAATGTGGTCTCCACAGAGCACACCTCAACTATTTCCAGTAGACAGGACCAACTGACAAGAGTAAGAATGAGCAGGTCGCTTACGATACAATACAAGAAGAACGATGTGATATATAAATCCCTTGCGTCTGCATACAAAGCTCAGGATCTTCAGAATACAAGTGTTGTGATGAGAGCATAACGAAATTCTATGAGGAGGATTCTGGATTGCTGATTATAAAGTCATCTAATCATTGCTAAATTGATTTAGCAAAGAAGGATTTAAGAACTGTGGGTGAATTTTGTCCCAAGCCCAAATAAGATTTTATCATTCGGAAAATTGGTAAAAATTAACTCAAATAGCTAAATTACACAGACGGCAAAGCAGTCATTCATTTTCCCTGTCAGTTATATAAAAGTCTTTCTTCTGAAGAACAAACCACATTCTAATATAAGATAATATTTTCTCCTCTTAAAAACTGTCTAACTGAGTGAAACTGAGAAAAGAATTTAACATCTCAGGACCTGCAGTAAAATTTCAAAATGCGAGGGAATAACGGGCAGTAGATAAATATTAACATTGCCAAAGAAGAACATGATATGTCCATCCGTCTATTACCGCCATTTCATAGGAGACAAAGGGTGTTTTATACCAAATGTAGGAAAACAATGTTACTTTGTGTAAAATGTAGTCCTTTAAGTCGAATCGATTTGGCTTTATGAAAAGGACGTCAAATTGTTAGGGTATTTTAAAGTGTGCTACGGATTAGAGAAAATAACTTCATGGGCCCCAAAGGCCCTAAGAATCCATGGCCCACTGTTTGGGGGCTACTGTGTTAGAAAGTATCCAAGGTCTCTTTTAATGCGAATTTTTTCAACGTCATTAAATTCTTTTCCAGCATGTTTATTAAATGCCTCTCCCCCTTCTCGCAAGCCTCACCACAGATCACCACAGACAGTTCTTGCAGACGCTTTTCACTTTTCTTATTGAATTTAGTCTCTAATTTACATTTTTATCAATTTCAATTATCTTCTTGTCTGATTTACAGGCTTTTATCATTACCTCGCTAAATTAGCCATATATCATTTCTTTCACCACACACACACAAAAAAGTCAATTTTTCATTTAAAACCCGTATAAGTGGCAGAACTTCCATCTCTGACAGAGCGGAGACTTTGGCAAATCCTCTCTGCCACAGACACATCTAAAGCTGTACAACATGCTCACGAACAACCATTGCAGAGCTGCAACAACTGACCAAAGGCGGATGATAAATAGAGAAGCACTGACTCCTGAGAAGCTCCCAGAACTTCAGGCAAGAACTGTGCGAGTCTGGGGCCTGCCTGCCCGGGGCCGCCTGCTTCAGCAGACAGGAGTGGTAGTTGTCCAGGTGTGGAGCCTGCTGGCAAAACAGCAGCCTCACTCACTGCCTGAGAGCCCTGACAGCATTTGGAGCAGAGCCGAAAATCTATTCCCAGCAGTGTTGTCAGGAAAAGTAGCAGGTTCGGTAGGAAACACAAGGAGAAAACCCACAGCCCCGCTAGCATCGGCTTCCAGAGCAAATGGGAAGCCAGGCAGAAATGTAACAAGGAGGTAGTCCTGGAAATGAGATCACCTTAGAAGTGCAAGAAAAGCTCTCCACACCTCCCTGACTGACCGGGAAAATTACATGTCTGCGTGGCAAGAGCCAAAAGGGTCCAGTGGAAAGTAAAAGCCGAGGCCGACTTTCAAATTGCCTGAACTTTGAAGGCGCTCCCAACCCACATAGGAATTCATTGGCAGCTTGAAATGTTTGAACACAAGCTCTGCCCAATCATTGCCTGACTATTAAGTTACGCAGACAGAGCTGGGGCATCAGTATATCCAGGATAAAAATTACAATCAGAGAAAAAAAATGAGCAGAAAGAGCAGTGACCAGGACCACACGTACCTAGTTAACATTTATAGAACACTCCGCTCAAAAGCAGAATACACATTTTTCAAGTATGCATGAAACATTCCTTAGAATAGACCTTATCCTAGACCGCAAAAAAAAAAAAAAAAAAACCTCAGTAAATTTAGATATATCAAATTATTTAAAGTATGTGTTCCAACCACGACGGAATTAAGTTAGAAAACAACAGAACAGAATTTCGGAAAGCACTAATTATTTGGAAATTAAACAATACTTTAAAAAATACTATACATATAGGTAAAGAAGAAATCAGAAAGGAAATTATTAAGTCTTTGAAGTGAATTAAGACAAAATCACATATATTAAAATTCATTAGATGTAGTTAATGTAGTACTTAGGGATAATTTATAGTTCTAAAAACCTATATTAAAAAAAAAAAGGTTTCAAACCAATAATGTTTCCACCCTGAGAAATTAGAAAAAGGGAGAAATTAGATCCAAAGCTAGCAGGCAAGAAACCATAAAGGTTATGAGAAACCAATCAAATGGAAAACAGAAAAACAATAAAGAAGATGAATCAATAAAATTGATAAATTTCTAGTCAACCTGTCCCCAAAAAGAAGAAATAAATGACCAAACTCAGGAAGTTAAGTGAATTATAAGAAAGCATTATGAACAAATTGACGCACACATTATGCAAATTCATTGAAACAGACATATTCTTTTTTTTTTAAGATTTTATTTATTTATTTGTCAGAGAGAGAGAGAGCAAGCACAAGCAGGGGGAGACGCAAGCAGAGGGAGAAGCAGGCTCCCCACTGAGCAAGGAGCCTGATGCAGGACTCGATCCTAAGAACTTGGGATCATGACCTGGAGCTGAAGGCAGACACTTAACCGACTGAGCCACCCAGGCATCCCTGAAATAGACATATTCTTAAGAAGACATTTTGATGACAGACTCAAATGTAACAGCTGAAATGAAACCTCCTAGGAGAAAACATAGGAGAATACTTTTGTGAGGTCAGGTTAGGCAATGAATTATTAGATGTAGACATAAAAAGCACAAACTGTAACAGAAGTTGGTAAGTTGGACTTCATCAAATTTCTGCTCTATGAAAGACAGTCTTTAAAAAAAAAAAAGATTTTATTTACAGCACCTGGGTGGCTCAGAAGTGTCCGCCTTCAGCTCAGGTCATGATCCCAGGGTCCTGGGATCAAGTCCCACATCAGGCTCCCTGCTCAGTGGGGAGTCTGCTTCTCCCTCTGCCCCTCCCCCTGCTCATGCTTGCACTCTCTCTCACACACACAAAAATAAAGAAATTTAAAAAAATCTAAAAAGATTTTATTTATTTGAGAGAGAGAGAGCACGAGCAGGCGCAAAGGGAGAAGGAGAAGCAGACTCCCCGCTGAGGAGAGAACCTGATGTGAGGCTCGATTCCAGGACCCTGGGATCAGGACCTGAGCCGAAGGCAGATGCTTAACCGACTGAGCCACCCAAGCGCTCTACGAAAGACACTCTTACAAAAATGAATAGGCACTCCACAGATCTGGGAGAAAATATCTTTCAAGACACGTATCTCTTAAAGGGTTTGTATGTAGAATACATAAAGAACTATTAACAACTCAAATCAATGAGCTGAGAAAAGGACATTTGGACAGAAAATTAAGATGACAATGTTATACCACTACACATCTCCTAGAATGGCTAAAATGAAAAAGACCAAAAATATGAAGTGTTAATGTGGATATGGAATAACTGGAAATCTCACACATTGTCAGTGGGAATGCAAGGTGGTGCAGCCCCCTTGGAAAACAATTTCACATGTACTAAAGACTTAAACATAGATCTAATATATATCCCAGAAATCCCACCCCTAGATAATTACCAAGAGAGATGAAATCGTATGTCAAAAAAGACTGGCATATAAATGTTCATAATAAGTTTATTTATAACCAGTCAAGAACCAGAAATGTGTATATACCACCAATTTATGAATGGATAAACAAATAGTACATCCATGCAATGAGATACTATTGAGTAATAAAAAGGAACAACCTACTGATACACACACAACTATGGATGAATTTCAAAAGTCCTGTGCTAAGTTGAACAAGCCAACCCCAGAAGGTTACACACTGAATGATTCCATTTATATCACACCTTGGAACATGCAAAACAATAAGGACAGAAATCAAATCAGGGGTCAGGGGTGAGGGGGAGGGGAAACAGGTGTAAAGGAACATGAGAGAAGTTCTTGGCATGATGGAAATGTTCTACATCTTCATTGCGATGGTGGTTACATGACTGTATACCTTTGCTGAAATGCATCTGAAGTAAATAAGTACAAAAGGGGAAAAAAGATTACTGGTAAGTATAATCCTCATACGAAAATACGGTGTAGAAGTAGGTCTCCTCATCCTCTCACACTAAAAACTAAATATTTATCTATAATCCAGCTAAGGACATTAGAGAACTACTTAGAGGTTCCACAGGTGGCGCAGTTGGTTAAGTGTCCATCTCTTGGTTTTGGCTCGCGTCGTGATCTTACGGTGAAGGGATCGAGCCCTGAGTCGGGCTCTGTGCTCAGGGCAGAGTCTGCTTGAGATTCTCTCTCCCTCTCTCTCTGCCCCTCCCGCTCATGCTCCCTCTCTCTAAAATAAATAAATAAATCTTAAAAAAAAAAAAAAAAAAAGAAGTTCCACAAGTCAGTGCATTGCCTGTACGAGGGGAAAGACACGGTCTAATTTGTCTGTATAGTCCCAGTTCCCAGCAAAGGGCCATAATCTCATAGCTGCTTAGTAAGTATTTGTATAATAAATGGACAGATGGTTTCTAAGATACTTAGCCAAAATCAGATACTCTTCCAGGTGTGAAGGTGGGATATTAAATGGTGAAATATGAAAACAGAAGATTCTATAAATTAATCTAATTCTCCACACTACCATGTCAATGGTGCCTGGGTGGCTCTTTTAGAATCTCTGTACATCACTGTACTGCCAAACCAGTAAACAGATAAAACGGTTTTTAAAAGGGATCGTATATAAAGAACAAAATGCCTCTCAACTGACTCACTTGAAGATTATAACAGATAAACAAATAAAAATAAAGAAACTCGGGGCGCCTGGGTGGCTCAGTCGGTTGAGCGGCTGCCTTCGGCTCAGGTCATGATCCCAAGGTCCTGGGATCGAGCCCCACATCGGGCTCCCCGCTCAGCGGGAAGCCTGCTTCTCCCTCTCCCACTCCCCCTACTTGTGTTCCCTCTCTCCTGTCTCTCTCTCTCTGTCAGATAAATAAATAAAATCTTTAAAAATAAAAAAATAAAAAATAAAATAAAGAAACTCTACCCAAATCCTAAAATTTTCTTCAAGTACAACTGATCTAAGTTAGATGATACCTGAGCTGAAACAAGGTTCTGTAATAAATTTGTTTCCCTTAAAACAGGCAGAATTTCTTATTTTATTGCATTTTGAAATCATGCAGCAAACTCAAAGGCTTCTCTGCAAGCTGTTCATCTCTTAGCTCTAGATTGCTTTCAAAATAACATTCAAATCAATGCATATTATTTCTAAAGAAATGTCAAAACGTTCTCAATTATTTGTAAAGATATTGCTATCTTTTCTTGCTCAACTTTTTATTTTGCAAATTTTCCTAATAACATCCTGTATAGCAATTTTGTTTTTTGATCCAGGTGAAACTCATTGCATTTAGTTATCATACCTCTTCAGACTCCTTCAATCTGGAACAATTCTTCTGCCTTTCGTCTTTCATGATATTTCCATTTTGAAGAGTATAGGCCAATTTTTTTGTAAAATGCCCCTCAATCTGGGTTTGTCTGATGCTTCTCATTGTCACAGATTGTGGTTAAGCATTTTAGGCAGGTGCCTAAAGACGTGATATCGTGTCCTTCGTGTTACATCACATCAGGACCCGCATAACGTTCATTTGTCCTGGCTGGTATCGGGAGTGTTAACGTGGATCATTTGGTGTAGGTGGTATTTGGTGGTACCATACCTCTATGGTAAAGGGATCTT
The DNA here is from genome assembly GCF_002201575.2 of Neomonachus schauinslandi. Lineage (NCBI taxonomy): Eukaryota > Metazoa > Chordata > Mammalia > Carnivora > Phocidae > Neomonachus > Neomonachus schauinslandi. The sequence continues at coordinate 117,903,293 of NC_058419.1, forward strand.
TCACCCTTTCTAACTGATAGGTAATCCATGTGGAAATACTTTGATAGCTCATAATTTATTATTGTATTATATATACCGGAATATTAAAGTATTATGACATTATAAAGTATATCTTTGAAAATAAACACATTTGACCACTAATTATAGTGTTAGGATAGAAAAATATGTTTACTTACTATCATACATTTCTATTATTTTTAAGGCATAGATTTAAGTAGATGTTGATAGAAGTTGCCTATTTTCTTCTAACGTGAGGCTTGTTGTTTATGCTTTGTGCCCATGAGGACTGTTGCATAGTCATTTCTTCTGTTTAAAATTCAAGAGCAGTGCTCTTCATTCTGGAGGAAACAGAATGCTTTTCCAAGGTACTGACAAATGTACCATCTCACCAAATATCAAGAAACCCAAGAGGCCAGACTAGATCAATAAATAAACCTTCAGCCCCTGGCCTAAGCTCCAATGATTTCGTCCCATTTATAAAGTGTTAACCTTGAAATGTAGTTTGAGATCAAGTTGAAGACACTTTACTACAATACAAACTGGTAGCACACTAGAAACTCCACTCGTTCAAGGTTAGCACCTTATAACAGAAAGATCCCTAGAGTTTACAACAACCAGCGTTTTTACCTTAAATCCATCGCTCAAACCTAGCTTTTGGTAATCTACTTTTCCTTTCTGAAAATCCAGTTACTCATCTTTAAATTGGGGGCGCTCACAGTACTGACTCTGTGGGACTGTATAAGAAATAAAACATCTCGTGCATTAAAGAGCTTTGGAAGCCATAAAGCCACTTACAAATGTTAGCCAAAGAGGGGGAAATGCTCTCCAAAATACCATTATATTGTTATTTCCCACATGAAAAATCCTTCAACTTCGACTTGATGCCAAATAAAAATCTATTTATTAAAGAATTTTCAATGCTCCGAATGTCTGAAAAGGAAGCATTTTGATGGTACAAATGAAGGAACACTGAATAGAACAGAATTTTAACGATGCCAAGAACCGGGCGTAAACTGCTCAAGAGACTGCTCTCCACGCTCACTTCATGGAGTAAAGTACAGGAACAGCCGCTGGGCTGGTGATAGCCTGCTGCCCACCTCTTACAGTGATGCTACAGCTACCTAAACACACGGTCCCAGCAAACGCTCAAACGCAGGCTGCTTTTCACCAGCCGCGTGTGCATACACACACGTGTGCATACACACACATGTGCATACGCACACGTGTGCATACACGCCGTGGTTCTGGCAAAGACAAATCAGTTAACCAGCATAATTCCCTTCAAGTGATGCCTGCATGCTGGTTTATGAGTTCATCGAATCCAATTCTTGAGTAGTTAAACTTCAGGGCTGGTGGCTGAGTGGACCTTCCCAGTGAAAGAACCAGAAGGGTGGAGGCGAATGGCCCAGCTATATTGTAGCTGGCGCTCTATTAGCAAGTGCTACAGTAAGCACCGGGAAAAATACCGACTTCCCCTGAAGCTTCATGTAAAACAGGATTATGGACCAGATGAAAATGTTTGCAGTGAAATCAATTCTCAATGGAAAGAAGCAGCAGGAGACAAGAGCTAGATGGACTGAAGCTTAGAATGAAGGATAAGCGAAGAGGAATACTGAAAGAACTTGCAGGCCGTGTGAACACAGATAATGTTCAGAAATTAGCACTGAAGGGCAGGAAAATTAACTGATCATCTGAATGCTGATCCTGCTTTTATCCATCTCTGTCTCTGTTTCAACAACCACAGTCCTAGATCAAAGACCTCATTGCCTTTTTGTCTGAGTTGTGTCTCCCACTCTGGCCAATCCTTTTTTTTTTTTTTAAAGATTTTATTTTTAAGTAATCTCTATGCCCAACGTGTACCTTGAACTCACAACCCTGAGATCAAGAGTCACGCTCTATCCACTGAGCCAGCCAGGCGCCCCACACCACTCTGACAGATTCTTACATCTGCTCTAGTGTAATCTCCTTAGATATGTTCACAGGGATGGCTCAGGACAGTGAAATAATGGCTGATTTTTTTTCTTCTTCTCTCCCATGTATTCCTTCCAAGTCCATTAAGCAAAATCTGCATAGTGTCCACATCTCATAGTGTGGTAGAGAAATAGATCTAGGACCTCTTCACACGGCAAGGCTACTTCTAGAGACCATCAGTCCTAAATCCTGGGTTTAAAGTACCTCATCTGTTAGGGCACCTGGGTGACTCAGTCAGATAAGCATCTGACTCTTGGTTTCAGCTCAGGTCATGATCTCAGGGTCATGAGATCAAGCCCCACATCAGGCTCTGTGCTTAGTGAGGAGTCTCTTTGAGATTCTCCCCCTCTCCCTCTGCCCCTCCCCCCACTCATGCTCGCTCTTTCTCTCTCTCTCTAATAAATAAAATATTTAAAAAAAAATAAAGTACTTCATCTGTGGATGACACCCAGCACCACCTTCCTCTCGCATCCTCCTTGCCATTACCTTTCTTTCTTTCTTTCTTTTAGTTGTACACTTTATTTATTTACTTATTTTTAAAGATTTTATTTTATTTGAGAGAGAGAGAGCACAGGGGGAGAGTGAGAGGGAGAAGCAGGCTCCCTGCTGAGCAGGGAGCCCGATGTGGGGCTCAATCCCAGGACCCTGAGATCACGACCTGAGCCGAAGGCAGGCGCTTAACCGACTGAGCCACCCAGGCACGCTTATTTATTTATTTTTTAGAGAGGGAGGAGTTCAGGAGGGGCAGAGAGAGAGAGAGAAAATCTTAAGCAGGCCCCACACCGAGCACAGAGCCCAACATGGGGCTCACTCTCACGACCCTGAGATCATGACCTGAGCTGAAATCAAGAGTCTGACACTTAACCGACTGAGCCACACAGGCGCCCCACCTTTACCTTTAAATCTCTCTCCATAGTCCATGAAGGAGTTTCTCCTTTAATAATCAACAATGACTACACCTCTCTAGTCCATGTTAATTTGGATACTGCATTCAATAACCTTGTCTCTCAAGTCCTTGACTTCCTCACCTGCAACTACCTTCACCTCTGCTTCACTTCTGCCTTCTCCCATAGCCACATTTTTATATTGTCTTCATCCAGAACACCTCCCTGTCTGAAATCTCAAACTCGGAGAGCTCCCCCTGTAACCCTAACCCTAACTTCCTCTGCCTCCAGTTTTTTTCAAGGAGCTATTCTTTCACCTAGAGGCGTCCTTGATTTCCTTGGTCATTCTACTGTTTTCTCCTCATCTGCCACTCCCCATCCTGTCTACACTTCCTTCTCCACTTCATTTAGTTTTATGGACATTTATTCCACAATACCCTTTCTTTGCTCTTCTTCCCTCAGATCCACTTGGCCAAACCTTAGCCCTAATAAACAAAACTCTCTACATTCATACTGCCTCCACCAAGATGCTGACAACTGCTATAGAGGATCTAAAACAGAATGGATTTGTGGCACACATTGAAGGAAGCCAGACTTAACTGGGCCTCAGAATTCCTTTGATTAGAGATCCTTTGTGTTTCTCTGGTCATACCTCTTTTCTAATTCCCGCAGCAGCACTTGCCAGATGCAAGTGCTCTGTCTGACGTTCCAAGAATGTATTTAATGCACAAAATTGCATGAATGTACATTGCTTAGAAGGGACTCACAATAACAACCTACATATAAGTAATCCAGGTAGTTCATGTTAAGAAAGATTAGAGAGGTGGCGGGGTGGCTCTGACTTCAGCTCAGGTCATGATCTCAGGGTCGTGAGATCGAGCCCCGTGTTGGGCTCTGTGCTGGGCATGGAGCCTGCTTAAGATTCTCTCTCTCCCTCTGCCCCTTTCCCCTCCACTCAGGCACACACTTTCTTTCTTAAAAAAAAAAAGAATGATTAGAAACTCAACAAAGCAAGAAAGTTTCTTTCTGATTATGAAAAAATCATATACATGGATATTACATGTGAATATATAATATCTGTATATTCATATATATGAATATTATATGAATAGAAATTCAATGGAAATGTAAGAAGAAAATCATAACTGAAGAAAAGAAAGATACAAACTATTCTAGCTATCATGTTCAAATGCTCAAAAATCACAAATGAACTTCAAGTTTGGCCCTGAACCTCCTGGCTACTAAGGCAAAAAGGGAACGAAAAGCTATTACGTGGATCTTATTAAATAGGAAATGCATGAACATTCTTCAGCAAAGGGTATTCTTTTTTACCAGCAACAAAATTAACATTAAATGTCTCATGTAGGGCCTGAACAATGCCTTTTTAAAAATCATAAATGTCATGGGGTGCCTGGGTGGCTCAGTCAGTTAAGCACCGGACTCTTGGTTTCGTCTCAGGACGTGATCTGAGGGTTGTGAGATCGAGCCCCGCCTCCAGCTCCGCCCTCAGTGCATAGTCCGCTTGGGAATCTTTCTCCCTTTCCCTCTGCCCCTCCCGCTCATGCGCACACGCGCTGTCTCTCTCTCCCTCTCTCCCTCTCTAAAATAAATAAATAAATCTTTAAAATAAAATAAAATCATGAATGTCATGTTAAATTTTGTAGGTTTATTTTTAGTGGAGGCTTTTGACAAAGGTAAAAGGCAAAACATTCAACTGCATGATTCTAGCTAACACCGTCCAAGGTGGTAGCATTTGCCAGTTCAACTTTATCCAGTAACAGAATGAAAGTCCCTGGGACAGCGTTTCACACGTTGGCACAATTGACCTTTAGGACCAGATAGTTCTTTGCTACAGGGGGCTGTGCACTGTGGGATGTTGAGCAGCATGCCTGACCTCTACCCACCAGATGCCAGCGGTACCGCCTGGCCTTCCCACAGTTGTGACAATGGAAAAGGTCTCGAAACATGGCTGAATGTTGCCTGAGGCTAGTGGCCTAGAGCGATAGAAAGCAAATGACTCCTCAGCTTTTACCCTCCCGGTTCCTCATGTACACCCATCATTTCCACCTTGCCACTGGCCTCATGGGAAATTCACCACCAGGGACATTCTCTCCTTCAACATTTTGAGCTTTCGTTCTTGACACTCCTCTATTCCTCCAAGTTTCCTCTTAACCTGTCAAATATCTCTTGCAGACATAATTTCAAAAGATTTTAATAAAGAATTCTTTGCTCTGGGCGCCTGGGTGGCTCAGTCGGTTAAGCGTCTGCCTTTGGCTCAGGTCATGATCCCGGGGTCCTGGGATCGAGTCCCGTGTCAGGCTCCCTGCTGAGCAGGGAGCCTGCTTTTCCCTCTGCCTCTGCCTCTCTTTCTCTCTCTCTGTCTCTCATGAATAAATAAATAAAATCTTAAAAAAAAGAAAAGAATTCCTTGCTCTGCATGGCATGCATTATATGGACACAGATGATACAGGCTTCTATTCACTACAGTGTCGGAAGACTGACCTCCTGAGAGAAAGCATAGCCACTCCTGTTACTGAAAATTGACCAGGCATGTTGAAACATGCTTTTCCGTATTCACTCCTCCTCTCTCCAGTCCTCCCATGAATTACTGTGAACATTGGTGTTGATTCCTTATAGTTGTCTCCTCTAGGGAGACAGCGCAGTAGACTCCTCCTACTGTGTCTCCACAGCTTCTACAGGTTAGCGTTTGCCATGTGCGTTCATTATCTGCCAGGCATTATGGTAGCTATTCGAAAGCATTCCTGGTGTCCCTCACCCAAACTCTTTTATAGAGGTATTCCTGGCATCTGTTAGGGAATCTTCAAAAAGGAAATGCTCAGTTAGATTTGGAGTAATACTCTCAGCTTAAGAGAAAAATGTCTGCTATCAAAACATAACCGGCATTTCTCACCTTTTTGCTTTGTTTCAACTAACATTCTGTCTCTCCTTATCTCTAGTAAGTCAATGGCTAGCTCTAACTTGATTTTTGGCTTCCTTTTCTTTTTTCTCCTTACTAGTGCTAAAGGATAGTGCCTTCTCTAACAACTTCCATGTCCATTTGTCTTAGAATGGTCCAGATTCCCTGCGTAACTAAGCCATGGTCAGATGCTTGTGGTTCATTGCTCTTCCCAGCTCTGCCAGAGAGAATATATGCCATTTTTGTTGTCTGTCTTACCAACTGATGCTGGATTTGCAGAGATTTCAATTGCCAAGAAATAAGGCCTCACTAAGTAGCTCAGGATGATACTTTCCATGATGATGACCATAACTAAGAGACCTCAAACAACTAGAATGGAATCCAAACACTAACGGCTCTCACTGGGGGAGAAGGTCTCATTTGGAGGTTTCCTCCACCATCCTGTTTGTGGGTGTCCCTTCTACTTATCACGGGGTACTGTGCTAATGTCAGTGGCAGTGACCAGGAAGAGGACTGTGAACGATGTGACAATGTAGATCCTAACTTTTCTGGAAAGCCTGTTCCTTTAAGATGATCTAGAAGACATAATAGTTTCCTTCCAAAATGCCAGTGTGCCTCATGAAGTCTGGGAAGTTTTTTATGATTCTGTAAACGAGACTAGTTTCTATCTTTATCATAATAGCATAAAGAGAAACACAGATTTGCTGCTAGGAGTGGGGTCTTAATATCTATATCAATTCTCATTTGATGGATGAGACAAGTGAAGCTCAGGGGTATTGGGATCAGAAATGAGCAAATGGAATGTAGTATGCTGAATTTTAACACGGTACCCAAGATGCCCACTGCCCTAGTGCACATGCCCTGTGTACCCCCCTCCCTTTAGATGCGGATATGACCTGTGAATATCATGGGACAGTCACTCCCATGATTAGGTTACATTATATGTCAAGGGTAGAGGGATTCTGCAGATATAATTCAAGTCCCTGATCATTTGGCATTAAATTAATCAAAAGAGAGATTATCCTGGGTGATTCTAACCTAAAGAGGTGAGCCCTTTAAAAGAGGCTTTAGAGATCACAGAGATTCTCCTGCTGGCTCTGAAGATGTAAGCCGACATATTGTGAGAAAGTCAAGTGGCCAGGAACTGCAGGGGTCTCTAGAAGCTGTAGCAGCCCTTGGCTGACAGCCAAGAGGAAGTGGGGATGTCAGTCATACAACTGCAAGAAACTGAATTCTGTCAACAACCACATGAACTTGGAAGTGGACCCTGAGCTCTAGAAAGGAACACAGCCCACTCAACATTTTGCTTTCAAATTTGTGAGACATTGAGCACAGAACCCAGTTAAGCTGTGCATGGACTCCTGACTCATAGAAACCGTATGTTTTTTTAAGCCGCTAAGTTTCTGGTGATTTGTTATGCAGCAAATGAAAACTAATGCAAACTTGGGGGCCTGGCTGGCTCAGCTGGGAGAGCATGTGACTTTTGATCTTGGGGTCGTGAGTTCAGGCCCACATTGGGTATACAGATTACTTAAATAAATAAAACTTTATTTTTTTTAAAGATTTTATTTATTTATTTGAAAGAGAGAGACACAGTGAGAGAGGGAACACAAGCAAGGGGAATGGGGGAGGGAGAAGCAGGCTTCCCGCAGAGCAGGGAACCCAATGCGGGGCTCGATCCCAGGACCCTGGGATCATGACCTGAGCCGAAGGCAGATGCTTATGATTCTGTAAACGAGACTAGTTTCTATCTTTATCATAATAGCATAAAGAGAAACAGGCGCCCTAATAAATAAAACTTTAAAAAAAAGAAGAAAACTAATGCATCCTTAATGTTAAAACGTGAAATCCAACAGTTGGCAACCGAAAACCAGTGACCTATTTAATAAACTTGCTTCTTCCATCTTATGGAAGCCTCAAAGACATGGGCAATATTTAAACACCAGTAATAGAAAAAGACATTATAGTTTATAAGCAAATGATTCCCATGCATTTAAGACTACACTGACCAATGGGGTGCCTGGGTGGCTCAGTCGGTTAAGCATCTGTCTTCAGCTCAGGTCATGATCCCCGGATCCAGGGACTGAGCCCTGTAGCAGGCTCCCTGCTCAGCAAGGAGTCTGCTTCTCCCTCCCCCTGCTCATGCTCTTGCTTGTGCACTCACTCTCTCTCTCAAATGAATGAAAAAACCTTAAAAAAAAAAAAAAAGACTACACTGACTATCAGCAATTATTTTATCTGCATAGGTAACGTATCCCAGATGTTGGCTTTACTTTTGACTAGAAAAAGAAGGTATAATTTAGTTCAAAATATTGCATTAGATATTTATAAATGCATCACAAAGTCCAATTTACAAGAAGCAAGGGCTGAGATTTTTTTTTTAATTAGGACTATCTTTCATACTTATTTACATTTTATCTTATTTATGCCCCAGGCAAATTTGTTTTCAGAAAGCAAGGACTGAGGAATGAGTGTTGACTTCCATAAACAGTTTTTACTGATCACTCTGTCACTCTCCATATAACAGGAAGGAATTGTTGCAAGCTGATTCTAGTTTTCCTCACATAGATTGCTTGCTCACATCAGATGACTGCACCAAATATCTACGTGATTGAGGAAATTATAGTTTCATACAATTCAAGTTCTAAGACTGTCTCTTGCTACAAAGAATCCATTGAACTGACGTGAGGAGACATACGAAATTACCTTTGAAGACCAAGAAGTAATAAGCCATCTAAAAAGCCTTAGTCATGAAGGGTGGAAGCTTTTGATATAAATTTACAGAGTAGCAATGGACCCTAGGTTAGAATTACTCAGCTTTGCTAGAAGTAAACAGGCCCCACAGACATAAATCAAAGTAAAGAAAATTCTGAGGTGCCTGGCTGGCTTAGTTGGTGGAACACACGACTCTTGGTCTCAGGGTCATGAGTTCAAGTCCTCATGTTGGGCATGAAGCCTACTTAAATAAATAAATAAAAATTTTTAAAAAAGGAAAGTAAATTCTAATTAATATAAAAGGTCACAACAATTTCATCTTTGTAACAATTAAACGAGGTGCTTTGTGTGATAATGAGTTGCCAGTTACTAGAAATGATTATGCAGCAGTTGGAAGATCACTGGTTATGAAGACTGTAGGGAAATTTCCACCCTACAGTAGGGAGTGAATCCAATGACCAATAAAGTCCCCATTTCAACTCTAAGACTTTTTATGATCCTAAAGAAAAATAGATGTAATAATTTAAAGAGATATCCTACACCATTACATACTTGCATTGGAACACTCATTCATTGTATATTATAGGAACAACTTTATGCCTTTTTTTTTTCTTAGGTATAATGCAAACTTGATAATTTGCCCTGACTCTTTGATGGGGAAGGTGGGGAAGAACACCCAACCATAGTTTCTGGTACTTAAGGCCCCATCCCTGGAGATTCATATATGGGGAGGGTAATAAAGGAAGGAATGAGAATAACTAGTCAGATGATGGAACATAATGACACATGCATAGCTTTATCAGCCATCACTTTCTGCATCATTCTAGAAAATTCTGCCTCAAACAAGTCTGGAAGCCCCTCTGATCAAGAATGATCCTCAAGGGGCGCCTGGGTGGCTCAGTTGGTTAAGCGACTGCCTTCGGCTCAGGTCATGATCCTGGAGTCCCGGGATCGAGTCCCGCATCAGGCTCCCTGCTCGGCGGGGAGTCTGCTTCTCCCTCTGACCCTCCCCCCTCTCATGCTCTCTCATTCTCACTCTCAAATAAATAAATAAAATCTTTAAAAAAAAAAAAAAGAATGATCCTCAATATCAATTTCTTGGGAAATCATAAGCACATTGGGTTCTTATTCTCATAGAACCAGACATCCCTTCTTCAGAGAATTTTCACAGTTCTCAGTTAATCTTATAAGATGTGTCTCCCTTGCGAACTCCATGACTCTTGGGACCATGTTAGGTTTTGATCACCATCCCTAGTACTTAAAAGAAGGAGCTCAGTAATAAAATCTATTAAATAGGCAAATATAAATCAGTAAGGAAAAAGGGCAGGAGGATAAAATGACCTTAACATCCCCTAAGGGGCCTGTTCAAAGATCTCTTCTTTCTCCCTCAAAATAAGGAATGATGATGGCTTGGCCTAGTGTATATCAGTGGAGAAATAAGCTGAGATATTTATGTTACATTTTGAAGACAGAAGCTACAGGACTAACAAATGGATTACTATAGAGGATGAGGAAGAGGAATGAGTCACAGAAGAATCTAGTTTACAACCTGAGTTACCAAGTAGATGGTTTATTGATATGGGGACTGCTGGAAGGTGAACACGATTTGTATTTGTTATCTAACACCGTTTAACAAATTACTCCAATGCTTAACAGCTTAAAGCAACACACATTTATTATGTCATACTTTCTGTGGGTCAGGCATCCCGGTGCAGCTTGGCTGGATCCTCTGTCTCAGAGTCTCACCAGAGGGCAGTCAATGTGTCAACAGTGGCTGCAGCCATCACAAGGCTCAACTATAGCAGGGACATCTTCCAAGTCCACACTCATGGAGTTGTTGATAGAATGAAATTCTCCATTGGTGTCAGGCAGAGACAGCTCTCAGTTTCTTGTCATGTAGGCCTCTCCACTGAGCAGCTCACAACCTGACAAATGTCTTTATCAGAGTGAGAAAGTAAGGAGAGCTAGAAATAACGCAAGCTGTCTTTTATAATCTAATCCTGGAAGTGACATCTCATGGCTTTTGTTCTACTCTACTCTATTCCTTAGAAGCAGTCACTAGGTCCAGCCCACACTCAGGGGAGGAGATTACACAAAGATGCGACCACCTACCAGGAGGTGGATCATTAAGCACCACATTAGAAACGCTCTACCATGGGTTTAGATGGAAGAATAAAGAGTTTCTCTTTCTTTTTTTTTTTTTTTAGATTTCTCAAGTTTGAACTTGAGTGGCCTCTGAGATATCCAAGAAGAGGTGTCAAGTAGATAATCGTCATGATTCATGCCTGGACCTCAGAGGGGAGATGTGGGCAGGAGACAGCACTGTGAGTATTTAATATCACAGAAGTAGATGACACCATCTAAGAAAAAAATGGGAGGGAGAAAGAAGGCTAAAGGGTCCAATACCAAGTTTTGGGGAACCCCCCAAATTTCAGGTTAAGTGGGAGAGGGCAGGAAGGTAAGGAAAGCTGAGGAGTCACCAGAGGACATGGAGGAAAACAAAGACTCTTGGTGTTGCAGAACCAAAAGAGAAAAATATAGAAGAATAAAGATGGCTAACTGTGGAACATGTTGCTGAGAGGCAGAATATGATGAAGACTGAAAAGTGACATTATCATTTTTAAAATCAAAATATGGAAACAACTTAATTATATATCAATAGAAGTCCAGGTAAATAAATTGTGGCATATTCATGCAATAGAATACCATGAGCAATGAAAATGAATGAAAGAAAGAGACCCTCCCATCAACATGGAAAAATTCCAAAAACATAATGTTGAGCTAAGCAAAAGCAATTGTCACAAAGACAGATACTGTTTAAAAGTTAAAAAATCTAAATCTAAGTATTTTTTAATAGATCCATTTGTATATAGGAATAATGCAAAAGCAAGCACAGGAATTATTTTTTAAAGTTCATGAAAGCAGTTACATCTGGGGAAGGAGTGGGGCAATGTGATCAGGGAAAAGCATACAATAGGCATCACCTTATCTGTAATGTATTATTCCTTTTAAAAGTTTGAAGACAATATAGGATAATACAGGAGTATTCCTGATATTATTTTCTCTTTTTTGTCTGTATGTTTGAAATGTTTCATAGTGAAAATATGAAATTAACACAGCTTGACAAGATTTGGTAATCTTTTAAGAGTGATTTTATCTTAACTATATAGAACAAATGGATGGTCACCAGAGGGGAGGTGGGTGGGGGGATGGGTGAAATAGGCAAATGGGATTAAGAACACACTTACCATGATGAGCACCAAATAATGTACAGAACTGTTGAATCACTGTATTGTACACCTGAAACTAATGTAACACTATACGTTACCTATACTGGAGTTAAAAAAAAAAGAATGAGAGGTGAGGAAGGGTGGATGCTTCTTTTAAGAAGTTTACTTTACCTTCTGAGTGATCTTTTTTTTTTTATTTTTTTTAAGATTTTATTTTTTTTAATTTATTTGCGAGAGAGAGAATGAGAGACAGAGAGCATGAGAGGGAGGAGGGTCAGAGGGAGAAGCAGACTCCCTGCTGAGCAGGGAGCCTGACGTGGGACTCGATCCTGGGACTCCGGGATCATGACCTGAGCCGAAGGCAGTCGCTTAACCAACTGAGCCACCCAGGCGCCCCTGAGTGATCTTTTTTTTTTTTTAAGATTGATTAATTGACTGATTTGAGAGAGCACATGCACGCATGCATGTGCGAGTGAGGGGAGGGGCAGAGGGAGCGAAACTTCAAGCAGACTCCCTGCTGAGCATGGAGCCTGACACAGGGCTTGATCTCACAATCCTGAGATCTTGACCCTGAGATCAAGACTGGAGCTGAAACCAAGAGCTGGATGCTCAACCGACTGAGCCACCCAGGCGCCCCCACCTTCTGAGTGATCTTGAAGAAGTTATTTAATATCTCTGAACCTTAGTTTTCTCATTTATAAAGTGGTGTGTATGTGTATGTGTGTACATATATATGTATGTGTGTGTACATACACACATATTCACACATGCAAATATACACACACATACAAATGCACACATAGATAAATGTATTGCAGGCAATAAATAAATGATAGCTATAATTCAACCTTCACAGTGAGGGCTGAAAAAAGGACAATCTTTCAGAGCTTAGCTAAAACACAGATTACTGATGAAAGAAATGGCAGGGGAAAGAAAATGGCAGGGAATACTGCCAAGTGGTGTTCAGATCTGTCTGTAATAGTGCAAAGAAATGAGAAAAAAAAAAATCTTCAGAAGCTGGCCAAACCTTGTGGCTGGACTGTAGTTACGTGACTTTCCAAAGAAAGCAGTCTTCTAGCCCTACGCTTTCCACCACTGCCCTCTCCAAAAAGCATACAGTTAAAAAGGGAGTGGGCATCCCTTCAGCAACTGCTTAACCAAGAAAAGATAGGCTGAAGCTGGAGCCTAAAGAGTATGGCCGTTGTCGTTATGACTTCAGATGGAAAAGGCAAGCGAAGCTCAGAGACTCAGAACAGAAATTTAAAGGGAGTTCATGCGGAAAAGAAGAGATGGAGCAGGATTCCTAGAGGTGGATAAGGAAGTAGAAGCATCTTCTCCCAAGGGCCACGTGCCCATTACCAGTAAAGAGCCACTTGGCACTTGTCTTTCAAGTTTCTACCACGTGCCAGTCACTGTTTTTGCCACTAGGAAGACGTGGCGAACAAGGCAAAGTCGATGCTTTCATGACAGTTATATTCCAGCAGGTCACAGACAATAAACAATGAAAGAAATTATTGACAATGTTAATTTAGAAAAATAATGCAGGTGAGCACCAGGGGAAAAGGTAGAAAATTAAAAATCCAGTGAGCAGGAACACAGCCACTGATAAGGTGACATGTGACATGTGTAAGGCTGAGAGTCCAGGAGATGAGGGGGTGACTTGGGGGAGTCTGAACTTCTTGTGACTCCCAGTTCAAACAAGGATAAGCAAAGATTTGATCTGATGGCTTCAAGGCGCACCATTAGTTGCATCAAAGCCGTGAGTGTGGGTGGGGAGGGAGGGAAGAAGGGAGGGAAGCAGAGTGATCCAGCCAACTACACATTGGCTAGAGCCCAGGGGCTTTTCTCAACTCCGATTTGGTCTTCTAAGTAGTTTGCACCGAATAACCTACTGAAAAACTGAACTGATAGAAGAAGAAATACATTGTTGGTGCTCGACTCTTGCTTGGGTTGGAAGAAACTATAAAGAATGCTGTGATTAAAGGCATCAGTATAGGAGAGAACCTGAGTCCTAAGGGAGATGACCAAAGAGACATCTAGATCCAGGCGTTCAGAGACATAATGATGCCGATGATGTCTTGCGCATGACTGAGAAGGCCTGGTGCACTGTGTCCCAGCCCAGCTCCACACTGATTTCACAACCCAGAATGACCCAGGAGGGAGCTTCCCCTGGTAAGGGAGAAGAAAAGGTGCTGAGTGAATCCATAAGTATTTCATCTTCAGATCCATTTCTCACAGAAATTCTGGTATTGAAAATCTTTTCTTTTTTAAGATTTTATTTTTAGTGGGTGGGGGAAAGGAGGGAAAAAAGATATTATTTTTAAGTAATCTCTACAGTCAACGTGAGGCTCGAACCTACAACCCCAAGATCAAGAGTCACATGCTCTACCGAGTCGGCCAGGTGCCCCTGGGAATGAAAATCTTTGATGTGTGTCTTTTCAGCAAGGAATGAGTGGGCCTAGCTACCAACAAAGGTTCAACTCGGCAACTTTCCTGTGCTAGCAAATGGGCTCATGGCGTGAATGCTGTCAGTGGTTCTCAAGAATACAGATGGACTGTTAGTTAAAATAATATCAAACAATTGTACAGTGTTCACATCGTACCACTTTCCAAAGTGCTTTACATGTATTGCTTTGCTGACTTTTTTTCATTTAAATGTCGGAGAAAGGATTAGGACCGGCAGATTTGAATTTGAACTAGCAACAGAGAATCCCATAATTCATAGTTTCTGTTCCCTGGGAATAACAAAAGCATTGTCAATAGGCTAAATTGCAAAACAAAACAATATATAGAACCCTGCGCACCTATTAGAATAGCCAAAATTGGGAAGAGTGACAACACCAAATCCTGACAAGGATGTGGAGTAACAGGAACTCTCCTTCACTGATGGTAAAAATGCAAAAACAGTATAGCCACTTTGGAAGACAGTTTGGCAGTTTCTTTTTTTTTTTTTTTTTTTTTTTAAAGATTTTATTTATTTGTTTGACAGAGAGAGACACAGCGAGAGAGGGAACACAAGCAGGGGAGGTGGGAGAGGGAGAAGCAGGCTTCCCGCCGAGCAGGGAGCCCGATGCGGGGCTCGATCCCAGGACCCTGGGATCATGACCTAAGCCGAAGGCAGACGCTTAACGACTGAGCCACCCAGGCGCCCCAGTTTGGCAGTTTCTTATCAAACTAAACACACTCTTACCATCTGATCCAATATTCATGCTCGTTAGTATTTACCCAAAGGAGTTGAAAACTTACGTCCAAACAAAAACTGCACAGAGACGTTTATAGCAGCTTTATTCATAACTGCCAAACTTGGAAGCAACCAAGATGTCCTTCAGTAGGAAAATGCATAAAATAAACAGTCAGACAATGGAATATTATTTAGCCCTAAAAGGGAAGGAAATATCAAGAGCCAAGAAAAGACATCAAGGAACCTTATATGCATATTAGTAAGTGAAAGAAGCCAATGTAAAAGGCTATGTACTATATGATTTTAACTATATGACATTCTGGAAAAGGCAAAACTGTGGAGACCGTAAAATGATCAGTGGTTTCCAGGGGTTACGAGGGGAGAAATGAATAAATGGAGCACAGAGGATTTTTAGGGCAATGAAAATACTCTGTATGATATTACAGTGATGGATACATATCATTATACATTGTTCTAAACCCATAGGATATACAACACCAAGCATGAACCCTCATGTAAACTTTGACTTTGGGGTGACAATGATGTGACAGTATAGCTGTAACCAGTGTCCTCCTCTGGTGGAGGGGGCTGATAGTGGAGGAGGCTGTGCATGTGTGGGGGCAGGGAGTAAATGGGAAATCTCTGTACTTTCTCCTCAGTTTTGCTGTGAACCTAATATTGCTCTAAAACAAACCAAACTCTTAATTTTAAAAATGTAAAAAAAAAAAAAATAATAATAATAGTTTTGCACCATAAACTTCTCTCTTATTTTTGGACAATAGACCCTTGACTCCTCACTGACCACCTATTTGGCCTGAACAAGCTCTTCTCTGAAGAGCTGAGTTTGATGTTCCCTTGAGATAAAAGTATTTTAAAAAAAAAAATCGCTCATATGTGGAATTTAAGAAACAAAACAGATGAACGTAGGGGAAAGGAAAAAAAAGAGAGGGAAGCAAACCATAAAAGACTCAACTACAGAGAACAAACTGAGGGTTGATGGAGGGAGGTGGGTGGGGGATGGGCTAAATGGGGGATGGGCATTAAGGAGGGCACTTGCTGTGATGAGCACTGGGTGTTATATGTAAGTGATGAATCACTAAAGTCTACTCCTGAAACCAATATTACACTATATGTTAACTAACTAGAATTTAAATAAAAATTTGAAAAGAAAAAAAAAAACAAAAAAGAAAAGGAATTAATAGCTAAGTGTTTGAAAGGTGGACATCTGAAATTAAGCCTGTTCATAAAATCAGATTCCAGCAATTAACAAGCTCCTGACTGGCTGAGAAAGGGATTCAGTAAACACTGTCACAGGCAGGAAGTCTGGCTTCTACTGTATGGGACATGTACAGGTTATATGCTCATATGAATTTCCTGCCAAGCAGTTCACCTCTTTCCGCTCCTCTGCATTCGACCCTATAAAAGAACTCCAGGGACGTTTGGGTGGCTCAGTCGTTAAGCGTCTGCCTTCGGCTCAGGTCATGATCCCAGGGTCCTGGGATCGAGCCCCACATCGGGCTCCCTGCTCAGCGGGGAGTCTGCTTCTCCATCTCCCTCTGCTGCTCCCCCTGCTTGTGCTCGCTCTCTCTCTCTCTGACAAATAAATAAATAAAAATCTTAAAAAAAAAAAAAAGAACTCCATGAGTTGCAAGGGCCCAGCCCAGGAACCAGGGAGGCAGATACAGTGTGTCAGTGACTGATGGAGCAAATACAGGAAGTCAGAGCAGGAAATGGATCCGAAGCCACAAGATGAGCTGCGAAGGAAGCGTACACAACTATCCATGATCAGGGCAAGTAAGGATTCCAAAGCTAGGTCAATCAGCAAGAAGTAGGATATAAATAGTACTGGTATGTGGGGCAAGCACTATTCTAAGGCGAACAATAGCCCAGTGAAGGGAGAAAATAGAGAATCGGTGTAAAACTCAGGAGGTCAGACGCAAGCTCTGGAGCGGTGAGACCAGAGTTTGTCTCTAATGAGAGGCTTTGGCCTGCTTCATGGGAAGCCCAGGCCTTTCCCTGGTGTGGACAATCTGATGCCCATGCTTGGAGCCATTTGGGAAAATCTGTCTGGAGGAAGGAATGGGGGGCGGGGGTGGGCGGAACGAAGCAGAGAGAAAGCCATGTTTTGTAGTCCCTAATATGGACTGTGCTTCGGCCTGCAGACTTCAGCTTCCACAAGCAGTTTTCCATTGATCGGCAGGGTACTCTCTATATTTAAGTACGGGGGAAGAAGTTGACCTAAATGGCTGACTTTGTATGGATAGTGCTCAATGTAATTTTTCTTTTTAGGCTAGCCTTCCTTTGCCTAATGACCAGAAGTAGAGTTCCCAAGGTCAAATAAGCACACTAAGTAATCTATAACATAGATGAAAGGGATTAGATAAAATAAACCTCCCTTCCCCAAAAGCTCTTCCGGAGAAACACATTTGCAGAGTTGCATTAGTCATTATTTTTCTAAAAAGATGGCAGAGGATAGTTGTACAAAATCAATTCACTCTACATTTAATGCACTCTGGTCTGCTTAATGCACACAATAACTATATTAACCACATAGAGCCTCTCTCCTCCAACTCAACCACACTTAATAACAGGAACATTAGATATACCACAGACCCTCATAACTTCCCCTCCACTTCCTTTGACATAACTCGTTCAGTGAGTGCTTTTCCCTTCTCGAGTGGGGTGCTTTCTTCTCTACTGACTTCTCTAAGCATGAGTTCCCAGGAAGGGTTATGACTCCCTCACATCACTCCTCAGTCTAAGAAAACCCAGCCCTCTTCTCTAGGCAAAATAGTCCATATCATTCCTTCCTTGCTTATCCTTCTGTACCACTAAACAAACAAACAAGCAAACAAATAAAACCAGAAAAAAAAAACCATGAAAATCCACAAGGTGGTTATTTTTCTGGTGTTAAAATGAAGTCCCAAGGACTACGGTGGCTTCTGAGATGGCACTGGGGGAAATCTGTGTCGCATCTCTCTCTTCACTCAGCCTCAGCATAGTGTGTGGCTTTCACCTGATGCTTGTTGCCTTATGGTTGCAAAGTGGCAGCTTCTCTTCCAATATTGTGACTGTGCCCTAAGCAGGAAAACAGGGAGCATGACAGGCAAAAGCCACCCACGTCAGCTGTGTCTGTTGTCATTTTAAAAGAGCACTCCCCGGGGCGCCTGGGTGGCTCAGTCGTTAAGCGTCTGCCTTCGGCTCAGGTCATGATCCCAGGGTCCTGGGATCGAGCCCCGCATCGGGCTCCCCGCTCAGCGGGAAGCCTGCTTCTCCCTCTCCCACTCCCCCTGTTTGTGTTCCCTCTCTCGCTATGTCTCTCTTTGTCAAATAAATAAATAAAGTCTTTAAAAAAATAATAAATTTAAAAAAAAAAGAAAGAAAGAAAGAGAGAAAAAGAAAGAACATTCCCTGAAGCCTCACTGTAGAATTTTACCAACATCTTAATGGTCTGAATTATGTCACATGACCAGCTATAAATGCACAGGAGCCTAGGAAATGTAGATGTTAGGCAGAAAAATTTCCACCTCAAACAAAATAGAGTTATTATAGATAAAATTAAATGGCAATAATACAAGCAACAAAAGCAAAAGTCAAGTTGGGGACTACATTAAAACAAAAAGCTGCTGTACAGCAAAAGAAGCAATCAACAGGGTGCCTGGGTGGCTCAGTGGCTTAAGCGTCCAGCTCTTGATTTTGGCTGGGGTCATGACCTCAGGGTCATGAGATGGAGCCCAGTGTTGGGCTCCATGCTCAGTGGGGAGTCTGCTGGAGATTCTCTCCCTCCCTCTGCCCCTCACCCCACTCATGTACTCTCTCTCTAAAATAAATAAATAACCCTTAAAAAAAAAAAGAAGCAATCAACAAATTGAAAAGGTGACCTACAGTGGCGCCTGGGTGGCTTAGTCAGTTAAGCGTCCGTCTTCAGCTCAGGTCGTGATCTCAGCATCCTGGGATTGAGCCCCATGTCATGATCACTGCTCAGCTAGGAGTCTGCTTCTCCCTCTCCCTCTGCCCCTCCCCAGCTCATGTGCACGTGTGTTCGCTATCTCTCAAATAAATAAATGAATAAATAAATAAATAAAAAGAGAAGAGAAGGTGACCTACAGAATGGCAGAAAATATTTGCAAAGCATATATCTGAAGGGATTAATATCCAAAATATATAAGGAACACATACAACTCAATAGCAAAACAACAAACAATCTGATTTAAAAATGGGCAGAGGATTGGAATAGACATTTTTCCAAAAAAGACATATAGATGGCCAAGAGGCACAAGAAAAGGTGCTCAATATCATTAATCATCAGGGAAATGCAAATGTAAAACCACAATGAGCTATCACCTCACACCTGTTAGGATGGCTACCATCAAAAAGACAAAAGATAACAAGTATTGGCAAGGATGTGGAGAAAAGGGAACCCTGTGCATGCAGCCACTGTGGAAAACAGTATGGAGGTTTCTCAAAAATTAAAAATACCATATGATCCAGCGATCCCACTTCTGGGTGTTTCTCCAAAGGAAATAAAAATAGGATACTGAAGAGATATTTGCACTGCCATCCTGCAGCGTTATTCACAATAGCCAAGATATAGAAACAAACTGTCAATGGATAAGTGGATAAAAAGATGTGTTAACAGACACAATGGAATATTATTCAGCCATGAGAAAGAAGGAAATCCTGCCATTTGCAACAACATGGATGGACCCTGACAGCATTGTGCTAAGTGAGATAAATCAGAGAAAGACAAATACTGCATGATCTCACTTATATGTGGAATCTAAAAAAGCTGAACTTCTAGAGAGACTAGAATTCTGGTTGCCAGGGGCCGAGAAGAGGGGGAATTGGGTAGATGTTGGTCAAAGGGTACAAACTTATGGTTAGAAGATTGAGTAAGTTCTGGAGATCTAACGCACAGCATTGTGAGTATAGTTAACAGTACTGTATAATGTATTTCAAAGTTGCTATGAGACTAGATTTTAAATGTTCTCACCACAAAAAAAGAAATGGTAATTATGCGACATGATGAAGATGTTACCTAAGGCTAAGGGGGGGGCGGAATCATACTGCAATATACAAATGTATTAAATCCACACACTGTATACCTTAAGCTTACACAATGTTATAGGTCATTTGTATCTCAATAAAAAATGGGGGAGGGCAATTAATATCAGCTATCTGGTGACAGGCATAAGGCACTTATTATAAAAATACACAGAAACAAGCTTTGATAAATTGTAATATGAAAAAGTACAGACTGGTATGAGAGTACATAATGGGGCAACGTGATCTAACGTAGTGAAGATGAGATGATCACAAAAACCTTATTTTTTTAAAAGATTTATTTATTTATTTGAGAGAGAGAGCACGAGCAGGGAGAGGGACAGAGTGAGAAGAGAGAATCCCCAGCAGACTCCCCGCTCAGCATGGAGCCCGATGACGTGGGGCTCGATGTCACGACCCTGACATCATGACCTGAGCCGAAATCTAGAGTCAGAGGCTTAATTGACTGAGCCACCCAGGGGCCCTGATCACAAAAAAACTTAAGTGGAACTGGAGAAATAAATAGGAATTAACTAGGTTAGGGGCAATGTGTTTTCTCCTTGCTACCTTCACACTGGGGAGCTGGCCAAACAGCCAGAATTGGAAACAAGCTTTTAAAATTTACTACGAAATGAACTCTATAACATGGTGGGTGTGTACTTTTAAAATTCCTAAACTTGGAGATAACAATCTTGCCAAAGCTAGTCTACATCAAGATCAATCCCTTTGACCGCACTCTCGGATTTGGGGGGAAAAAATAAGTCAAGATTTGTTTTTCCTTTTTTCAGAAAGCCAGCGTAGTGCTGCCAATCACAGAAGGCAGCAAAGAAACTCACCCACTCTTGCCCAACCACAGAGTCCTCATCAAGCTAACGTATTTGTCCTCTACTGTCTAGAATGTTATTTTATAGTGTTATCTGTTGGGAAATGGAGGGAGATTTGCAATTTAATCATCACAACCGCACCTCCACCTCCTTCGATCCCACTTCTCTGTCGCAGCCTGCAGTACTCATACGGTTACTGCCTCCGCGGAAGCGTCCGCTCTGTGGCATCAAGAAACACTTGATGCTGTAGATTTTCAGCAGCTCTTCAGGCACAGCTCTCTCTCTAGAATTCCTTAAACATACACCTCCACCCACACTATACACACACACAATCAAGTATGTATAGATTTCTAGTTTTGTATTGACAGATGTTTTTTATTCTCTTCTTTCCTCTCAAAGCACTGGAAACCCTGATGGAAGGTTACTATCTTTGGCTTTCTTTCTGACTTTCTGCAATACCTGGCTTAATATTCTGCAAAACAGGCACTGAGCAGACAGGGACGCCCATATCCTACCATGCAAGTCAGAACCAGTCAAACGTTTGAGCTGGTAGAAATAAGCTTCCGGACTCACCAAATAACTGGAATAACTGGAATATAGCATTAAAAATAATAACTTGTAACTAGTAAGTCAGGAAGCATTCACTTAACATTGTAAAATCTAAATGGTACAAAAACAGATCAATTACTACTACTCAAGGAACAGAATGATAAATGCCATGCACCAGAGGGACACTGGTTGAGGCTCCATGGGCAGCAGCTGTCCTCTTTCTAGTTGAGCAGAGAGTGACAGACCTTAAGAAGCTCCTGCCCCATTTTTTTTCTTGTTGCTTCCTACCAGGTATACAACGGGGCACTGTTGACAGCTATGACTTGCATCGCCAAACCTGTCTGGTGTCATCTGGATGAAGGCTCAGCAGACACCTTTCCGTTCTTGGGGGACATGTAGGAGAAAAATGAGGTCTGCGTCTAGTCAGGCTTTGATAAGCACATTCCTTGTGTCTCGAAAAAATTAGGAAATAGTTTATATTCTGTTTATTTTATTTTTTAAAAATATCTTATTAATTTATTTGACAGAGAGAGACACAGTGAGAGAGGGAACACAAGCAGGGGGAGTGGGAGAAGGAGAAGCAGGCTTCCCGCAGAGCAGGGAGCCCGATGCGGGGCTCGATCCCAGGACCCTGGGATCATGACCTGAGCCGAAGGCAGACGCTTAACGACTGAGCCACCCAGGTGCCCCTATATTCTGTTTAAATAATGGACCTGATTTGAGGATCATTTTCAAAGAAGTATTAATATGTGATTTGTATTAAGTCAATTTCATAAGGGTTAGTGCTTAGTATACCATGATGGTTTCTTTGTGATTTAGGTAATAGGCTTAAAAAGTAAACTCACACAATATTTTCCTAATAATGGTAAGTTGGGGGATGTGGCTGACAGCTACAGAGAAGCAGTTGAAATAATTCTGACAAGTTGGAGAACTGTGGGAGTATACACCAGCTGTAGGTCAATGACAACATAATTGGGTCAGACCATGAAGGAAGAAAAAACGAATAATCTCAGAAATCGGCCTATGTCACGTTCACATACTCACGGTAATTGTAAATCGAGCAAAACAAATCCTGAAGAGTTGATTATTAGGGATTGTAAGGTTGCTACCAGTAAAGATGACCTTACATTTAAGAAGAGACAGCCCTTACTCCAAAATACTGCCCTTCCTGCTTCTATGTATCTAGATATTCGCCATTTGGAAGTCACTACCTGGGATTAGGTACCGTCCACTTGTATGAATGACTGATCGCTACATAACAAGTTACTCCCAAATTTAATGACTTAAAACAACATATATTTATTATCTCATAGTTTCTCTGAGTCAGGGATCTGGATGTGACCTGGCTGAGTCCTCTGCTTCCTGCTCTCTAAGGAGGCTGAAACTAAGGTGTCAGCCCAGGCTCTGGGGATTCATCTGAAGGTTCAACTAGAGAAGGATCCACTTCCAAGCTCATGTGGTTGTTGACAGGATTCAGTTCCTTGCATGCAGTTAAATTGAGAGCCTCAGTTACTGACTGGCTCTTGGCCAGAGGCAGCCATCAGTTCCTTGCCATGTGGGTCTCCCCAGCACTGCAGCCTGCTTCACCAAAGCATTCAGTCAAGAAAGCAACAGAACAATGGAATATTACTCAGCCATGAAAAAGAACGAAATCTTGTGGCACCTGGGTGGCTCAGTCAGTTAAGCCTCTAACTCTTGGTTTTGGCCCAGGTCATGATCTCAGGATCCTGGGATTGAGCCCTGTGTTGGGCTCCATGCTCAGCGGGGAGTCTGCTTCTCTGCCTCTCTCTCTCCCACTCCCTCTGCCCCTCTCCCTGCTCACACACTCCCTCTCTCTCTAAAATAATAAATAAATAAATCTTTTTAAAAAAAGAATGAAATCTTGCCATTTGCAATGACATGGATGGAACTAGAGTGTATTGTGCTAAGCTAAATAAGTCAGTCAGAGAAAGATGAATACCATATGATTTCACTCGTATGTGGAATTTAAGAAACAAACAGATGAACATAGGGGAAGGGAAGGAAAAATAAGAGAAAAACTGAAAGGGGGCAAACCATCAGAGATTCTTAACTATAGGGAATGGGTGATAGGCATGAAGGAGGGCACTTGATGTAATGAGCACTGGGTGTTACATGCAACTGATAAATCACTAAATTCTACCCCTAAAACAAATAATACACTATATGTTAACTAACTTGAATTTAAATTAAAAAAAAAAAAAGAAAAGAAAGCAATAGAGTCTCCAGCTAGACAGAAGTTACAATCATTTGTAATCAAAGATCAAATCATCCCGTCACTTTGCTGAATTCTATTCATTAGAAAAAAAGTCACTAAACCAATTCCACACTCAAGGGATGGGAACCACACAAGTGAGTGAATATCAGGAGAAAGAGTTCACTGGGGGCCATGTTAGAAGCTGCTTACCACACCACTCCTTGCTGTCCTGGTGTTTGAAAATGTTTGCACTCTGGGGAGACATAACTATGAGACCACTATGAACAATGGGATTCCAGATCTGAGTTCATTAGATTAAAGTTTTATAGGAGGGCCTCTGTGGAAAGACTCACATGCCACCTATTTATGCAGCAAAAACACCTGACTCATATACATTAAATCTGTCTCATCACTCACTAGTACTTGAATATTCCATGATCATTCCACTTCCTTGTCTTTGCTCATGCAGTTTCCCCAATTTTCCCTCCCTTTCCCATGCTTTATCTATCCTTTTCAAATCGCCCTCTTCTATCTTCTTCTCCCCTATACTACCATACTACCACATCAATAAACAAATTCCATTGTTTTCCACGTCAAAATAATAAATTTCAGGGACACCTCGGTGGCTCAGTTGGTTAAGTGGCTGCCTTTGGCTCATGATCTCAGAGTCCTGGGATTAAGCCCCACATGGGGCTCCCTGCTCAGCAGGGACTCTGCTTCTCCCTCTCTCTCTGCCCCTCCCCCCAGCTTGTGCTCTTTCTCTCTCTCTCTCAAATAAATAAAATCTTTAATAATAATAAATAATTTCCAACACTAATGGTATACGGTTCTTCTGCCAAGAGACATGCTTCCCACTGTGGTAGGACATGAGTTCTGCATTGATTAATTAGCAGTAGCCTTAACATAGGTGCCATGGATTTGTCTAACTCATCCATATACTCTTGTCTGGCCTTCCTAGAAAGAAAATTCTTTAGGGAATGCTAGGTATAACTAGTCACCCAGCTAGTTTCCACTCCCATAAGGAGCTAAGAGAGAAAAAAAAAAATAAGGAAAGGCACTAATAGAAGGTGATAAATAAGTTGAATGAGCAGAAGGGAGCAAGGACCAACACATCTTCATGATAAAAAATGAAACAAACTCAACAGACTAAGAAAAGAAGGGAACTCCCTCAATCTGATAAAGGGCATCTATAAATAATCCACAAATAATATCATACTTAATGGTGGAAGACTGAAAACTTTCCATGTAAGATCAGGAATAAGACATGAATGTCTGCTCTAACTACTTCTATTTTAGTCAGAACAATTAGGCAAGAAAATGAAATAAAAAGGGCACCTGGGTGGCTCAGTGGGTTAAGCATCTGCCTTTGGCTCAGGTCAGGATCCCAGGGTCCTGGGATCAAGCCCCGCATCAGGCTCCCTGATTGGCGGGAAGCCTGCTTCTCCTTCTCCCACTCCCCCTGCTTGTGTTCCCTCTCTCTCTGTCAAATAAATAAATAAAATCTTTAAAAAAAAAAAAAAGAAAATGAAATAAAACGCACACTATGGGAAAGGAAAAAGCAAAACTATCTCTATTTACAAATGACATAATTTTGTACACAGAAGCAAACATGGAAAAAAATGGAAACTGCCTGAAGATACAGATATGGTATCACTGACATGGTAACAATGTCTTATATTTATGAAGTATTTCATAGCTTCCAAAGAGCTGTGCATCATTTTGTCTTCATAACCACCTGTAACATAAGTACTATTAGTACCCATATCATGGATGACAAAACTAATACAACTGACCCTCGAACAACACAGGTTTGAACTGTGCAGGTCCACTTACATGTAAATTTTTGTTTTTTCTATATATACATTAGAGTACTATAAATGCATTATCTCTTCCTTATGATTTTCTTAATAACATTTCTTTTGCCTAGCTTATTTCATTGTAAGAATACAGTATATATACAAAATACGTGTTCATCAACTGTTTATGGTATCTATAATGCTTCCAGTCAACAATAAGCTATTAGTAGTTAAGTTTTGGGGGAATCAAGAGTTAAACATGGACATTTGACTGCGCAGAGGGTTGGTGACCCCAACCCCCATATTATTTCTGGGTCAACTCTACTTAGAAAGTGATGTAAAGGTATCACCTGCTTTCCAAAAGTTCATGTTAGGCCACTTCACTTTTATGAAAGACCTCCGTTGGTACCTGGTTTTGCTAACCAAAAGAAATCCAAAGAGAATTTTAACTTTCACCAAAAAAAAGCCATTACTGTGCTAATATAGGTTTTCATAAAAGCACAGTAGCCTAATGCGAACTTCCAGAAAGCAGGGGAAGCTCTTTGCTTTACACAATTTCTTTTTTTTTTTTTTGGTTTAATTTTTTTTTATTCTTATGTTAATCCCCATACATTACATCATTAGTTTTAGATGATACACAATTTCAACTTACAAAAGGTTTCACAGAAACACTCTACTTTTGGATAGCCAGGGAAACCTGTATCTGTTAATGGTGCCAGTCACTAAATGTCATAACTGTCATCCAAATCTCCAGCCCCAGGACTCTAAGTCAATGCATAATGGTTGCTTGGTTTCTTATCTCTTAAGAGCAGCAAGGTCCAATAAAACTTTCTGCAATGGTGAAAATGTTCTATCTCTGCATTATTCAGTATAGTGGCCACCAGACACAAGTGGGGATTGGACACTTTAAATGTAGCCAGTATGACTGAACAACTAAATTTTTAAATTTAAATTTAAATAACCACATGAGCCTAGTGGCCACCATGTTGGACAGTGTAGCCCTAGAGAGCTAGACCCTGCTCTGAATCAGACATTCCTTCTCAGAGTTCTGTCCTTGGAGTAGCCACCCTATGTGCAATTCCTCATTGTTTGATGAGGGATAGCACCATGAAATAGACAAACCACCCTTGGGAATAATTATAAGTTGCAGCACATCCTTAGAAGTACCTAAAATGGGGACGCCGGGGTGGCTCAGTCGGTTAAGCGTCTGCCTTTGGCTCAGGTCATGATCCCAGGGTCCTGGGATCGAGTCCTGCATCGGGCTCCTGCTCAGTGGAGAGCCTGCTTCTCCCTCTGCCTGCCACTCCCCGTGCTTGTGTTCTCTCCATCTCTCTCTCTCTCTCTCTCTCTGACAAATAAATAAAATCTTTAAAAAAAGAAGCACCTAAAATGATTCTGCAACATAGAAACATGTAAAAGTTCTAACCAAGCAAAAATATAAGAAATACCTTCCTAACAACGATAGCTTAGTATTCATTATGGAGGCGGCATGAGGTCAGATGTTTACAGCTTACATTTAAGTGACTATATATGCTTTTCTTCTCTTATACCCACTCCAGTGAATTCTTGCTTCTAACTTTACCCCTATAGTTTGGCCAAACAAATTGCCTGCTCTTTACTTATTTTATTTTTTTAGAGAGAGAGAGCGCGCGTGCGAGTGTGTGCGTGAGGGGAGAGGGGCAGAGGGAGAAGGAGAGAGAGAATCCCAAGCAGGCTTCATGCCCAGCATGGAGCCCAGTGCAGGGCTCGGTCTCACAACCCTGAGATCATGACTTGAGCTGAAATCAAGAGTCGGACACTTGACTGAGCCACCCAGGCACCCCTACTTGCTCTTCTTTAAATACTTCCTTCTTGGGCACCTGGGTGGCTCAGTTGGTTGGGCGACTGCCTTCGGCTCAGGTCATGATCCTGGAGTCCCTGGATCGAGTCCCGCATCGGGCTCCCTGCTCGGCAGGGAGCCTGCTTCTGCCTCTGACCCTCCCCCCTATCATGTGCTCTCTCTCTCTCATTCTCTCTGTCTCAAATAAATGAATAAAATAAAATAAAATAAAATAATAAATAAAAAAATAATAAATACTTCCTTCTTGTTTCCACCTTTCCACCTTTCCTTGGACTATCTTTTCCGCTGGGAATGTCTTCCTTCACCTTACAATTCAAACATGCCCACATTCTTCAAGTCCTAATTCAAATCTGTAGTCTCCTGGAAGACCGTATTGCCTCAGTTGGATGTCCTTTACTCTTCATTTATTTCATTTTTAATATTTAGTACTCTGACTGCATATTACAGTTATATGTGTACATCATCTCTGATTAGACCCAGGGTCAGCAAACTATAGTCTGTGGACAAAATGTGGCCCACTGCATGTTTTTGTAAATAAAGTTTTATTGGAACACAGCCATGTTCATTATGTTACATATTGTCTATGGCTGCTTTTGCCCTACAACGGCAGAACTGAGTAACTGTAACAGAGACAATCTGGCCTGCAAGTCCTAATGTATTTCCTATCTGGCTCTTCATAGAAAGTTGGTTGGTCCTCTATTACTATAAACTTCTGGAGTTAACTACAGGAACTATCTGATTTACCTTTTTTTTTTATCTTCACAAAACCTAGACTATTGCTCTACATATAGCAGTAATATCATAAATATTTTACATGAATTTTTTGTTTATAAGGAATAGTAGTATCTGCTTATGTATATCAATTTTCTATTTGCAAACATTATCCCACCCAATTTGCCATTTCCTAGTCAAGATAACTTCCTGACACGGAGAAAGTAGGTCTCATTATCTACATTTTACATGGTGAAAAATTAAGGCACATGGCCACACAGCTAGTAAGGAGTTGCAAAAACTGGGTCATAAACCCAGATCTTCCCATTTCTGGCTTCGAGCTACCTCATTCTGCCTCTCTGTGCTTACCTGCTTTCCCTTAAATTGAGCTAAGATGCTGATAGAACCCAAAATAACAAAATGATGCATCTATATCTACTCAGTATATTAATAATCATGGCTCAGGTAAACCATGGTTATTTTTAATAGAAATGGAACTATTTTTGTGAGAACTAGTCAGTTTAAAACACTTTTATGTTTCTAAGTTCAAAAAATAATTAAAATTAAATTTAAAAGTGAATTAAGATGTAACAAGATTTACAAAAAATAATAATAATAACCCTCCCTCCCCCCAAAAATATGAAGGAACTTTTTTCAAAACTTCAAAAGATACAGAAAATGTACATTTCCCACTCTGGTCACACTGATTCTCCCTGGTCTGTTTTCCTCCTTACAAAGGCAGTTGTGCTCCCTCTTTTTCATTCAACATCTTAAAGTTATTGACTTTAAGTTAGTAACTATCAGATTAAACCATAAGTAAGAATAATATGCCCCAATGGTATGTTCAGTCTGTCCAAGCCAAGTTTATCTAATTCAAGTCCATTATCTGCTCAGCAACACCTCTTTACTATTCAGTATCGACTGTTTACACAGCTGATATGAAACATTGGAAAAAAGCAGAGTGGGGAGAATACAGGACAATTGTTTTATGTCTTCCAGTAAAAACATTCTGACTTTATTCTGAATGTATTAAACACTAAACTCATGATTTTTAAAAAATATTTGTAATGTCTTCACATTATATTAGATAACTACATTGTGTTTTGATACACAAACAGGATTTAAAAAAAATATATACCCCTTTCTCTGAAATGGGTCGCATTCTTTGCAGTTATGGAGAGTCTACTTATTTCTGTCCAGTGAGAAAGAAGGGATTTGGTTTTGAGCCTCTTTGACGTGTTAAATTATGCATGCAATTTAATGCAAATGAAAGGTTTCAATATAAGCAGGTGGTTCTCTGAGCTGGAGGCTACCCTATTGGCAAAATACATATCATGAAGTATGCATTCAATTCTCTGTGGGCAACCAATAAATGTTTGTAGACTAAAATAAATCTACATCTATTTTTTTAAAGCAAGAATTGATATTTTTAAAAGTCACTGTAATAAGGGTTATTAGAACGCCTGTAAATTCAGGAACACATGCCTAATACCAATGTGACCTAGTTTTCTAGTTGATCACAGTAAAGGCCAGTGGGCTAACTGGATGATGGGCTGGGCCTCAAATCTTCATTCTTATTGCACAAAACTACTCTGTTGTCTTTTACATTAGTTTTTGTAAGCTACGTTTGTGTACTTGTTTATTTTCACTCTACCTTCTTCTGAGAATAACTTTAAACAGCCTACAAAAGGACATATGATATATCTGAGATTAAAATGTGGTTTTTATTTTTTATTTTTTTTTAAGATTTTATTTATTTATTTGACAGAGAGAGACATAGTGAGAGAGGGAACAGAAGCAGGGGGAGTGGGAGAGGGAGAAGCAGGCTTCCCGCCAAGCAGGGAGCCCGATGCGGGGCTCGATCCCAGGACCCTGGGATCATGACCTGAGCCGAAAGCAGACGCTTAACGACTGAGCCACCCAGGCGCCCCTAAAATGTGGTTTTTAAAAATATTTTATTTATTTATTTGAGAGAGAGACAGCGAGAGAGAGCACGCGTAGTGGAGAGGGGCAGAGGGAGAGGGAGAAGCAGACTCCCCGCTGAGCAGGAAGCCCAACGTGGGGCTCGATTCCAGGACCCTGGGATCATGACCTGAGCCAAAGGCAGATGCTTAACCAACTAAACCAATCAGGCACCCCTAAAATGTGTTTAAAAGAAGAAAAATGAAGCATCTCTTAGCCCGTGTGACAGTGTGATGTGATGTACAACATGAAGCGAAGACTACAGGTGTACTGGGAACTCAAACTGGGCTCCCTGCAGTCTTTGTGCCTAGAGTTCTGACATCAGGGGTGATGGATGATGGAGCCAGGCCCCCTGGGATTGAATCCTGGTTCTGAATTTGGTTATGCACTGTCATGCCATGTGACCCTGGCCAAATGGCCCCTCCTCCAATGCCTCAGTTTCCTCAGGCATAAGTCAGGGATACTAGTAACACCCACCTTAATTCATACAGGATGTCGAACATCACCCGACACAAAGAAAGCCCCACTATGTCATCACATGGAAGGAGTATTAGTATTAATCATGGTGATGTTTCATCATCAGCCTGACATGCAATGACTCAGGAGTATAGTCTCCCTTGGGCAGGGTAAACCACTTAAGTGTATTTTTTATGTACTCCCCGTTTTCTGTCTCTTTTTCAGTATATCTCTGCTTCCTCTTCTCAGTGGTGGGCGAGTGCCCTGACCCTCTTAGCACTCTTAAGGGGGCAGGTCCCATCCTGTGGCCACCAATAGGCCAATCTTTGTTCTTGGCTGATTGTCACCAACCCCAGCTCAGAATTTAATATCACAGATTTTAGCTACACCTTTAAAGGCATATTTATGTTACTGGTGCGGGGGGCAGACATAGAAAACTGAGAAGCTTTTCACCTCGATAAAAGCATTCTGGGGCGCCTGGGTGGCTCAGTCGTTAAGCGTCTGCCTTCGGCTCAGGTCATGATCCCAGGGTCCTGGGATCGAGTCCCACATCGGGCTCCCTGCTCGGCAGGAAGCCTGCTTCTCCCTCTCCCACTCCCCCTGCTTGTGTTCCTGCTCTCACTATCTCTCTCTCTGTCAAATAAATAAATAAAATCTTTAAAAAAAAAAAAAATACAAGCTTTGAAAAAAAAAAGCGTTCTGTTGGTATAATTAGCAGTAGGTTGGAAATCTCAGGCTACTTCTTGCTTTTGACCTCAAACACATTACTTGGTTAATCAGTGGGACCTGGATGATAGAAAGCAATATTACATGGATGATGGATCTGGGGGAAGGTACAGAGAGCATTTGAGACTATGGCATTTGCCAGGGAAAAGAACTGGGAGGACACCAGGACACCAGTTCCAAGTGCATCATGGTTTTGGAAATTCCAGCAGGACCCTGCTATTGCATAGTCTTGGCATTATCTCAGCATGGAAAAGAGTAGAAAAAGGAGATGCTCTGTCCTGGATGTCTATTGCTATACAGAGAATGACTTCAAAACTCAGCAGTTTTGACAGTTATGACAATCATTTATGTTGCTCCTGAATCTGCAAGGTGAACAGGGCTTAGCAGGAAGGCTTATCTCTGTACCACACAATAGCAGCTGGGGCAGTTCTACTGAAGCTGGAGGATACAATTCCAACATGGCTTATTCATGTGCCTAGCAACTTGATGCTAGCTGTGGTCTGGCCTCCATCCCTCTCCATGTGGGCCTTTCCACAAAGCTGCTTAGGCTTCCTCACAATATGGAGGCTAGGTTTCAAGAATGGGTGTTCCAAAAGACAGGAAGCAGAAGCTTCCTGTCTTTTAAGGTTTGGGCCCAGAAACTGGCACAGCAACATCCCACTGTATTCTGTTGCTCAAGCCATCACAAAGCCCACCCAGATTCAAGGGGAGGGGTCAAAGAATCTTTTTTTTTTTTTTAAGATTTATTTATTCATTTTAGAGAGAGAGAGCAGAAGCAGGAGGGACAGAGGAAGAGGGAGAGAGAGAATCCCAAGCAGACTCCGTGCTGAGCATGGAGCCCGACGCTTGCTCCGATCCCATGACCCTGAGATCATGACCTGAGCTGAAACCAAGAGTCAGATGCTTAACCAACTGGGCACCCAGGAGCCCCATTGAGGGGTCACAGAATCTTCCAATGAGAGGCATGTCAAGGAATTTGTGGCATCTTAACTTGCACAGTGTTTTTTTAAGATTTTATTTTTAAGTAATCTCTACACCCAACATGGGGCTCGAATTCACAACCCCAAGATCAAGAGTTGCATGTCTTTCTGACTGAGCCAGCCAGGCGCCCCATAACTTGCCATACTTAATTGCCTTAAAGTAGAATAGAAGACTGAGACTCAAATAACCTCTCTCTCCTCCTTCTCCATCACGTCAGCAAAGCAGAGGAGTGGTGTGGCCCTTCCTCTAGACTCCAGACCACAGAAACTCCTTGGTCTTTGGGTTACCATATTTCAGAATCCCTTCTCTTTGGGTTCCTGGTATCCCTTAGCAAAATCTACCTCCTGCTTTCCTAAAATTGATGGTCTCCGTCTCACTGAGTAAGATTAAAGTGTAGAAACAAAATGTTACAGCCATGGGGAGGGAGGGAAGGCTACAGTGAAATGTGCTGTGTTCCTCTCTGGGGATCAGCCACCAGGTGATTATGAATTTTTGATATGCTTCAAAATGACATTCCCAACTCCATATTTACAGATACAGGTTAATTAAAAACAAAAATGGGCTATTTTGGTGGTTTTCTGCTAGTAAAACCATTAACACGACATTTAAAAAAACAAAACCTGGGGTGCCTGGGTGGCTCAGTTGGTTAAGCGACTGCCTTCAGCTCAGGTCATGATCCCAGGGTCCTGGGATCGAGCCCCACATCGGGCTCTCTGCTCAGCCGGAAGCCTGCTTCTCCCTCTCCCACTCCCCCTGCTTGTGTTCCCTCTCACGCTGTCTCTCTCTCTCCCTGTCAATTAAATGAATAAATAAAATCTTTAAAAAAACAAAAAACAAAAAACAAAACCTGGCTATTTTGGCAGCCTTCTGGTAGTAAATCCATTAACATGGCATTTATTTAGCCGGAGGCAATGGAAACATGCAAAAAGTTCTTGTAATATAACCCCAGATTTAAAGATATTAGAGAAATCTTGTTTTCAGTTATCTCTGCTTCGATATAGGTATCTATTAAACCCTTCTGTTCTTAAGTGAAAATTTGTAAATACCTATGCCAGAGGGCTATTTTGCTAAGAATCTGCTTCCATTATGGATTTTATAATGGGCTTAAAGAGCAAATGTTAAGTGTATGATAGAATTAGTTTCTCAAATCCTAGGTTTGAGGGGGCCAGGAAATCAGAAGAGCCAGAGGATTCTCAAATAAAGCTAAAAGATAAAGCTGGTTTAGATGTAGGGACCGGGAGCAGTGACTCCTGTGGGAAGATTGCCTTTGTCTGCAAGAGAGGCAAATAGGTTCACTGTACCAAGGCTATAATCATTTACCATTTCTTCTAACAGCCTGAAAATTTTCTTAAAAGATCAGGTTCTTAAAATTTACCCAAAGGGAAAAAAGAAGCAGGAGAGTCTAATGACTAATGATTTCTTCTCTAAAAACAAATCCCACTTTTGAATGTAGCAGCCTGGGAGGAGACAGACCTGCTCACACAAGCATGGAGGTAGGAGGCTTGAGTAACAGGGTCGCAAGCCACCCCTTTCCCACTTAGCGCTGGCTACAGGGTTTTCTGTCACGCTTCTGGGCCACCTGCTCAAATCAGAGTTGCTGCATGATAGACACACGGAAGCCATCATTTCACATCAGACCCAAACGCATATATCAATTCTCTCTGCAGAGCTCAGGAGAATGACATAATGCATCTAGTGAAGGCTCACATGTCTGTTAAAAGATGATTCATCAGGGTAAAAAAGTAGGACAATAAAATTCTACACAATGGTTCTGTATCGCCAGGTACTTAGGGATTAAAGGAAACACTGGAGGTGAAATGGACTCTGTCTAGACTACAAAAAATATATAATGGCCCAATAAAGAGAACCAAGCAAATGATGCTCTTGTCACAAGTTCTTCATGCTGGGGAGCCTCAGTAATGGTCAAGCTGAGGTTCAAATATAAATTGTCAACCTGGGATGGGATGTCGGTGACTTAGGCCAGTGCTACTCAAAGTATGGTCCATGGACCACCAGCAGCAGCATCACCTGGCATGTTGGAAGTGCAAATTCTTGGGCCCCATCCCAGAGTGACTCAATCAGAATCTCTGGCGGGGGGGGGGGTCCAGCAATCTGTGTGTTACAAGCTCTCCAGATGATTCTTAAGCATGCTATAGTGTGAGAAGCCCCAATTCAGACAGTGGCTAGAGGAAAAATAATAAAATAGACAACTGGTTTACTCAGACGTCATTCTGAAGAATGCATAATAAAATGAGGCATAATTCAGGTGTCATTTAGGCATTTCAAAAATTGCCTAGAGTTTGACAGAATCTGAATAAATGCTCATCGATGAAACTTGCCAAGTTCACAGATCAGTTACTAAAAGAGTATGTCCCCAAATTATTGATGGTGCATTTCACATTTCAGAAAATGATGATGAAGGTTATATGTGGGGTGTAAGGATCTAAACAATGGGAAAGAAGCCAGGCAGAGTGCTGGCCAGCTGAACATGGTTCCTGATCCTGGGATGGAGGAGCACCTAGCCTCAGTACAGAGGCCAAGTGGCTGGGTTGGGCTGGACAGAACATGGCCTCTTGGCAGTGAGAAGAAGCAGAGCCCGACAGTTCACATAAATATAAGAGCACAATTGTAGATCGTGCACAGCAAGCACAGACACTAAACCACAAGCTTAAAATCTAGCTTGTTCCAATTTGTTTCCATTTTTACCAAGATGATAAACAATATAAGGATTTAGGGGCCTAACTTTATTAGGTACTGGCTCATAGCATGGTGTGGGCCAGGCCAGGCTTCCTGGTGAACACAACCAGACAAGAGATAGGTGGGCTGCATGGCAATTAAATGCGATAATGCAAATCAGAGGCCATGTTCATAATTAAGTATACTGTCGATATGTCCAAAGCAAGGAAACTCTACTCAGGTATTCTCCAACAACTGAGTAAGGGCCAAGAGCAGCTGAATCAGGATCCTACTGCTTTAAGTTGGAAGCAGTATTCACCTGAATCAGACTGGCAGACCTTGGCCCAAGCAGATGTCCTCCATCCTACCAAGACCTAAATGGGGCTCTGCTTTGGAGCAGTGGTTCTCAACCTCTGGCGCTTTTAATACATAATGTTGTCCAGGCTCAGATCAATTATGTAGCTTAAGGTGGGACCCAGAAGTATTTTTAGAAAGCTCGTCAAATCATTCTATTAGGCAGCCGGCACTGAGAACCAAGGGGAGAGGAGAGGGGGAGAGGAAAAGCCAATTTTGGCCCAGCCTATCTTTGGGAAGGTAGAGGAAAGGAGGGAGGGGACAGATTTGTAACGAACCTCAGTTGAGCTAATTATGTTAGGAGCCCATGCGCCTGAAATACCCACACTCAATCAGTTGTCTACAACCTGAGAGCAAGTGTAATGAAAAAAAAAACAAAAACAAAAACCAAACCTGTGCATTTCATAATGTTAATGATGTATGTTTGGGTGATGATGGGTAGATAAAAAAGGCACAGTGAGAGGAACAAAAGGAACCAGGTGACAAATGGGGAAGAGAAGTAACAGTTCCTCAGCAGAACCTCAATATGGGTGTAAGGTTCAAGGCTCTAGTAAGGTGTAATAGATCACTTCTCTCAGTGCCGTGACTATCTCTATTACCCTATGATAACATCCCTATTTTACAGATAAATAAATCAAGGCTTCCGCAAGTGTAAAGCAACTTGCAGAGCTAGCTTTCCAAATCAGTCCCCTGAGATCTCAGACCTTCTTGCACTATCTTGGACTAGAACAGGTAGGAATGGCAGGGGGTGACCCGGAGTCTGAGTTCCTTAAATGGTGGGGACTTGATAAGAGTAGCTTAATGTAAGAACAGCTTCTGGAATAGATGGTAGACACCTACTCAGCCCCTGCTTCTTTTATTAAACCTCCACGTAATAATACCTCAGAGCCTGAGTATTTGAGAGAGAAATTCCCATCCCTTCCTCTATTAGTGGGACTACTGAAATGTATGTCTACCATGGCAACTTTGGTAAATATATTATGTCAATGTGTCTACATGTTCGAAATCCTACCTCTCCAGGCTTAAGGAACTCGAGCATTATACCCCCAGTACTTAATACTAGGAGATACATAGTAACTTCTTAATAATGGTCTATTGAATGAATGAGTAAATGAATACAGACGT
The DNA here is from genome assembly GCF_002201575.2 of Neomonachus schauinslandi. NCBI lineage: Eukaryota > Metazoa > Chordata > Mammalia > Carnivora > Phocidae > Neomonachus > Neomonachus schauinslandi. Next base: position 117,939,449 of record NC_058419.1, read on the forward strand.
GACTCCTCAGGGGATTCCTTCTCCAGTTTCTAAGGGATTTTTTTTCATTCTTTCAACAAACATTGAGCATCTACTATATACCGTGCAGAATTCCAGGAAGTAGAGATATAGCGATAAACACAAAGGCTCTCAGTTGTCAACACTATCACACTCAAATTAAGGCCTTAAAAATTGAGCATACGGTAGAGAGGAACAAGAATATAGTATGACTGCTTTTGACTTCTAACATTACTGAATTTTACTTGACTTTCCTGTTACATACTTGCTTTAAATCAGTCTGTGGCATTGCCCTGTGATTAGAAATGCAATTCTAGGAGTAATGCTATCGAGTTTCTTCAAATTGCTGACTTGACACACAATCAAAGCCACCTGCCTATGAATAAGCCTAGGAAAATAACGGATTCCTACCCACATGAGCAGAAGCGGCCAGGCTATTACTCCTGTATATCATTCCAGGCACATAAAGGGGAGTGAGGGGTCCAAAAACTCACTAGAGAGACAGGAAGTTAATTAAAACACATCCTTCATTGCCCAGAATTTAGGTAATAAATGCTCTACAGAATGCACTGAGAAGGAAGTCCAATGCTCTGTGGTCACATTTTGCATCTTCCTTTCCAGCATTATGAGAACAAGCCTCTGAGAAGGCTCCTAATCCTGTTTTTTACGCAGAGCTTTGTGTGTCAATGGATGCTTTGCTGGCCCCTGGGAAGAGTAAGAACCACGATTATTATTATTTACTTCCTAGATTCTGGTTACACACAGACAATACCTTCATGGCCCACTCTAGATCATATTTTCTAAAAGCCCAGGCATTGGTCCTAGTCTGTTAATTATGGGAAGTCAATCTTTATTCAAGACCAATAGTCTTTGGGAAAAAAATGATGGGGAGAGGATTGATTCCATGGTGATTCTGAAGAATTCATTTACAGGGAAAACTTCCAAAAGTCTCCTTTAATTACAAAGATAAAAATGCATCAGGTCAAGTCATTCCAGCAAGCCTCTCAGAGGAAAAATTCAAAATTGAAAATCGGTGTTGTGAGTGTACTAGATAGGATGACTTCCCTCTCCCCTTCAATAGCTTGATTGCTTTGTTTGTTTTTTTGATAACAGTTTCTCGGGGTTTCTGGCACTCTGGGCTGGAGGAGATGGCACGGCAACATTGTACTCTTAAATCACTATTTGTCCACACTCATAAAATATCTGAGAAATAGATGGTCATTCATTTGGTCCCTTCTTTCTTAATGTAAACTGTCTATCACCTATCACCTTCCTCTATTTTCAATTACACTCATGTGATTGTCAAGTAAATCATCAGAAAAGGCAACTTGCTGAAACTCCTGCACTTTCGACTCAGTTCAATTCCACGTGGTCCACCTTAAAAGAATATTAGAGATCATATAATGGATGTGGTTGTTTCTCAGTCTTTATTACAGCAGCTAGCACAGCCAACCTTAACTAATGCAAATGCCCACTAAGTACAGGTACTGTGCCAGGGAACAGTGTGTACGTGGAGAGATCCACCAGCCTTTGTCTGAAACTCTTAGGGTCATATCCATACCCCAAGTCATCTTTTTTCTTCTGCTTTTATAAAGTGAGCAATGCATATACCATTCAATACATAACCCACCAGTCTGGTCCAGAATAGCACCAAATATTCAAGCACATTTAGATTTCTGCAGCTAAATGCATGAATATTCTCACTGGGCATGACAAATAAAGATTTCAAATAGCTTCATGTCAGTTTTGTTTGTTTGTTTTTCTAAAGGTTTTATTGATTTATTTGAGATAGAGTGAGAGTGAGCGAGAGAGAACGAGCACGAGTGGGAGGGAGGGGCAGAGGGAGAGGGAGATGCAGGCTCTCCACTGAGCAAGGAACCGGATACAGGGCTCGATCCCAGGACCCCAGTATCATGACCTGAGCCTAAGGCAGACGCTTAACCGACTGAGCCATCCAGGCACCACCCAGGTCAGTTTTTAAAATGCATCCAATGAGTTACAAATTGTATCAAGTAGAAAAGTAAGATCTACAGATAAAAGACCCATTCATTCAACAAACTTCTGTGGTGCCAGGGGTTTGAGAAATGAAAGACACAATTTTATAGGGAAGGAGCTCACAGATGCATACAGTAATTGAGTGTGATGGAAGAGCTAGCTAGAGGATGCTAGGGTCATAGAGAGAAAGGACACCAAATCTAGTTCGGGGGTTTGGGAAGACTTTCCAGGGGAGAACGATGCCCAAGCTCGTCTTGAGAAGTATGAATGTAATCTGAGGAAGGGAACGGAGAGGGAAGAATGTTCTGGGCAAGGAAAATACACTCTAGGGCAGTTACTGGGATCAGGAAGGAATGAGCAGAGGACACTCAGAATAAGCCGAACTCAGCATCATGTTTGACAATTTCTCTACAAGCAAATCATCTATTTTCCGTCTATTATGATATTGAACTTCTTTGCTCCTACTAAACATTGCTGCATACTTATGTCAAAGTTGCTTTTTATTAGACTTTTACTGGACTTTATCTTTGTTTCTCTTGCATAATTACAATCACTGTTCTGGGGATATTTTATTTTTTCTTTTTTTTTTTAAGTAAACTCTACTGCCAATGTGGGGCTCAAACTCGCCACGCCAAGACCATGAGTTGAACGCTCCACCGACTGAGCCAGTCAGACACCTCTGGGGATATTTTAAAATGAGAGTTGAAATCCATACATGCTTCTTTGGCTAATGTACCACCTTACCTCCATGTAACTCAAAATCTTCACAGATATTTTCACAGCTCTACTCTATGCCAAATTAATTGGGGAAAAATAATCCAATCTGGTATCAAAACCTACAGAAAAGATTTAATACGGTAAGAGCAGAGAGAGGGTGGAGCAGAGATGGCAAAACAACTCAAGTAGGTAAGATCCAGTAAAGCGGCTTTTTAAAACTACCACTGAAACACGTGATTTTGTGTAATTAAAAAATAATGAATCCGAGAAGGTCTATCATTTTTCCACTTCAAGCTTAATTCTCAAACATGGGCCTTTAAAATATTTGTAAGTTGAGTTCTTTTCCTCAAAGAGTAGACGAGAATTCAAAGCGTAGAACATCTTTTCAGGATGTGCTTGGTGCGTTGACGAGGAAAGGCTCATCGTTACCACTTTCTGAATATCACTGATGGGCTCCAAAGACAGACACAGCCATCAGCAGCATACACAGATGCTCATAATCATTTTAAGAAGAGGTTTTCAGTTGGGGGAGCTGATGCGCTCCATTTGCTAATTGCTTCCTCTGCCTGTTTTTCTGTAATCTCCCGTTCAGACTTGTTTTCTGTCTTTGGAGAGTCTCTGATGTGATGAGCAGTGGGAGATACAGACCTAATTCCCGTGTGATTGTTACAGGTGCACGCGTCACTTTGCATGAGCCATTGCGTCTTGTCGTGGTGAATTTGTCAGTAACTTCCCCCACCAAGTTTCAAACATGTTTAAATGACATCTTGAGGGAATCACTGCAATATACCCAATGTTATTTGTCTTAATTGTACAATCTTTTGTCAGAGTTGCTGAAAAAAATTTATTCCACTTGAAAGTTTTCTGATTTGTTAATGTTAGTGTTTCATTATTAAAACTCAATGTTAATTTATGGGATTCAGCCATTTCTTGGATCTCTTTTCTCCTCAAGTTTCTTTAGAACATTAATCATTGAGAAGTTGCAAGCTGAACTATTCCATTTTGGTCTAGTATAGTTAGCAATGTCTTTATTGCTTCTGGATTGAGTGGCAGGGTCATGGGCAAATATGGCAACTGTCAAGAGAGCCTCGTGGACGTGAGTCTATATAGGCAGGATATGGGCACCCGGGATAAAGTGATGAGGCAGGTGGGGGCAGTCCCATTGGTGACCATCCCCCAAGGACTGTCCGGGAAGTAGCATATGGAAGGGTTTCCTAGATGAGATCCATATACTTCAGCAGTCAGATGATCAACTGTTATTTACTGTGTGTCCCATAGACCTATAAAATTATGCAAAAACTGATAGCCCATTTAGATAGCAATCCTGAGCTACCCCTGCTTTAAAAAACCGAAGATTTTTTTTTTTTTACTAAGCAAAGGAAAAACATCATCCCGTACAAACTGAAAAGCACTTAGTCAACTAGTTCTTTCAAGTGACTGTGCAGCTGTCCCTGATGTAAGCTGTTTAGAAATTAAAGTTTTAGAGGTAGGATATGTCAAGTTGAAACAATCATTTTTCCTCTGAGTATGAACAATCACACATTTCCTATGATTTAGACATGATTTATGGGTTGACTGCCAAAAAGAAAAAGTCTTTTAAAAAAATCCCCTTTAATAGGAGAACTTCCAAAATCAGGATTTTAGATGACAACTAGGCAGAAAAGACTGTACCACCATAGTCAAGATTTCAGTACAATTTTTACTGCAGATGGTGGCCAAATTGGATTTTCTGTTCCAGACCATCCACCTTTGCTCCAGGCCCAGACTTTCAGCTATGGAGAGCCACCTGAATGTCCTGCCCTCACCTCAAAACTAAAAAGGCCCAAAGGGAAAAATTCATTTTCTTATCCCTCCATCCACGCACCCAACAAAAACCAAAACAAAAAATGAATCAAAGAAAAACTTTGGTTCTGCTTCCCAAGTTCTCAGTTCCTTCTAAAGGTACCCCCATTATCCTAGCCTTATTCAATCAACACACGTAGGGGAAATATAGATAAACGAGCCACATGCCCAACATCCAGAGCATAGCATTAAACTGTGGAAGGTGCTGTGACAATTATGCATAAAGTGTCAGGGAATACAGATCAGTGGCATCAACAACAGCCTTTCAAGGGGGTCGGAAAATCCTTTCAGAGAAGACAACACTTAGGTTGAGAATTAAAAGATTCCAAGGAGAAGGGGAACATTCCAGGCAGAAAGGAACAATGTGTGAAAAGAGGGCATGAAATTTCATGGTGAACTGCAAATAGATCAGTGTGATCACAGTGAAAGACAGAGGTGGGAACATAGCAGCACAGGGATGGGAATGTGAGTAGATCATGAAGAACTCTATTCGCTAAGAAGTTTGATCTTTACACAAGTAAGGAGCCACGCAAATGATTTTTCCAGATGCATTTCAAAAAAATTATACCAGTTTTAAAAGTTTGGGCTGTTGCTCAGAAAATATTCAATTAACTTCCCTTCTACTTGAGTGGGGTATATACATTTTTGCCCCATGGACCTGGACTTTGTCATATGATTGACTTTGACCAAAGGAATATAATTCTAACAGTAGCTTTAAGTATACTTTGCCCTCCGATGATGACCACAAGAAAAGCATATTCTAGATAGCCTCTGTCCCTTCAGCCTGAGCCCCATAATGAGACCCAGGCTGCAGATACAAAGCCTGGAGTTCAAAGCCTGATTCATGGATTCCAAAACCCCAAATCAAGCCCCACCAAGTTGTAGCCTGAAAAAGAACCACTTTCGCCAACCCAAAGACTTATGAGCAAGAACAGAAAATGCACAGTTATAAACCACTAAGTTTGGGAGTGATTTGTTACACAGCATTACTGTAGCAAGAGCTGACTAATACATGCATGTTAGGAAATATGACAACAATTTTTCAAAGATTATTTATTTATTTATTTGACAGAAAGAGAGAGAGGGAGGGAGAGAGTACAAGCCAGGGGGAGAGGCAGAGGAAGAAGCAGATTCCCTGCTGAGCAGGAAGCCCAACGCAGGGCTCCATCCCAGGACCCTGAGATCATGACCTGAGCCGACAGCAGACACTTAACCGCCTGAGCCACCAAGGCTCCCTATGAGAAGAGTTTTTAACTCCCATTTAACCTTATACCTCTTCTTCCAAATTCAAAATACCAAGGAGATATTCCTGTAATCCTTCCTTAGAATTAGATTACTAGAACAGCCTCCTAACCAATATTCCTGAGTCTGTTTGCTCAGTTCTCATCCATCCTGAAGTCTATGTCTCGATTATTCTTCTTCAACACCACCTTGATGTCACATCTCATCTCACCATTTGCAGGGCTTCGCATGGTACAGCATTTCAGATTCAAATTCTGCCTTGTTTCCAAAAACCACCAAGTAGTTTAATCTCTTCACTGTTTGCATCCCAGACTAATTCTTTATGCCATATCTTTGTTCAGACAGAAGAACCTTCTTCTCTGAACCCCATTTAGAATATTCATTTCTTCTTTTCAGCCCATCTACAAAGCTTCACTTTAAGCCACGTTTCTTTCATGTAGTAATCACCCTTCCCAGACTTCTTAGAGCTGCAAGGACTGTACCATTCCTATGACTTTTTCAGTCTCTATCACAGGAGCATCTAGTTACACAGCGACTTTGCATATATGTATGTGTGTACATCTCATCTTCCCAACTACCTTGAAATCTCCTTGAAAGCCAGAACTACATCAAAGTTTACTACATTCTCAGGGCGCCTGGGTGGCTCAGTTGGTTGAGTGACTGCCTTCGGCTCAGGTCATGATCCTGGAGTCCCGGGATCGAGTCCCACATCGGGCTCCCTGCTCAGCAGGGAGTCTGCTTCTCCCTCTGACCCTCCCCCCTCTCATGTGCTCTCTCTCTCTCTCTCTCATTCTCTCTCTCAAATAAATAAATAAAATCTTTTAAAAAAAAAAGTTTACTACATTCTCTAGCTCTCCCCTCAAAGTTCTTTGCAGAATGGCCGGACACAAGAGGGAATAGATATTTGTTTGATACCCTAAAACAGGCTTTCATTTGTTCAAAACATACCAATTAATCACCTACTATGTGCCAGGCACTGATATGTAATGGCTGAAAAAAAGACGAATAAGCTACCCCCTATGGCCTTGAGAGCTTCACAATTTACAGCAGCAACAAATAAATACATAAAAGGGAGCATTGTTATTTTCCTCTGAAGGAATTTCATTCTATCTGCTGCATATATTTTAAATGTTTCTATCCATTGCCAGACTAAAAAGATGGAAGCGGAGCACTATGGATGCATTTCCTGAAGATGCAATCATGTCTTACCCAGAGAATTTTCTTAACGTAACTGCCACCACTCTGGGAACATGATTGTCAATTCTTATTTATTTTCTTTGCAAAGGCAGTGAGGAAGGGCCAAAAGGGCATATGGGGATGGAATCTTCTGCTAAAGCACACTATTTATAGTTTTTCAATTTACCAGAAACAAATATTTAAATGTATTTTCTTAATTTCCCCCTTTGTCATCTGACAGAAAGATAGCAACTTCCATAATTTATCAAAGAGGCAGCATATTATGTTACAAAATCAATGCACTAACTAATGGAACCGCATTTTCTATAGACAGTCTTCTCTCTCACTCTCTTTTTTTTTTTCTTTTTATAAACGGAGAACTGATCTAAATGACTGAAACTTTATACCTGGCACATCTGGGGGAAATTTTAAAGTCCTATTGTTGATTATGAAATAGAACTCAACAACAGAATTTTAAATTAACATTGCCCAAAGATTCTGAAAATTAGCCTTGCCACATTTACGAAGGTGAAATTTAATTGAAGACCACTTCCAGCCTCTAATATCTCAGTCACACTTAATGAACATAAGAGTTGGAGTCTTAGATATTTCTAACGCAATCTGATATTAACTATGGAAGTGGATGATTTTGCCCACACTTTTGGTCCAAGTCCATAACGTCCCCGGCCACAACAGACGCCGAATAAAAAGGGGGATTGATATACCGACTGGGTGAAAGTCTTCAAGTGACCAAGAAGGACAGCATTAATAATTATGGTGACATTAACAATGAGATCTTAAAAATTTAAATCCATTTCTCTTAATACTTTAAATAACTGTGTGCCTAAAAATCTAACTGATGAAAGAGCATCAAAAAATTCATTATCTTTAATTCTCAATCTTTCAGTTTTAAGGAGTGTTTTCCAAGGACAGTAGAGTCTTCTCTTGCGCCTGTTGGTGGGGGGAAAGAAGTCTGAAATATGGAAGATTTAAATTTATTTAGAGCTCACTGGCAACTAAAATGGGAAACCTGGGAAAATAAAGATAGCGGGACCCAAGCAAGAGTGGGAAAGATGGAATGACAAAATTAAATTTCTCTGGGACCTCCGCCAGCTGATCTGTGACTGAAAAAAATATGAAGTGCTACAGGATGCCACTGTGAAAAACCAGATGTCAGGAAACCCAGACCGTAGGGGAAGCAGTGCCTCAAAGTATGACCCTGTGGTGTGACTGTCTCTGATCTTCAGATCACTTTTGAAAGTTTCTGCCAAAGTCTTAATTAAACCCACCTTTCATTGTAAAGAACCACAATTTAAAAATGAGAAACATTTCAGTACACAGACAAAACACATAATCTGGGAGGAACAGAAATGGTTCAAGGACCACAGATTCAAGCTGTTCTGAGAGAAAAAGGAGAGCTGTTGCAAGTATTTTGGAGTCTTCAGTGGAAAAGGGACTGGGGAAAAAAGGACTTTCTTTAAGTGATACCAGTATTTCAAATTATTCTAGGCCTACTTCAGAGCACATATGTGGCATTAAATATGCAACAGTGAAAAGAAAGAACATAGAAACAGAGCTAGAATGAAGGACTAAGCTGAGAGCTTTGGACAGAATTGATGTCTTCTAGAAGTCTCTGAGCAAAATGTAAACTCTGGAGTACCTGAGTTATTGGGATGAGTAGGCTCCATTTTCACTCATTAGCTGAAGAATTAGAAAGCATGGAAGATATGAAAAGTTCATTTTATAGGAATCATCTTTTAGATTTAATGTAAAATACAACTCCTATGCACATGACCCTGAACATATAACTTACCATTTTGTGTGTTCATAAACATTAATAATACTCCTGAAAAAAACCCACCATAAGGAAATGAAGCAATACTAAAGTTCATCCTTACAGACCCCATAGCCCCCTTCAGCAGCTTCTCCCTCATTTCAAAGACTTCTCCCATTCCCAAATAAAGTTGTACTTGCTCTATCCTGCAATCTTCTTACCATAAGAGCAAACCGTCTGGAGGGTTCTGACTGTATTTTAGTAACTCGATAGCTTATCTCTCCCAGGACTATCTGCCTTTTAAAAGAAGAGAATGAGAAGTCTATGCTAGACTCAAAGGAATGAATTCCCCTAGGCCAACAGGGGAGGAATTTTTGCAGCAAAATAACTTTTCTCTGGCCCTCAAGTCACCTTGCGTGCTGAAGCCCTCCTTTCTCATATGTATATGCCAGGGTTTCTCAACCTTGGCGCTACTGAAGTTCAGGGCTGGAAAATTCTTTGTCATGGAGGGCTGTCCTGTGCACTGTAGCAAGTTGAGCAGTATCCCTGGCTCCTACCCACCAGATGCCAATAGCATTGTTTCACTCCGTTATGAAAATCAAAAATCCCCAGACATTGTCAAATGTCTCCTGGAGGGGGGGGGGGGGCAAAAATCACCCAGTTGAGAACCGCTGGTCTACCTTAAGACAGGCCTCACTTGCAAACACCAATAATCTTAAATTCATTGCCTCAGATCCTGTTTCTTATTTTTGTGCAGTTGCTATTAGCACATAAATCACTCTTTGGGAAAAAAAACAAAACAAAACAGGAAACCTGTTCACCACAAAATAATTAGCAGAATTGGACTCCAGTCAAGAGCTTCTATTCTTGTTTTGCTGGAGAAAAATTTACACGTGAGTAATATTCTCAAGGAAGGACTCAATACATCATCATTCTTTGCCCTCAGCCTGATTTATAAATATCTACTTGAAAATGTACTAAAGGGCAAAAAACTGACTATATTTCTTCAAACTTACTGTAGCCCTTGAAATTACTGTACCACAAAAACTGTTAAAATGAAAAATAACTTTTAAGAACATGTGAAGAGGCAAAGCTTTGTTTTTACAGAAATTCTAGTATTAGATCCCTGACTTGTACAATACATGTCTCTAGCTCAAGTTCGACACAGTAATCTATAAAACATACTGATTTTAAAATGAATGTTTATTTTTACTTAATTTTTTGTACTCCCCATCTCCATTCCCTATAGTTTCCTGAGACCAGTGGTTCTCAACTGGGGGCGACTGTCAGTGTTTGTAGACATTTTTTGGTTATCACAGCTCAGAGGCACAGGGTTGGGGAGGGGGTATGACTGACAGCTAGCGGGTGGAGACCAGAGATGCTGCTAAACATCCTACAATGCATAGGGAAGCACCACAATGAAGAATTATCCATAGTGCCAAGGCTGAGAAATCCCTGTCTAGACACATAATTAGAACTCCCAGTCATAGCCCCTGATTTGGTTACAATCTATGGGAAAGGAATGGTACCCACATCTTCTCCATTTGCTTACTGACCACAATGCTATATCCACCGCAGGTACCCAATGTAACTGTTACCTGAAAAATCCAATATTTTGGAAGGAGAAGAGAAAGAAATAATATTATTCCTTTTGCTTAAAACATTCTTGGTAAACCAAAAACTTAAAGTAAGTACAGTTGGAATAAAATCCTATTTTTAAATGAAAGAATTGTAACATTTGCAAAAAAACCAAAAACCAAGAAAACAAGGACAATAAAAGTCACAAATCTGTTGGTTGTACATTTGAATCTCCAAGGGGTGCTCAAGACTCTTCCTCACACTAGACAGCTACCTCTACCCCCTTGTCCTCCACTAAGAGGAGGCAGCTCCCTGATGGGTAATAATGTTGAAGGGCCTTCCAAGGGCCCAAGGAGGCCACCATCATGCTGGGGGGCGGGGGGAGGCAGGGAATGGACAATATAGAGAACTGGGGGGGGGGGGAGCTTTAAGTAAATATCTTCACCATCTATTTCTCTCTTTGCATCTCTTTGCTATAATTACAGCTAAAATTGTTGAATGAGAACTCTGATCTGACTTAATTTGGGGGGAAGATTTATATGATAGTAAGCCATTACTGCAAGTTCTCCAAAGGCAGAGGAATTCAAACAACAACAAAGGGCAGTCCGAGTGTTAAGGCCCAAAACATGGGTGGAGAAATAGCTCAGGAAATGCAGACATCTCACTCTTGGGACTCTGGGTAAGCCACACCAGAGTCCTCTCCTGAGAGACAACATGTGGCCACATCAATACCATGTTGTTTTTTGTAATCCTCGAAAGTGTATAAATAAACCAAATTGCTGCAAATAGAAATCCCATGAGCTCTTCTTGAGATTAAGAATTTAAAGCGCCAATCTTCTCCTGGGCTTGGAGACTTTCAGAACAAAAAGTTTTAAGTGGAATTGGAAAACAGTTAAATATTACTGATGCACCCATATTGCTCATGTAATATTTATGAGCCACAAAATGATCATTCTGATTATTCCCAGCTGATTTTAACAAGGGATTTTTTTTTTCTCCCCCTCTCTTAATTAGGTGCCTGCATGCAAACAAAAGCCCATTATAGCACTGAGAAAGAACACACTGAATAAAATTAGAGTATATCTATCTTCTAAATCACTGGATAGTAGTCTAGATATAAAAATACAACAGTTCCCTGTGATCTGGATGTGAGTGCACTTGCAGTGAAACTTCAGTGTGATTTCAATTGCCACTCTTTGCAATTAGGGCAAGTGAACCTAAAATCAACTCTTTCGCGCTCTTAGAGTGCATCTCAACTGAAATACATGCTTTATCAGTGTCAAAGATAGTGTTGTCTCCTCTTTGGTTCATTTGGCCAAATGTTTTCAGGTGACTCCAAGGCAAATGACTAAAATTTAAAGGAAATCATTTTTCTTATTGCTCAAAGCACAGCAGAAATACTTCAGATTCAAGTAGATGTAAGAAGGGTGGGAGTTTTAGAAGTAATCACTATCCTTAAGCTTGACTTTAAAAGTCTATTCAACTACAATTAGTGTCTAAATTTAAATCCCTGTCTGTTGTTGGAATAGAGGTACAAAGTTAGAAATTCTGCTCCAGTGTACACCTACGTGTCTTTTATTGAGACATCTTATATATGTCTGTTTCCAGAAAAAGATCAAATAGATTCAAAGGCATGGGATCTTTACAGGCAACAGTAAAAGGCTGGCTCCTTGTTTTACAGCATAATTAGCTCATGGAATCATAACTTGGAAGTGTTTATGTCTGAAACACTGGACCTTATTTTAAAATGTTATTAAGGGTCACCTGGGTGGCTCAGTCGGTTAAGTGTCCAACTCTTGATTTCAGCTCAGGTCATGATCTCAGAATCCTGAGATCAAGTCCCACATCAGGCTCCCCGCTCAGTGGGGAATCTACTTGAGATTCTCTCTCTCCCTCTCCCTCTGCCCCTCCCCCATTCGTGCACATGTGCACTCTCTCTAAAAATCTTTTAAAAATAAATAAATGTTTTTAAGGATTAGACCCTGTAGCAAACAGACCCTAAGATGGCCCCCAATGAGTCCCACTTCCTCTTGCTGATATATTTCACCATAACCAATTTTCGAAGATAGTAATAATTACAAAAGTGCTTAGTGCTACAAAGAATAGGTATTATGGGAATAAAGAGGGACCTATTTCTAGAGTAAGTTGTTAAGAGTGGAGAGCGGTGGTACAGAGAGAGGAGAGACCAGGAACACTACCATTCTACATATGCTGGGTTTCAAGAAAAAGCACTGACTCTAATGTGAATTGAGATCTTTAGGATGCCAAAATATGGAGACAACCTAAGTGCTTGTCAATGGATGAATGGATGAAGGAAATGTACTGTGCACACACACACACACACACACAGAGGAATATTATTCAGGACACTATGCTAAGTGAAATAAGTCAGACACAGAAAGGCAAATCCTGTGTGATCTCACTTATATGTAGAATCTTAAAAGGTTGAACTTATAAAAGCAGAAAGTAGAATGGTAACTACCAAGGGCTGGGGGAAATGGGGAGATGTTGGTCAAAGGGTATAAAGTTTCAGTTAGACAGGATGAATAAGTTCTGCAGACCCAATATACAGCACGCTGACTATAGCTAACAACACTGTATTGTACATTTAAGATCTACTCTTGTAGCAAATTTCAAGTGTCCTCACCACCCCACAAACACACAAGTATGTGAGGTGATGGATGTACTAACTGGCTTGATTGTTATAATAATTTCATAATGTATACAAATATCAAAACATGTACACATTAAATATATACAATTTTTGTCAATTACATCTCAATGAAGCTGGGGAAAAAAATAAAAATCATAAAGATGTTCTTTTCTTTTGTTCCCTAATTTTCTAATTGTTTCAAAATAAATTTTTGTATTTGCAGGGCATGATTTAGTCTCTACAAGCACACTCTACTCATTAAGATTCCAATTTTCCTACCAGCACTGAATTATAGTGCTCATAATAACCATTTCATTAATACAGTGATTCAGTTTAGATTTCTCATGCAGTAATTACTAGAAGGATTTCTTTTCCTTCCCCCCAAAGATGGGTAACATATATTCTTTGAATTGGTTTTCAATTCCAAATGTATTTTGTTTTGTCTTTATTTTTTAAACAGGCAAAATGCCCTAGATATGTCAATCCTGCTAAAGTAGATAAGCTGCAGGATTCTTAGATCTAGTTCTCACACCTCCAGTTAACACCATTTAACATATTCTAGCCTTTTGAAAGAGGTAACCAACCCCTTTTGAATCGCAGGGGATGTCAGCATTGGAGAGGATTTTTTTAGGAGGAAGAACCACTGTGAAGCCCCCATGACATCAGATCGTTTTGAGTACCCATCAGAACACCAGAGAATAAAAACACATGGGCTGACCAACGCCCTTGACTCCACTTTGTACACAAACTCCATTTCTGAGACCCAGGACCATACGGGAATAATTCTGAAAAGCAAATTTACAGAAATGCGGCTACTTGCTCAGTTTGTTTTCCACCATTTAGCTACTTTTTAAATAAGAAGCAGCAGCAAAATCTATCAGTCTGAATGCCTTAAGATTTTTTACTCATTATACGTGAGAAAAACACTACCTGCTCCGTAGTGGAGTACAGTTTCCAAATGTTTCCATGAACCAGAATTAATACTTTTGTTTTACAAGAAAAAGCCCTTCTACAATAAGTACGATCCTGTGTGATGGAAAATTAAAGTAAAAGCCTGATGCAATTTACAAGAAAGGACAAAACAAAGTAAAAATGATCACAGAATTGGTCCCATCAAAGCTGATGAGTCATGGCAAATAAGGAGGAAAGAACTGAGTCTAATGGAGACCGATGAATCACAGCCATTCAGGGGCCCTTTTTAAGCAAGGTTAATCTCTTAAATTGGCTAGTCACTGGCAATTTTTTGGCATGAATTCTCATAAGGCAACAACCTGAATAGGGAAGGGCTTGTTTGTTAGAAAACAGAGTGTGCAAGCTGAGGAATCACATTATAATTGATAGATTGATCTAATATTTAAAACTGTGTCTTCCCAATTGCTTTGACGATTGTAATTAACACATTCAAAGGGTCAACCAGATTGATGCCCCTGCCAAAAAAGTAGGTTTTCCTTCCCATTTAAATAAAAATCAATTTATTGATCAAGGCCACAGCTTACCTGAAAATGGATGTGTAATCAAGAGTGTTTGTGTTTTAAAGGGTTTTGTTTTGTTTTGGAAAGACAGCACCAGAACATCAAAGTGGCAAGATTTTTCTTGAAAGAAATGATAGCTATTAGAGGAAATACTTTTATCTTCCAGGGTATTCACTATCAAAAGGCAAGTAGGTCCTTCTTTTTCTTTTGCTGACTTTTTCATGGAGAATTTATCTTTATTTTTTTGTGCGTGATAAGCTACACATTATTCAGATACCTCTGTGGCAGAATCTGAACTCTAGGGCCAGAAAACAGCTTGAGAAGAATCCACTCTCCACCTCAACATCAGGGAAGTGTAGGGTTCATTTGGAAGAAGAGAGGATCACACGGAAAGAAAATGTTCCAGAGCACCAAGGACAGGAGTATGATAAAGGCTCCCTGTCTCCAAAGTGTTCTCCAATGGATCTGCCACAACATCATCAAAAATTCTTAGCGTGAGGGGCGCCTGGGTGGCTCAGTCGTTAAGCGTCTGCCTTCGGCTCAAGTCAGGATCCCAGGGTCCTGGGATCAAGCCCCTCATCGAGCTCCCTGCTCTGCGGGAAGCCTGCTTCTCCCTCTCCCACTCCCCCTGCTTGTGTTCCCTCTCTCACTGTGTCTCTCTCTGTCAAATAAATAAATAAATAAATAAATAAATAAATAAAATCTTAAAAAAAAAAAATTCTTAGCGTGAGAGTCACTGCTTTGAATGGTGGCATTTTTCTCTGAAGATCCCTGTTAAAATGCAAATGTCTTGTCTGGAAAGGGCAATGGCCTAACTATACCCACCCACCCACTCACTTCAAAAGCAGCTCGTTGTGGACGTAATTTAATAATTCACCAAGTAAATAGCAGCTCTTGGATTGATAAAAGCTGAGATGTTGGCCCTCACTTGACAGAGACTTTCAGGGTTAGCACTTAAGAGACTCCTGACTTGGGGCGCCTGGGTGGCTCAGTCGGTTAAGTGTCTGCCTTCGGCTCAGGTCATGATCCCAGGGTCCTGGGATCGAGCCCCGCATCGGGCTCCCTGCTCGGCGGGAAGCCTGCTTCTCCCTCTCCCACTCCCCCTACTTGTGTTCCCTCTCTCGCTGTGTCTCTCTCTGTCAAATAAATAAATAAAATCTTTAAAAACAAAAACAACAAAAAAAGAGACTCCTGACTTTCCTTGAGGCGGGCTGCCCACCAGCGGGAAGCCGACAGTAAATGGTAGTTGATCCTAGGGCTCTGCTGTGGCAGCTTCTAGGTAGAATTCAACTTTCCCTCTGTCACTTCTATTTGAAACCAAGAATTACATTTGTCCTCTTCATTACCTACCAGAAATAGAGCTATCATCTTCTTCATACAGGGAATACAAAAACAAAAACAAAAAACAACAACAAAAAACAATTAGTATCTGTCAAATACAAAAAGAATAGTGAGAGGTCCATGATGAGCACTAGTAGGTAGAAGGCTCAGCCAGCAGGTATGAAGTCTTCCTCCTCCTTATTTAGTTATTTAGCTGCATCTTATCGAGCCCCTGCGAGGTGTCTGGCGTTCCTGTGTTAAATGTTTACATGCTTTAAGCCTTTCCAACAACCCTGCAGGGAAGGTCGCATTTTCTCAACTTTATAGATACGGAAACTAAAGCTCAAAGATAATTTTCTACAGCCCCACTGTGTCTGATGGCAATGCCTGCAAATTTTCTTGAGAGCATGCTTTGTCCTCTATTCAAAATGTTATCATTTTCTTGGATTAAGATGTATGCAACTGAAAATACTAAACCGAAGGACAAGCTTCACTGGCTTGAGATACCTTGCTCTCATTCTCTGCAAGGCTCTGCCATCCTCTGTGATGGGATTTATGCTCCGGGTCATCCGTACCCGAGAACAGAGAACCAACAAACAGGCAGACCTCAGAGTCCGGGGCCAACAGCCTTGTCTGCCTGACTCTCCTCGCCTTTTAGACCCGGGCTGACCTTCCGTTGTTTTCCTGCCCCAAATGATCCTGCAGGAACTCTTTGCTCCTCCGTCTGGCAGAGTGGAAAAACCGGGGCTCCTCCATTAACTTTTCTCACTCTTTGACCCCGTGGACTTGATCTTTCCTGCCCAGGCTTGCCCCGCTGCCACCCACAGCACAGAGGTCTGCCTGGGTCAACCGCTCCTGCTCAGGAGCTGCCTCTCTTTGTGACCCCCTCTCCTCACTCAGCCAGGAGCCCCGACTTCATAACAACCTTATTTTCCTGGCGAAGCACATCCGAGGCTCAATGTCCTGCACTCACCAACAGCAAACTGTCCGTAGGGCTGACATCCCACATCTCTTACTTTTCTTTTTTCCTACCTTTTCAACTCCCAGGCACTTCTGGTTTCTGATTATTGCTTTGAACCTCCGATCTTTCTCTTTGCTCTTTCCTACACAACTTGCATGGCTCTGTCTCTTGACTCTGACCTTTTCTCTCTGCAAATTCTTCCACTGTGGGCTGAGCAGAGTTCGCTGGAAACCACTCACTCCAGATCTCTAGTTGAAGCCTGACTCCCAGCTTCCAGCCCCTCCTGGGACCTGACTCTGTGCCCACGCCCTTGAGCTGTGGTGAGGGCCTGTGACCCCCGACCCCCTTTCATCTCAGGGTGCACAGGCACCTTCTATCATTGCAACTGCTGCTGGATCTAATCCTGATTCTCCTCAAGACTTGGGTAGAATTAATTAACTGCCATCCTCACAGCTTTTGAGCTTTCTCTGACAGAAGACATGTTTCACTGCGCATTCCCTAGTGTTACCACGGGCTTGTCTCTATCAGTGTGGTTTCTTTCTTACTAAATAATCAGCTTTCTCTCTTCATGACAAAGGAGAATAATACAAAAGACAAAAAAACGAAGAATGAACACTTAGCATAAAGTCACACAAAGCCCTTCTTCCAGTCGGAGGAGGAGCCTGCCTCATAGTCTCTTCCCCCCCTGGTCCACTTAGGTTTCTGAAAGCAGGGCTCCTCCAGCATCATGGTCATTCGAGGTACCTGTTAACATGCAGATTCTGGTTTGGGGGGGGAGGGGTGCTGAGATGTTTGTACTTCTAACAGGCTCCCATGTGATGTCCTGGCTACATCAAGGTCGACATTTTCTGCAGCAAAGCCCAGATCTGCTGATACACTGGGGAGGAATTTAAACCTGGCCTCCTCCTTAAGCGGTACCCACAAAATTAGAGAGCCCTTGTCTCGGATTCAGACCACAGCCCTTTTCTTGGAAACATCACATTTTATAATACATTTAAGCAAAACCAAGTGTTTTCAAACAATGATTTCTTTATTCATAGCTATGGGAAGGAGCCTGATTAATAGACTCTGAGGCGGTCTCTTTCAACAAAGGGAGGAAAAAGGACAGAGAAAGTAGGAATTAGAAAGGAGGCACTGATGTGGAGGTTACTGGACAACCAGACAAAAATAAAGCTACTGAAGTCTGCAGCTGAAAGAAGAAAAGACCCCCAAAGACATGAACCCATTTGAGAGGGAGACAAAATCAAGCCTCCTGTTTCAGAACATTGCGCTGGTGGGGCGCCTGGGTGGCTCAGTCCTTGAGTGTCTGCCTTCGGCTCAGGTCATGATCCCAGGGTTCTGGGATCGAGCCCTGCATTGGGCTCCCTGCTCAGCAGGAAGCCTTTTTCTCCCTCTCCCACTCCCCCTGCTTGTGTTCCCTCTCTTGCTATCTCTCTCTCTGTCAAATAAATATAAAATCTTTAAAAAAAAGAACATTGCGCTGGGACAACTCCAGAGAAGATTTGACTACATCTAGACAATTAAGAATCTTACTTGTCTGGGCGCCTGGGTGGCTCAGTTGGTTGAGTGACTGCCTTCGGCTCAGGTCATGATCCTGGAGTCCCGGGATCGAGTCCCGCATCGGGCTCCCTGCTCGGCAGGGAGTCTGCTTCTCCCTCTGACCCTCTCCTCTCTCATGCACTCTCTCTCTCTCTCACTCTCTCAAATAAATGAATAAATAAAATCTTAAAAAAAAAAAAGAATCTTACTTGTCTATTATCTATCTTGAGGCCTAGCAGCTTTTACTGGCTGAAAATTGTCTTTATTTATTCTGACATACGCATGAGGCTAAGGCCGCCGGACCACGATCTCTTCTGTTACAGCATGTAATTGAAAACGATTTCTAAGTTTTCCCAATATTAAAAATTACCATCCGCAAGGCACTCGTTATGTCTTTACATGCATCAGCCTCATTTAATTCTCTTTTTTTTTTTTTAAAGATTTTATTTATTTATTTGAGAGAGAGAGAATGAGAGACAGAGATCATGAGAGGGAAGAAGGTCAGAGGGAGAAGCAGACCCCCTGCCGAGCAGGGAGCCCGATGCGGGACTCGATCCAGGGACTCCAGGATCATGACCTGAGCCGAAGGCAGTCGCTCAACCAACTGAGCCACCCAGGCGCCCTCATTTAATTCTCTTAACAATGCAAAGGGTTAGACCCATTTGTCAGAAGAGGAGAAAAGACAAGGAGAAGCCAGCAAGGTGCCTGAGGTCTTAGGAGTGAGCGATAGAGTCAGGATTTGAACTCAGGACCGGTCTCTAGCTTTAAGCTTTCAACCACTTGCTATCCTGCTTCTCTGCTACTTCTTTTGTTTTTTTTTTTTTTTCCCCCCCAAGCTGGACAATTCCAATTTATTTTCTTATGTACCTTCCCTGGAAGACTCCTCTGGAATTCTCATGAAAAGGTCTGCAAATGGACTCGAGAACAGGAGCCAGTTGTGATCTGAGAATCAAGCAAAAGTGAGGACACAGAAGGGATATTTTGCACCACGTACATGCCATTCTTTCTTTCGCATCCTATACTGTGTGACAGTTGGGATTTCTTTCCCTATGATTCTAATTGCTGCACAGTGTATGGTCTGTCCTCTTGAGCTCAGTATCCTTTATTAAAAGTCATACTTGGGGCGCCTGGGTGGCTCAGTCGTTAAGCATCTGCCTTCGGCTCAGGTCATGATCCCAGGGTCCTGGGATCGAGCCCCGCATCGGGCTTCCTGCTCGGCGGGAAGCCTGCTTCTCCCTCTTCCACTCCCCCTGCTTGTGTTCCCTCTCTTGCTGTGTCTTTCTCTGTCAAATAAATAAAATCTTTAATAAATAAATAAATAAATGTCATACTTGACTCAGGATGCTTTAGGTTCCAAATTAAAAAAAAAACAAACAAACTGGGACTGGCTTAAATGATAAAGCAAATGTCCTAATACACATAACTTCAGAACTCCCAAGACATGACAGTGTCAAGAACCCAGTTTCTTTTCAGCATTCCACATGGCCATTGCAATCGCAGGCCACATCTGGGGCCAGCCTTCCTCAGAGTCATAACACGTTGGTGGCCAGGGACACTGAGAGCCACTACTTCCTCATTTGTACTTGAAAAGGGGGCATCTCTTCCCCAAACTATCAAACAAAAGTTCTGAGCTTCACTCTGAACCAACTCACCATATTCCACCCATTCTGAGATAAATATTTTTCATATTGTAAGAGCTCTGATGTAAAATATATCTTGATGTATTTTGTTACACATACACATTACATGTTCTGTTACATGTCGATGTTTAGTTATGCCAGAGTTTTTCCTCATTTTGTTTTCAGTGGTACCTCAAAGAGCGTGCCCTTTCTGGTATCTAACACTGGGACGACAGGCCTAGAGCAGTCAAGAATGATCCCTAAAGCTGGAATGGCCCCAATCTGCACCAAATGCATTACTGATGTTTCCGATCAGGGAGGGTGGAACGAATGTTGGGAAGACAATCGAAATGTTAAGTTACTAGCCACAAACCAAGGGGAAAAATCTAATAGTACAAAGTCATTCATTCTTTTATCCATTCACTTATTTATTCATTAAAATGAAAGCATTTATTGAATTCCAACTATGAGCTGGTACTCTTCAAGGTGCTAAGATATAAATGATTAATGAGATACAGACTGTGCCATTGAACAGCTCACTCTCTATGCTGATATTTACAGTGTTAAATTACACATACAAATACACACACACACACACATACACACGCCTCTCTACATAAGTAATAAAATTATAATATGGTGATAACTCCTGAGTCATATTCTACAAATAACCAAACAACAATCAAATACATGAAATAGCAAGGCCATAGATAATATGTTACACGGAATGTAATACTCAAAAAACTTTGCTGCCAGTGAAGGGAAACATGTTTCCCTGACCCTCACAAAATCTGGTGCAGGTAAGGTAGCAACTCAGATTCTGGTTTGGGAATATGGATGGCAGGCCAGCCCACAGCTAAGACACATCAGTGACTCACAGACTGCGGAAGGCAGGAAATAAAGAAACCCTGGGGATCAGATCACAGCCTGTAGAAATCGAGAGAGCCCAGTGGGAAAACCTCTGACAAATTCAGCCATCGTAAACCATGGGAGACACACAAATGATCTGGAAGAGGGAAGAACAATTGCCAATTACACATACTAACCACCAGATCAATACTATATTTATTTGTAGGGGAGGCTTAAACCAGGGGACAATCAAATGAAATTGGATTGAACCAAAGGGTGATCATCCAATTTCTATGAGATTCTTGGTGCTGGGAATAAATTCTCTGCCTCAGCTATGTGTAGTATGAGATAAATGACAGGCATTTGTGATGAGAGCCCCAATGAGGTCAAACCACATTAGCAAAACTAGCAAGTGCTTTAGGCAATCACTGAAACCTTCCGGGAAAAAATCATTTCACCCAGCCAAAGTGGCAGAGACTTGCAGTCAGCAGAAATTTTATTCCTGACTTGGCTTAAACACCTACTCTTCCTGCTCCCCTGGTGGTTCTTTGGAAGCTCATATCTATGAAGAGCGGTGATCCAGCTCTTTTGCGTAGAGCATTCTTAGTTAATTTTTGTGATTGGGACAGAGCCAGTTAGCACTAGGATGAAGTCCTTCTCTTCTGTTTTCTGGATAGAGTCAGCGTGATTAGGCATTTATCCAGACCAGGAGGTACGGGCAATGGAAAGACAAAACAGTGATCAAGAAGGTCGCACACAGTGTGGCAGCATCAGGCTCCATTTGGGAATGCAAATCTAAGGGCTGAGATCATCTGCTACGAAGTGCAAAGGGCCTACAAGAAGTAACATCACCAGATGGACCCAGGAAGAGAAGCAGAAGACACCACAAGAAGCTTTCCTCCTTAGCCTCTCTTGATAATCACTGCTTATTATGGGATGAAGCTTGTCATGGTGACAGGAGGGGGCAAAGGTTACTGAGTTGAAAGGGTGCCTTAATAAGATATATCTTTGGAAAAGTATCTCTCTTTGATCTGGGCAAGAGACCCAAGTTGCCCAGTCTCTTGGGTGCCAGGAGGCATCACAAAATTAGTAAAGTTTCCCAAAATACAACAAATTCTATCTGTCCCTGATTTTGCTACACTATCTTAGAAAACCCCCAAATACCAACAGCTCCTGGATCTGAGGGTAGAGGAGGAATGGACTAGCAACAGTTTATGACTGTAACTTCTAACGAGACTACCTGTGCTTTGGATATTCCAGTGAAGATTTGTGGGACTAGAGAGGCAGGAATAAAGGCAGGGAGCAGTTAAACCAACCCTTTTAATCTATTAAACTAATGACCTTGAGAGATATAAGAATGAATTAACATATTTGTTACCTATTCTTCCATAGCAAAGACAATGTTTTGTTAAATCATATAGATTCCAGGTTTTCTGCATCTCCCTAATCTCAAATTTAGCCAGATTTTCACAGACCACAACATTTCACACTTAATCAGTGGGTTTATATCAAGATGGCCTTGGGCTCCTAACTATTTGATCCCGATGATCAATGCCATCAAGGCGACTTTAAACTTGGACCCAATTCCAAGCTGCAGGACAACCCCCTACAATTACTTTAAGGCCATTTGGAATCTTAATACCTAGGAGTCTCTTAGTCTATTATCCAAGTCATTGATGAAAGGCTCCCTATTTTCAGATCTAAGGCCTAACCCCATGGAAATCCACCGGCAATTTCCCCCCTGGGATGGCACTGCCCCATCGGTAGCATTCTTGGCAATGTGCCTCCACAGCTGAATTCATCAATATTGACGAGAAAGTTCAGCAACTTGGCCTGCTGTCATGTCAGTAAATGGATTGGGGCTGTGCTAGACGTGTCGCCCAAGAAGACTTTCAAGGCACTCTGCCACCCAGAGAGGGCTGACAAGAGGCCCCTCTTAGCAGTCGTGTTGCAGAGAAGAAACGTTGATGAGAAATAGCCTCTGTTTTCGGTCTAGTCCTCGCTGGCACAGTACAATCGGAGATAAGATCCAATGAGCCAGATTTTCAGGCCAAAATTCACACCCAATCATGGCCTGCCTGGCTGTGAGCTTTGCTTTAATAATAGCCTTGCCTGAAATTGTCTCGTACACTGTCTTCCCACCCCAGCAACCTGTTATAAGTTTCTTTACAATCCCAAGGCCACTAAAACTGCCCTAAAATGGGATCCAGCTTCTAGGAGACTCTTGGTTGGGATATAGTTCTCTGCTTCAATTATTGTAGTATGAGATAAATGATAGGCATTTTTTACCAAAACACAGTGAGTTTGAAACTAACAAGTGCTTTAGGTAATCAATAAAATTTTCAGGAAAAAACATTTCAACAATCCTAAACTTCCTCGTGAGACAACAGATGCTCCCTATCCTCCAACAGTCATCCTTCTCTCCCTGCCAGCAAACTCATGGTTGTCTTGTCTTCCTCGAGACCACCTATTACCTTTTAAAAATACTTCCCTATAACGACTAAACAATAGCTAACAGCACCTCCATGAAACTCTCATGTATAGTAATATTCATGAGGGTAGTATACATCAGTTCAAACAATATCTGGATTGGAATGAATGTGATATAGACAGGAGAGGAGACTAACACCTTACTCAGTCTAAATATTTGAGATGGGCTGCCAACAGGCCGCTAGGGACATAGGCTCAGTCTAAATATTTGAAAGCAAACCTTCCACCAGTTCCTTATTTTCTCTGACCAGAGAATAAGAAAGAAGTTGAAATGAAAGCAAATGGGATTTTGGTTGGCCTATTGGTCAGGTCTCATGCGGTTGTAAGTGGCAGAAGGAAATGGTTTTACTGCCTCCCATGACTGGGAAGGATGGGGCAGAAATGGTGTGGAGCAACTGAGTGACAGTGTAGTTTGTTGGTTGAGAACACGGGTGCTGGAGCCAGGTTGCCTGGATGTGAATCCTCTCTTCCACCCGTTACCTATGTGTAACTCTGGGCAAGTTACTCACCCTCTCTGTGCTTCAGGTGCCTTATCTTAGAAAAAGAAAATACTAGCATCTCCTCATTGGGCTGTTGGAAATATTAGCACAGTGCCTGGCATAAAACGGTAGTTTTTACCATGAACTAAACCCAAGGCTCAAATAAAGGGGGTTGGGGGTAACGGGATCCCCAGTTGGTCACAAGAGAAAGGAATGGAAGAGCAAGAGAAGATGGAATGGAAAGAATTGGTGGACCTACGCGGTCAAACAGAGAAAAAAGGGGATCTAGAACTCTAGATGGTGGCCACTTCCCCCAGATCTTCCATTTCTGCCTCTCGGAGAAAACCCAGGAAGTCAGTGACAGTAGCGCCTGCAAGGAACAAGCCTACTCCAGCTGCCACCACAATTGGCGAGGTGACAGCCACTTCTCATTGTATCCCGGGCTCTGACAGCCTGGGTCTAAACTGAAGGAAGCTGGTGAGCTTGCCCTCCACTCCTCAGTCTGTTAGAACAGGTGTTCATTGTAAAAATGCAAATGATCAGGGCCTAGGGTAAGAGCTCAAGGCATTGAAAATTTACAAATTCAAAAGCTTATTGCTTTTCGAGCAGGAACCTGGAAGGCACAGTTCTAACTGAGGCAGTAAATTATGACTCTCAAGTTAAACTTACCAAAAATGCCTCTGTCAGGGTCTCACAGCACACCAACGTGTAACAGCACTGTCCAGGCAATGCAGTTCATTACTTTGTACATTTTCGGTAGTAATGGGCGGGAGAGGCAGTGTCTCCAATTTCTGGAGGCAATGAAATGGGGAGAAGCCCCAACATCGATAAGATATCTTTACATCTAAAGTCTTTGCAGTTTCAACTCCAGGAGGGCAATAACGTTCTTTTTTAATTTTTAAAATATTTGGTATTGCTGTTACCTCTTGCCATGAAAAGCATAAAAGAAACCCAGGTAGGGGTGCCTGGGTGGCTCAGTCGGTTAAGCGTCTGACTTCAGTTCAGGTCATGATCCCAGGGTCCTGGGATGGAGTCCCACATCGGGCTCCCTGCTTAGAGGAGTCTGCTTTTCCCTCTCCCTCTGCCTCTCCCCCTGCTCATGCTCTCTCACTCTCTCAAATAAATAAAATCTTAAGAAAAAAAAAAAAGGAAAGAAAAAAAGAAACCCAGATAAGGGATTAAAACTCAGACCCAAGGGGCACCTGGCTGGGTCAGTCAGTGGAACATGTGACTCTGGATCTCGGGATTGTGAGTTCGAGCCCCACGTTGGGTACAGAGATTACTTAAAAATAAATAAAATCTTTGGGCACCTGGGTGGCTCAGTTGGTTAAGCAACTGCCTTCGGCTCAGGTCATGATTCTGGAGTCACTGGATCGAGTCCCGCATCGGGCTCCCTGCTCAGCGGGGAGTGTGCTTCTCCCTCTGACCCTCCCCCCTCTCATGCTCTATCTCATTCTCTCTCTCAAATAAATAAATAAAATCTTTAAAAATAAATAAATAAATAAATAAATAAATAAAATCTTTAAAAAAGAAAAATCCACCCAAGCCATTTACTTGCTGATGGCTGGGGAAGTAGGGGCTGAAATGATGATCATTAGAAGAGGATCCTCCAGTGTAATCCAAGTAAGTGTGGCCATTTAGAATGTTTAATCTAGCCTACTTGAAAAAAAATCAGCTGCATTCATACAAGTTGGACACTTAAAACTAAGTGAAACTGGAGATTTAAGAGATGAAGCATTCAGGAGGATTTGGGATCGAAGTGAGAGTCTGTGTGAATCAAAGGAATTGTCACTTGGCATTACAGAAAAGGTTAAACAGGAGAAAGTGAAATTCAACTTAGTTGGTTTTACTTACTGATTTTGCTTTAGAAAAGTACTAGATTGGTAAGAAAATTAAGTCTCAGTGAAAATATTTTGAAATCATAGATGATTGTTACATATCCATGCTCTCTTTTCAACTCCCTGCATGGCAAACTGAGGCTATTACAGCTAAAATAGCATTATGATTATTAGATGCAAGTATTTCCATAGCACAGAAAAGGTCCAGTTAATTCTACTCTTTGTACAGAAAATTCTTTTCTTCCAACTTTGTATATATTTCCACTAGATTTTAAGCCGCTTTCAGGTGAGGTTTGTGTCTTAGAGGTCTTTTTATCAAGCACAGTGCTTAAAAAAATGCTCCCTGATTGATTCATTAAATTTTAAAATATGGAGTTCAGGAAGTATGACAATATTGTGGAAGATATCAGAAAACTATTATTTCCCCCTTTTTAGAAAGGAAAGAACTTTTTGACTTAGAACATAAGAAGGTTGCTTCTAAATAACAAATCAAGACACTATTCAGGTTTCATACTGGGGTGAAAACAGCCAATACCATTTTCTTTTGTATTCATGTATTGTTTGATTTTTTTTTTTTTTTTAGATTTTATTTATTTGAGAGAGAGAGAATGAGTGAGAGAGAGCGCGCACATGAGAGAGGGGAGGGTCAGAGGGAGAAGCAGACTCCCTGCTGAGCAGGGAGCCCGATGCGGGACTCGATCCCGGGACTCCAGGATCATGACCTGAGCCGAAGACAGTCGCTTAACCAACTGAGCCACCCAGGCGTCCCTTGATTTTTTTTTTTTAATTTAAGATGCTGAGAGGGTGGAAAGCAACAGACAGGAATGATGTACTACTGACAAAAGAATGCTGATTTCTGCTTCCAACAACAGTGACTAAACAGGAAGATGATCTTGCTGGACTCATCCTGCCAGACACTCCAGGGACTTTGGAAGGAGTGCAACATTTACAACCGACAGTGAGAGGAGCATGTGATCCTGGAGAAACGGCAATAGCTCCGGGAGCATGTATATTGATTTAAATAAGCAGAAAGAATATCTTTTTGGACACTGAGATGAGTTACAGCGAATCGATGAGTTCTATTCCTTTTTTTTTTTTAAAGATTTTATTTATTTATTTGACAGAGAGAGAGACAGCGAGAGAGGGAACACAAGCAGGGGGAGTGGGAGAGGGAGAAGCAGGCTTCCCGCAGAGCAGGGGGCCCGATGCAGGGCTCAATCCCGGGACCCCGGGATCATGACCTGAGCCGAAGGCAGACGCTTAACGACTGAGCCACCCAGGTGTCCCGATGAGTTCTATTCCTGATTACAATGTACTTCATGAAATTATTCTGGTGTATGAAGTAAGTAATGTGAAGGAATCCTCTTCAGAGAACTAAAACTTGGAAATGGAGTCACTTCCATTCATTTAGTGCAAATTCATCCAACCATTCAACCATTAATTATTGAATGATTACTTTGGCAAAACACCCTTCTAGTTAAAATAACATGTGGTCCTGTCCTCTTAGGAATCTAATTTGGAAAACAGGACATGACGTAGGCAGAATAATGCCCCCCCTCCCCAACGATGTGCACACCCTAATCCCCAGAGGCTGCGAAGAAGTACATGGCAAAGGGAATTAAGGTTGAAGGGCACTTATCAGCTTACTTTACAACGGGAGAGTGGCCTGGGTTTTCCAGGTGAGCCCCATATAGTCACAACACAGTAGCACCCGTTATCCATGGAGGATGCACTCTGACCACTGGTGGATGCCTGAAACCACGATAGGACTGAAAACCCTGTACAGATGGTTCCCAGCTTCCAATTTTATGATTTTTCGACTTTACGATGGTACGAAAGCAATATTCATTTGGTAGAAACGGTACTTGGAATTTTGAATTTGGATCTTTTCCCGGGGTAGCAATATGCAGTATGATCCTCTCTCATGATGCTGGGCAGCAGCAGTGAGCCGCAGCTCTGTCAACCATGCGATCACAAGGGTCAACAACCCATACACTGACAACCGTTCTGTCCCCAGAGAACCATCTGTTTGTCACTTTTGGCACAATATTCAGTAAATTACACGAGATAGGCAATACTATTATAAAATAGGCTTTGTGTCAGAAGACTTTGCCCAGAAGACTGAGCATATTTAAGGTAGACCAAGCTAGGCTATGATGTCTGGTAGGTTCAGTGTACTAAATGCATTTCAAGGGGCACCTGGGCGGCTCAGTAGGTTAAGCGTCCGACTTGTGATTTTGGGCCAGGTCATGCTCTCATGGGTCATGGGACTGAGCCCCACATCGGGCTCCGCGCTGAGTGGGGAGTCTGCTTGAGTTTCTCTCCCTCTGCCCCTCACCCCACTCATAAGCACTCTCTCTCTCAAATAAGTAAATCTTTTATTTATTTTTTTTAAGATTTTATTTATTTATTTGACAGAGAGAGAGACAGCGAGAGAGGGAACACAAGCAGGGGGAGTGGGAGAGGGAGAAGCAGGCTTCATGTCGAGCAGGGAGCCTGATGCGGGGCTCGATCCCAGAACCCTGGGATCATGACCTGAGCCGAAGGCAGACGCTTAACGACTGAGCCACCCAGGCACCCGGTAAATAAATCTTTTAAAAAATGAGTTTCAGCTTTTGATATCTTCAACATACGATGGATTTATCAGGACATAATGCCATCACAAGCTAAGGAAGATCTGTATATACTATGTTTTTTTCCTATACATATATACCTATAGTAGTTTAGCTTATAAATTAGGCACACTAAAAGATTAACAACTAATAATACAATAAAATTACAACAATATACTGTAATAAAAGTTACGTGAATGTGGTCTCTCAAAATATCTTCTCGTATAGTACTCAATCTTCTTGTGACGTAAGATGATCAAAATGCCTATGTGATAAGATGAAGTGAGATGAATGATGTGGGCATTGCGAGACACAGCCTTAGGCTACTACTGACCTGCTGATGATGTGTTAGGAGGAGGAGCATCTGCTTCCAGACTGCTGTTGACCACAGGTAACTGAAACCGTAGAAAGTGAAACCACTGGTAAGGAGGGACTACTGTAGTTGTAGTCCCTACTTGTGGAACGGGGAGGCAGAGAAGAACTAAAGAAATGGTAGGGTGACACAGACTTAGCCTGCTGTTGCTAGCTTTGAGGATGGAGGGAGGCAGACCCAGCCAAGGAATATGGGTTGCCCATTAGAAGCCAGAAAGGACAAGGAGATAAATTCTCTCCTCGAGCCTCCAGAATGGAATAAAGCCCTACCAACACTTTGATTTTTAGCCTTGTGAGAACCATTTCTGATTTCTGACCTCCAGAATTGTAAGATGATAAATTTGCGGGGCGCCTGGGTGGCTCAGCCGTTAAGCGTCTGCCTTCGGCTCAGGTCATGATCCCGGGGTCCCGGGATTGAGCCCCACATCGGGCTCCCTGCTCGGCGGGAAGCCTGCTTCTCCCTCTCCCACTCTCCCTGCTTGTGTTCCCTCTCTCGCTGTGTCTCTCTCTGTCAAATAAATAAATAAAATCTTTAAAAAAAAAAAAAGATGATAATTTGCATTCTCAAAACCACTAGGTTCATGGTAATTTGTCACAGCAGCAATGGAAGACTAGTACAAGAGTAATTATAAATAGAAAAATAACTATCTGCAGTAGTAATTGCCTAGTGCCAAATGGTATGGACCACACATTTCACAGGATATCAGGACTCTGAGGGAAAGGCTGGTTCTCCCAAAGGGCCTAGAGTCTTACTGACTAGGTGTTATAGTTCCCAAACAGGACAACATGGGAAGTCCTACTGTGTTTTTTAAAAATATTTTATTTATTTGAGACAGAGCATAAACGGGGGAAAGGGACAGAGGGAGAGAGAGAAGCAGGCTCCCCGCTGAGCAGGGAGCCGGACACGGGACTAGATCCCAGGACCCTGGGATCATGACCTGAGCCAAAGGCAGACGGTTCACTGACTGAGCCACCCAGGCATCCCAGTCATACTGTGTTTGATCTGTAGTACAGGGAAGTGGTCCTCAAACCACCAAGATCATTAGAGCATTCTTCGGGAGCATCTTAAAAATCCTGAATTCCAGCCCCATCCCCAAAATTCTGATCCAAGTACGCCTGAGGTGGGAGCCAGGATTTCACATTTTTTAAAAGCTTCCCCCATCTCCTAGGCGAATCTTAAGACCAGCCAAATTTGGGAAACACCTCGTAGGAGATCTCCCATAGCACATCTAACAAACTTGGAACAACCTGGGGGCAAATCAGTGTAGTCTATTTGTCTTTAAAAAGAAGGGTTGGACTACATGATCCCTAGGGACTTATTTCCTCTCTGCAGTCTGGAGCTTAAAGCTGGTTCTGCCTCCTACCATTCCCCACCCTCAAACCTCCCTTACAATGTATCTGCTGACTTCTGTTAAGAGTCACCAGCTTTGAGGGGCGCCTGGGTGGCTCAGTCGGTTAACTGTCTGCCTTTGGTTCAGGTCATGATCCCGGAGTCCCAGGATCTAGCTTCACATCGGGCTCCCTGCTCAGCAGGGAGCCTGCTCCTCCCTCTGCCCGACTCTCATGCTCGCTCTCTCTCTCTCTGACAAATAAATAAATAAAATCTTTAAAAAAAAAAAAGGAGTCACCAGTTTCCCTCCAGTTCCTTGCTTGAGGCTTACCAATTTTGGCCTAGACTCCCCCTACCTTCTTAAGGAAAACACCGGTCAGATCCAACACAAATGAGCTTGTCCATGCATCTCTGCTCCTTCTGTTCCACTCGTCTTCAATCAACATATTTAGCATTCAGTTCCATCTTACTTGCTGGACAGGAAATGTTCCTTGGAAAGGAAATGGTTGCAGTCCTGCAATCCATTGTCTTTCTTGAAAGAAAGTTTACCTGGATAAATCCTTGTGAAAACATGCTACTGACAGACTTCCTGGCAAATTAATGGCTGGTTAGAGATTTCTTATTTATAGAATTCTTTTAGCAAGGTATACCTGATCTGTCTAGGATGCTTTATGGCAAACAGGCCTGGACTCTATGGACTTATAGGGCATGGAAATGTCATCTAAGCCATGTAACTAAGTATACATGTTCTGTGTCCAAAACAGCTTCCTGCTGTATAATCAATTAGCAGCATACATGCTTTGGAGCCCCACATGTTCAGTGTCTCACACAGTGCATCCTACACAAGAGGACATGCAGTGACTGGTGGCTCCAGCCCTCTCCAAGCCTCACAATTTGTATCTTAGAAATTAATGAGATCTACAAAAAAAAGAAAGAAAAACAAAAGAAAAGGAAAAGAAATTATTGAAATCTCTGATTTATGTCCAACTTAATAATTCTATCCTTTCTGTTATCTCACCAACCCCAGTACGGGTATTGAAAGAAATTAGATAAATAAAAAATAAGGAAGATAAGGCAAGAAAGAACACTGACACACATTGTGCTTATTAGTGGTGGTAATGGTGGAGGCGGGAGGGGCGAGGAGGGGGTAGATAATGAAGAAACCGAGGCAGCTGGAGGCAGTTAAAGCTATAGAACAGGGTAATAAGAAACAGTAGAGATCATATTTAAAATGAAAGTGTTTGGGCATAAGAGAAATTTTTAAAAGAGGTGTCCAAAAACCAGCTACCTGACCCTTAACCCAGCCACCCACACAGACTATGGCAGGGTGGCGGGGGGGGGGGGGGCAGAAACTCTACCGGGAACCCTGGCCCCTCCAGGGGAAATGGTGGGGGCACCACAAGCCTCATGAGAGGGGTTTCAAGGATTGTTGAAGACAATGTGCTGTTGACATGCTATGAGTGCAGCCCCACCCCAAGAGGTGCTGTGCCAGGAAAGTCTCTGTCATCCAGCTGAAAACCCACTCTTCCATCCTCTGCTCTGTGATGCTGGATCTCTGGGTCTGTTTCTGCTTTGCCAGCCTCCTCCTGATAGGCTCTTTCCATAGGGGCACTAGAGAGCACCCAGAAGCCTGGAGGCAGAAGATGAGGACGGGTTTGCTCTCCTAAGGGTCGGCCATGGGCATGCAGTTCCCTAGGGGCGCCTCAGGAACCCCTCCTCACTGCAGCAGCAGTTTGATCCTGTGGCTGAACACTGGCCCTCCCCAGAAGTATGGGTGGCAGAGACACCAGCTTTGTGAGGCTCCCTCTCTTAGCTTCTGAATTCTCATAACAGCAACCTCTTCCCTCTGATCCCTCAGCCATAGAGATGGTGGTAGCTTTTAGCAGATGGCTACCTCTGCTACCTCCCAGGGTCCACCTCTTATCTCTTCAGTCATTAACACCTGTTTATCTAGCTAACAACTTCTGTGAAATGTTTCACAGTGATACTCTGTTCATATTGTCCGTGTGCTTTCTTTCTCCTGCCTGGACCAGGCAAATCAGGAGTGAAATGTGGAGGGATGCCTGGGGGAAAAGATCATCCAAAGGAGTCCTCGGGGGAATTAAGATGAGTGCCCTCCAGTTTGAGTGTTTGACTCACACTTGAAAACTCTGAAGCGTGAAAGGTGAGCTGGCTAGCTTCTCTGAAAGTGCTGCGTGCTGGAGGGGGTCACTGGGGTGGATCTGAACTCTTAGTGTCTGTCAGGAAGGAAAATGCAGAAGTGCTTCCCAGGGACTAGATGTCAGCGACTGTATGAGGGTGAGCAGGCATGGCGTGGCTTTAATCCTGTGTAAGAGGACCACTGGGAGGGGCAAACAGACTTAGCAGGGAGAAGCTGGAGGTATTTCCAGATTTGTCAGGGCTAAGAAATGAATAACAAGGACAGATGAAATTGTTCAAGATACAAAAAAAAAAAAAAAAAAAAAAAGAGAGCGAGAGAGAGGGAGAGAAAGGAAAAAAGAAAAAGAAAAAAAAAAATCAACTTTATATCTCTGCCTAGACAGGACACCAAGGTAGACCTGTCTGGCAGTACCAGTCAAGTAAGAAGTTTCCTGAAATACTGAAAGTTGTTCTGTAGATGTTACGTACAAATATATCATTGTGTCTTTCAGCACAGGCTGAGCTCTCCCTCCTAGCTGACAGTGCTTGGCATTTAGAATAGCAGATAAAGACCAGTCAACTTCATAAGATGTACAGACTTGCATATTTGGTGACCTTAAATGTAGCGAACAGATTCCTGATCCAGAGATGAGTTTTAGTTGCAACATGGAACAACTATAGGACTTACTGGGGAAACACACAGATGTGCTGAAAAGCCTGGAAAGAGCAAGGTAATTGTAACTTGGGGACATTAACGACTCTAAACCACCACCCCCCACCCAGGTCTACAGGAAGACTAGAAGCGCCTTGCTATAGGCTGAACCATCATTGGTGCGAGGTGGACAGTCTTCTTTTCAGTAGACAAAATTCTTCCTTTTGTATTTATTCTACTCACCAATTTTGACTTTTTAAAATACTTGTGAAAGGGTTAAAAGGGAAATTCTGCCTAAGTATCTGAATCATCTTTAGTATTAACTGTATATTTATCCCATTTGGTTCTTTCTCAAGTCTTACAAAGTAGACAGTACTACACTCTGAATAAATAAGTTGCTTGCACACACACAACGTTTTCTTGCCTACCCCTGTTCTGTCTCCTTTTCCACTCTGGAGGAATCAGAAACCATGGCTCACAATCTGAGAGGGGAAGAGAAACTTCAGAGGAGAAGACAGGAGAAGCCAGTCAAGCACAGCCTGTGGCCGCAGGAGGTTTAAGCTCAGGCACAAGTCTGATGGCACCAGACATTTGAATTACCGGATTCAGATTGTATTGTGCAACCTGAAATGACCATAGGGATTTGTATTATCAAAGAGTCTCTAGATAACAGTAAAACACAACTCTACAGAGAGGATTTAGAGGGATAAAGGAAGCAAAACTAAAGTTGCTTTAAGATTCCACCCCCTAAGTCCTTCTTGTTCCACATACTGGTTATAAGTAGGTAATCAAAGGACAGTAAGGTGAGAAGTTAAATAAGGTTTCGATTATCAGGCTAAAGAGTTTGGACTTCATCCCTTCAGGCAATAGGGAATAAATTAAATTTAACTCAAATATGTATTGAACATTGTGCTAGACAGTGCAGATATGAAAATGAATAGAATAGGAAGTACCTCCAAAGAGGGAGCAGATATATACACACACATGAATTTAATATGCTTCACTACTCTGTGATGAATGCTATGATCAAGATGTGCATCTGGTGCTGAGCGGATGACATGCACAAGGCAGAGCTTTAGCAAGAGTAAATTGCAGGATTAGACTACAGAATAAAGGCAAAATACATCTGAAAAAAAGGGCACATCCATCTTTGTATTATAGGAGATTTAAATCCTCAAGTATCTATGTGGACATCAAAATTTTTAACCATGCTTAAAGCCATAAAAATGCCTAGAAAATTGTGCCAGAAAACTGGTAACTGGCCATGGTCTTTAACAATTCCTTGATATGGATCAGTGTATCTCAGTTTCAGACTGCTTCTCAGGTTCTCTTTGGTAGCAATGTGTGGCCTTGCCAATGACAGACTGAATGCAATGACAGCCAGAAGAAGGAAGTGGCTGGTAACTGGTCAACCCCTGGGAAAAAAGAACTTGACTTACTTTTCAGCCTTTAAAATCCAAATGGTCCCTGGCAACACACACGCGCGCACGCGCGCGCACACAAACATGCACACACCAGCTGGAAAGGAAAACTGGAGGAAGGAAAAGAAAGGGGAATGACAGGAAATCCTAAATGCTCCACAAGGGAGCATCTCCATATTGACATATTATTCCCCAACAGTATAATAATCAGTGCTGTAATATGTGTAATATGCTGGGCCCGTTCTGGGATGCACACCCCATCTGCTGAAAAGGCTAACACACCTGCTATTTTCTGTGCATGTTGTTCCTTTTCAACACTGATGGATTAGGGTTTCTTGAATTCGTTGAATGATGCCCCATCATTTGAGACACTTGAACCTCCAACGGCGCTGCCTGTGGCATCATCAATTACTTTTTGCTGAGGTGATTTTTTTCCCCTATGAGACAGAGCATATGTCAATTAAGGCCTTTTATATCGTTTATAGAAAGTACTTGTGTTGAGGGCGCCTGGGTGGCTCAGTTGGTTAAGCATCTGCCTTCGGCTCAGGTCATGATCCCAGGGTCCTGGGATTGAGCCCCACGTCATCGGGCTCCCTGCTCAGCAGGGAGTCTGCGTCTCCCTCTCCCTCTGCCCCTCCCCCAGCTCCTGCTCTCTTACTCTCTCAAATAAATAAATAAAATCTTAAAAAAAAAAGAAAGAAAGTACTTGTGTTGAGAACAAAGCGTGTCTACTTCACTTATGGAAACTGTTTAAAGAAATACTGTAAAGAAAAACACACTCCTGTGTCTCCTTCACTCACTACTCTGCAACACCACCACTTCACTTCTGACACCAAATGTGTGGGTTTTCCACACAGCGAGCAATTCTGTGACACTGGCTGAATGTCCTACAATTCATTCTGACTGATTGGAGGTCTCCATGACTCCTTGGTTTCCATTAATTTGCTAGAGGAGCTCACAGAACAGAATTCAGTTTTTCTAGATTACTGGTTTATTACAGAGGATATTCAAGGACATAAGTAACAGCCAGATGAAGAGATACATAGGGGTCAGTCCAGAAGGGTCCCGAGCACAAGAGCTTCTGTTCTCATGGAGTTTGGGGTGTGTCACCCTTTGACATACGGATGCTTCTTGTTCATCATGGATGCTCTCTGAACCCCGTCCTTTGGGGTTTTATGGGGGCTTCATTACACAGCACGACTGGTTAAATCAATGGCTGTTTGTGATTGATTCAACCTCCAGCCCCTTTTCCCTCCCCGGAGGGAAGGGGCTGAAAATTGAAACCTCAAATCAAGATAGGTTCCCCAGACTGCCAGCCCCCATCCTTAGAACACCTGGGGCTTTTCGAAAGTTAACCTCATTAACAAACTCAGGCATGCTTGAAAGGGACTTGTTATGAATAACAAAAGGCATTTATCATTCTGTGGCTTAGGAAATTACTAGGACTTTAGGAGCTCTGTGCCAGAAACTGGACAAAGACCAAATGTATATTTCTTACCATAAATTACTGATGGGATCAGAACACGCTACCCTAAAACATGGCATCTTGGCATTGAAGATAAAGGAGTTTGAGAAGACAACAGAAACAAGAGGGTCACTCTTGGCCCTCCCCACCCCATTCTGCTCTAAACCAGGTCATAAAACCCTCAAGTGAGTGGGGGCCTCCCTATACCCAAAAGAAAGGAGTATCCTTATCTCTGAAGACAAAGGGAGAAGAATGTGAACAAACAGGTCTTGCTAACTCCTCGGTGCCCCTCGTTTAATACTCAGGTCTAATTTCTTTGGGTCTTCACTTCCTTCTGAGAGCTCCCAAATCACATATAGCTTACATTAAATACATTTGGCTATGCTTTCCTCCTGTTAATCTCTTTGTCAGTTTAATTTTCAGACCCAGCCAGGGACCCCAGAGGGTCGAGGAAAACTTTTTCCTCCCCAACATTACAGTATCACAAATACAACCTGAAATAATAGTTTGGGATTTCCATTTAAGATTTCTTTTCAGGACACAAACTACATTTTGATTTTTTTTTTTTTTGCATGATTTTTTCATAATCTCTCTCTTTTTTTTTTAAAAGTAAGCTCTAGGCCCAACATGGGGCCTGAACTCTCGACCCTGAGATCAAGAGTCACATGCTCCACTGGCTAAGCCAGCCAGGCACCCCTTTTTGCATGTTTTTAATGCCCATTAAATTAAATTTAATGGAGTTTGAAACTACCAACCAGGGGTGCCTGGATAGCTCAGTCAGTTAAGTGTCTGACTCTTGATCTCAGTTCAGGTCTTGATCTCAGCTCAGGGTTGTGAGTTCAAGCCATGCTTGGGTTCTATGCTGGGCATGGAGCCTACTTCAAACAAACAAACAAAAAACCTACTGATGAGGGAACAGAAGGCACGCTGAGGACAAAGCAGAAGCCAACACCCCACAAGCCCCCCAAGATGGGATATATGTGACATTCCTCAGGCACTCCTGGATGCCCTAAAGCTAAGGAAAGGAAAAACAAATAGTTAACTTACAGAGAACACAATCCTGCAAAACATGACTCTCCCTCAGTTTTACAAATGTCTTAGCAATTTGTAAGAACAAAGCATTTCTATCAATAACCTAGCTTCCAGAAGGAAATGTAGATACAATTAAATGTCCTTATAACCTGCAGCCCATTGACAGATACTTGAAGCGGGCAGAGTGTAATGTTCCTCCAGGAAGCTCCCAACTATCCTCATGTTAATAACTTGCTAGAAGGAAAACAACCTTGACAATGGCAAGGCCTCTGGTATCCTGGGAGTCTTCTTTAACATATGAAAATCGTTTTGAAAACCTCCCTCTTCCTTACCTCCCCCAAAAGCATATAATCAGCCATCCCTCATGACCCCGGTGCAGCAGCTTTTTCTGCCCATGGGTCCTGTCCCTGTGTTTTAATAAAACCACCATTTTGCACCAAAGACGTCTCAAGAATTCTTTCTTGGTTGTCGGCTCCGGACCTCATCTCACTGAACCTCACCTATATTCCAAAACCCCATCACTACCAACCGTAACTTTTATTTTCATTGGTTTTTGGTATAAAATAGTATATAGGCAATATAGAGAATTACATTCTATCACAAAATGCAACTTTCTAAAGTAATGGTAAATGCTGGTAGAGAGAAAAGCTATACTAACGTGAGTGTCTAATGATTTAAATATTATAAAGATGATAATGAGCCTTACCACCATCCAAGTTGCTCAGTGACTGGAAGCTATCCTCAACTCATGAAAATTCCTCCTCCTCCCCCACCATCCACTACAATAGTCCTTGGTCACTAGGTCCTGCCACTTTCACTTCAAATATTCCTCTGGCCCAATCCCCCACCCCCCAAATCAAGGCTGGCATTTTTTCCTTTCAGGGCCCTTGGTCTCTAAGCCAGAGTATATCCACAGACTCCTAACATGAGCTTTTGTTAAAGACATGTATGTCCCTCAAGAACCAATCCTCAAGAACCTGGATCAGAAAATCCAGAGATGGACCTGGATGTCTATATTCCTGAAAATCCAAGATGATTCTGATCAACCAGGTTTGGGAATCAAATGTATTAAGTGCTGATTTTTAATGGCACAAAAGGCCAATTGAGGGGTGCTTTAAATACTAAAAGCTACTTCCTTAGGGTATATTGCTAAGGACTCTTAATTGGCCAGTGGAGAAGGGAGGGAAGAAAGGTGTCTCAAGGCCGGGAGAAATCAGTTCTACAATTGATCTTCAAGATAATGACTGTCTGCAAGAAGAAGAGGTCAGACAAGTTTATAAGAAAATCTGAAATAAGCAAAAAAGGTTACTAGGTATCTCCAAAGTAAAAACTATGGATTGTGTAGAGCACAGTCTTGTGGGCTGCTTCTAGCCTTTCATTTCCTTTGAGCTGTTTTACGACTCTATAAATTGTAGGTAATAGCAATGTAAAATAAGTCTTGCCCAAGACGTGCAAATAAATTGTCTGGTGGTAGTTCAATCAACTCCCTCAACCACACCCCATGGGAAAACCCAGTTTTGTATCCATTTGTAAATTCATTTCAACACTTCTTTACTTCATATAAACTGTACTTTGAACTGGTCATAGCATCTTCCTGGGGCCCTCACTTAATTAATGAGCTACATCAAATATTTCATGTGTTCATTTTCCATTTGCATGAGAGTCATGAGTTTACCATTGTTAAAAATTATCCTTTAACAGGTTCTATCAAGGAAGTTAATATTCAAGGGATCTATAGGGAAAGGAGGCCAGCCGGTGAGTTCATCTAGCTTTTTCTTACTTATTTTTCTGGCTTTTCCACAAAAACCACAGCTTTTCTGTAAGGGAGAAAATGCAGTATCAGATACAACAGATATTCTGGTCTTCCTGTACCTCACGGTACACAAATTCTGACTCTGATGATAAACCAGCCTCTTATGAGTATGGTTAGGTTACATTTAAGGCTGACTCCGAGTACCACACAATTCCCATTTCTGAAACTCCAAACCTGAGGGCCAAATTCTGGAACATATGTTAGTAGCCTGCCTGCCTCTATTCAGTGACAATTCTATCTCAGTTCTCTAACTTTAACATGGGAGGAAAAATTCTAATGCTCTTGAAACATTCTGAGTTTATTTTCTGAAAGGCCAAAAATGAAAAAGGAAAAGAATAAAGATGCTATTTAAAACAGATATAAAAGAAGGTTTCAAGGAATTTTCTACACAGAAGGAAGAATTAGGCTACACTAGAGGGTCATTTAAAAAGTGCATCCAGTTATCATGGGACCGTAGCACCAGTGAATCCCACTAAGGGTTTATCTATGTACTAATAGTGAAGTGACCTCCTCTTGTTACTATATTCAGTGTTGTTGTTGTTTTCTTTTCTTTTTTTTTTTTTTAGAGAGAGAGAGGTAGTGGGGGTTGGAGCAGAGGGAGAGGGAGAGAGAATCTTAAACAGGCTCCACACCTAGCGTGGATCCCGATGCGGGGCTCCATCTCACAACTCTGAGATCATAACCTGAGCCGAAATCAAGAATTGGACACTGGGGCACCTGGGTGGCTCAGTCAGTTAAGCTTCTGCCTTCAGCTCAGGTCATGGTCCCAGGGTCCTGGGATCGAGCCCTGCACCAGGCTCCCTGCTCAACGGGGAGTCTGCTTCTCCCTCTCCCTCTGCCTCTCCACACCCCCCCAAGCTTGTGTTCTCTCTCTCACTCACTCTCTCTCAAATAAATAAAAATCTTAAAGAAAAAAAAAAAAGAATTGGACACTTAACTGACTGAGCCACCCAGGCACCCCAATATTCGGCATTTTCTAAGGGAATGGCTCTACATTCTATTTGAGTAGCTAATGTTCTCTAAAGCAGTCCTCCCCTCTCTAAGCCTCACATACATCTTTAATTGAATGTATTATAATCCCACCTTTTGGAAAGCAAGAAACAGAGAACAGAGCGGCCTACAGTCCCAGGGAGGAAAACAGCATGCTAACAAGGAAACTGAATGGAACTGGCCAATGAATTACAGACAGGGGGAGGCCAGGGGTAGGGCGTCAGGAAGGCTCTGGCTCTGACGTCACACCCACGATCAAGCATATGGCAGGCAGTTGAGAACTCTAGAGCTCATCTTCCAGAGGGTGTGAGCCATCACAGAGGAGGAAAAATATATTCTCTTCCTTCTATCCTTCAAGGTTTTCAGCTGGGACCCCTGTAACAAAAGGCAGATTATCAAAAAGAAAAGCATCTAAATTTATGTAATACAAGTTTTATGTGATATAGGAGCCTCCATAATGAAATGAAGACCTGAAGGAACCATTACACCTGAGTATTTTTATGCTCAGTTTAAGAATTGAAAGTCATAGAAAAATGTGATAGGACAGAAGGATATATAAAAGCTAAGGGTAGTAAACCCGGGGAAGCCTAGCTAGGCCCATTCCTTCAGTTCTTCTCAGTACCTCTCTACCTTCAGAGATAAGGATGCTCCTTTCCTCCACGTGGAAAGAGGGTACCTCTCACAGGGTTCTCTGACCTGCTTCAAGGAACGATCAGACAGTCCTTCCTATGCCTGCCTTTTCTCAAATTCCTTCAGCTTAAAATATTCAGATGCTGAGGTGCCAGATTTGGGGGTAGCATATCCTAAGCCCCATAACCATTAACATGCCGCCCACAGGTGTCCGAACTGATTCTGCAGCTTGGCAAAGATGAGCCTAAAATGTGAAGTCACCGAGGCTCACAGCTGGGAGAAGCTGGAAAGAGCAGCCTACCTCTGCCAGCCCCCTCCGTGGCCCCTTACTTGTCCTTCCGAAATCTGGGCTCAAAAGACCCCTTTCTTTGTCATACATTTTCGAAATTTCCTGTAGTGTAGTAAAAAGCCTGAGACTAATCGTCTGGAAATTCAATTTTGCCATCTGTGAAGTGATACCCACTTAGTAAGTAGTGAGGTTTAAATGAAATAAAATGTATAAACTTCTATTTTCTAGGGTAAGGGAAGCTAGCTGAAGCTGAGTTAGAAGACTGTGATTCATATTAGGTTTCCTTGCCAATGAGGTGCTTCCTGTAAGTGCAGGGTGACCTAGGTTTAGATTTGCTATGTGGGCTGAGCCACTGGGGCGGCCTCTGTTTTGCGGGCCCAATATAAGAATTCACTTTATCACCGCCTAAGACAGTGTCTGGCTTATTCCTAATAAATGGTTTTCTGGCTCTTGTTGTCATTGTGGATGTTTTGGAGGAGTTTTAGGCTAGTCCCTAGTGATAAGAGTTTTCTACTCTGCTAAAATGCCCCCAAAGGACACCAACAAGGTCAAGAACAAATCCTCAGTGAGAAATCAGCAGTTCCTACAATCAGTGTATGATCCTATAATGAAAGATAGAATGACAGAGAACAGCAATGCAAACTGTAGAACACTAAGGGCAAGACCCCAGGATGATAGTAGAAAGGATTTGCATTATTTACAGAAGTTGCAGCCAGCTGGTGGTAATAGTGGACCACAGCACTGAAAAATGTGGTGGTAAAAAATTCACCTTTCGGGGCGCCTGGGTGGCTCAGTTGTTTAAGCGACTGCCTTCGGCTCAGGTCATGATCCTGGAGTCCCGGGATCGAGTCCCGCATCGGGCTCCCTGCTCTGCCGAGAGTCTGCCTCTCCCTCTGACTCTCCCCCTCTCATGCTCTCTCTCTATCACTCTCTCTCTCAATAAATAAATAAAAATCTTTAAAAAAACAAAAAAAAAAAAAATTCACCTTTCTTCCTCCCTCACCTTTACTTAAAGATTCTCCTGCTCTTGGTTGTTTTGTTTTAATTATTAAGCTTTCCACATGAAAAAAGCACTTCAGCCATGATGATTATTTTTAGGAGGTGCTAATGGGACAACTTGTGAACACTCTCTTAACCACATTGTTCTCTTATTACTGTAATTAATGACATCCCAGCATCTCTTTGTTCACCAAAGTCACATATTGTGTATACCAGATTTACTGACATGGGCAAAAAATATGTAGTATCTTTTTCAGTTGCAACTCCTGCATCCAGCTTTAAATAGTTCAGTCAATTCTATCCTCAAAGTACTTTCTTACTTTTTAGAGAGGGAGAGAAGGTGGGGAAATGGGGAGAGAGAGAGGGAGAGACAGAATCTCTCCAAATGGGGCACCTGCCTGGCTGGCTGGCTTAGTCGGTGGAGCTTGTGACTCTTGATCTCAGGGTTGTAGGTTTGAGCCCTACGGTGGGTGTAGAGATTACTTTTTTTAATCTTTAAAAATAATAATTGGGGGCGCCTGGGTGGCTCAGTCGTTAAGCGTCTGCCTTCGGCTCAGGTCATGATCCCAGGGTCCTGGGATCGAGCCCCACATCGGGCTCCCTGCTCCACGGGAAGCCTGCTTCTCTCTCTCCCACTCCCCCTGCTTGTGTTCCCTCTCTCGCTGTGTCTCTCTTTGTCAAACAAATAAATAAAATCTTTAAAAAAAATAATAATAATAATTACCACCAAAGAGACTTATATTGGATGGGATGTGAAAATGCCTGTCACTGATTTTTTTTCCTGCATAGAACTGAGTGCTTGTTCAAAAGACCATTTGAGCCAATTGGGGCCCGGGTTACACTTTTCCCCACCCTCTGATAACGTTGTTCAGGGTGATCATGGTCCTAGGCTAACTGCAGCCCTCGCTGAGCCTCTACGTGACCTCAAGTAGACTTCTATTGATATTGGTCTCATTTGAGAATCCTGGAAATCAGTGACATTCTGGATGGGTGAAAAGAGGAAAAGGGGAACACTCCATTCCCCCTCTAGCTGCACCTCACCAACACAAACATAAACACTTTTTCAGGGCTCTCCCCAGACAAAACTTCAAAACAATCAGATTTGTCTTTGGAAACATGCCACCTTCCGGAAGTCTCTAACTTAGATAAGGTGTTGTGAGCAGCCCTCCTTCCTCTTCCACTACTGAACAAATACTCTCTGAGAGTTTAAAGTCTCTTTTGTTTTCCCCACAAGGGCTCCCAGAAAAGGACTCCTTGAAGTACCAACAGTGAAGAAGAGTGAGTAGGAACAGCATCTTACTGTGAGACCTCATGGGTCAGTCAGTTCATGAGGGGACAGCTTCTTTATATATTCCCCTTATACACCCCTGCAACACTCTACACAATTCATAAGCCAGACTGAGCTAAAGTCACTCAGTGACTTCCCATTTATCACATAAATGGCACCTTGAAAATGGAATCCACCCAATGGCCTTTTCTCAAAGTCTCTAATTTTACCTTAAATCAGAATATTAAGAGTGTGCCCTTCAAGGCCCTTAATCATGAGCCAAGGAGGAGATTCTAGGAGCTTCAAGTAACATCTCATTAAATTCTAACATAGGAGAACTCTCATGTGATTAACCTACAAATTTCCAAATCTATTACTTGGTTTTTGAGGAGGCAGGGAAAATGTTGTAAGGATCCATATGCTCATGATTGATACAGCATTTAGTATTTTTTTAAATGTTATGTCAACATGCGACATTAAAACCTTAATTAGCCAGAATACCAGAATACTATGAATAACTAATTCATTTATTTTAAAATGAAATTTATCAAAAAGCCTTGGTTTTCACCACTTGCTGCCGAAGGTCTCTCTAAAATGCATCACTCGGGGCACCTGGTGGCTTAGTCAGTTAAGCATCTGCCTTCGGCTCAGGTCATGATCCTGGGGTCCTGGGATCGAGCCCCACATGGGGCTCCCAGCTCAGTGGGGAAGGGGGGTGTGCTTCTCCCTCTCCCTCTGCCTGCCACTCCCCCTGCTTGTGCTCTCTCTCTTTCTGTCAAATAAACTAAAAAAAATATATGCATCACTCTAATGGCTTTCAACGTTTTTATCCATGGGATCCTTTCTTCAAACAAAAAGTCCTAGGTGGAAACTAATCCATGATGGCTGTAAAGCACAGCTGCTGAGCTTGGAGCAGTGATGGTTCAGGCGCTACCCGCCCTTGGCCTCCCCCGGGGCTCTGAGATTTCCCACCACAGGGCTATTAAGAGGTGCTTCAGAATCCATGGAACGCAGTAAAGCACGGTTTAAAAACCATAGTGTTAGCTAGTTTTCCCCCTCTTACACAAAGTTTCATAAGGATTGCTACCTATTTTGTTTCATTAATAGCCAAAATGACTACAAGTTCACTATAAACCACTTCTGTGCTAAGAGCCTTACTTGTTCTCATTACTTCAGTTAATCTTGATATCAACACATGAACATTTACTTACAGCCATTATATTGTCCTTTCACACAGGATTTGCTAGGCCTCCAGTTCATTATTTGAACAAGGCCAAATTGTGGAGTAGATGAAATAGATAACTTTCACCTTCACCTCTTATACATTCTCTGCTCTTTCCCCTGGAGCCTCAAGCTCCAGGCACGGTCTTTGCGCCATGGATGTTTTCAGTGCCTGTGTACTAAGTGTTCACCCCCCATCAGGCATGGAGACTACCCAGATAAATGAGACAACCCCTGACTTCCAAGAGCTCAGTGCAGAGGACACTGCTCAGGTGCTAGTTTACTCTTCAGGAAATGGCTATGCTCAAAGCATGGACACAGTTTGGACTTTCTTGGGG
This sequence comes from Neomonachus schauinslandi, assembly GCF_002201575.2. NCBI lineage: Eukaryota > Metazoa > Chordata > Mammalia > Carnivora > Phocidae > Neomonachus > Neomonachus schauinslandi. The sequence continues at coordinate 117,983,560 of NC_058419.1, forward strand.
AAAAAAAATGCCAATTTCGTATATTCAAATAAAGATCCACAATCTCTTGTCTGAAATCCTTGGCACTGGATCTGTTTCAGAAGTCAGAATCTTTCAGATTTTAGAAAGATAAGGTGGCGCTCATATCATTGTAACTGTCAGAATAGGTTAGATTATGCTCTAGTAATAAAGACCTGCAAGATCCAGGGTGGTGGGGCTCTGCTTTGCAACCTCTCCAGGTCTCAGGCTGTCAGAGCACACATTATCAAAAGCATAGCTAGTCAGAGTTCCCGAGGGAAAGACGGCTAAAGCTGATTGCAAACTGCCTCCTCAAACTTCTGCTCGGAAGTTACATGTATCACACCTGGTCACAATTCACTGGCCAAATCAAGTCACGTGGTCACACCTAACTTCCAAGGCGAGAGGAATTGCAACCCTACAATGTGCCCAGAGAGTGGAGAGCTGGAAATATTTGGTACACAGTACGCTGGATTTCCACAGCCATATATTGTGTAACAGCCCCAGCAGAGTCTGCCACAGCAAGGAGTAGTAAAACCCGATAACTATGCCACCAAAAATGTGAATGTTTATTCTATGAGGAGTAAGAAGAGATTATGTATCACCTTACATTTGTTCAGTTCGGGTCTTATAAGCAAATGAAATTGTGGACCAAACTTCAAAACTTTGTTTTTCAAGCCATGGGTATTTTAAAATTAAGATTAAAAAAAATTATGGAGTTGTGCTGTGCTCAAGGATTTATATTTCTGCTCAGTTTTATATTTGTTTTGTTATAATTTGATTATTTTTCATAAAGACATCATCCATTTACAAAACTAAATGTAGAAGCAGTGCAGCCATGACTTTGAACCCCAGAGATGGAGTCCCAGCTCTGCCACTTATGTCCTGTGTGTAACCTTAAACAAGTAAGTTAACCTCCCTGTGCCTCAGTTTCCTTATTGGTAAAAATATGAAAATGATAATGCTTCCCTCAGAGGGTTACTATGAGGATGAAGTGAGATAGTATATGGAAAGTACTTAAAACAGTGCCTAAATTTGAGCTATTATTCATTATTAACTAAATGTCTATTCAAATCCTTTGCCCACCAGCACAGTGAAGACAGAAATATAAACCAATGGAACAGAACAGAGAGTTCAGAAATAAACCCATGCATACACAGTCGATTGATTTTTGACAAGGGAGCCAGAAATACGCAATGGGGAAAGGATGGTCTCTTCAACAAATGTGTTGGGAAAACTGATTATACAAATGCAAAAGAATGAAATTGGACCCTTATCTTACACCATACACAAAAATCCACTCAAAAAGAGTTAAAGACTTAAATGTAAGACCTGAAACTATAGGGGCACCTGAGTGGCTCAGTCAGTTAAGCACTGGACTCTTGGTTTTGGCTCAGGTTATGATCTCAGGGTCATGAGATCGAGCCCTACAACGGGTTCTGCGCTGGATGAGGAGCCTGCTTAAGGTTCTTCTCTCCCTCTCCCTCTCCCTCTGCCTGCCCCCACTCACATACACTCTCATTCAATCTCTCTCTTTAAAAGAAAAGACCTGAAACTATAAAACTCCTAGAAGAAAACATAGGGGAAAACTTCATGACATTAGGTTTAGAAATGATTTCTTGGACATGACATCAAAAGCACACACAACAAAAGCAAAATAGACCAGTAGGACTACACCAAACAAAAAAGTTTCTGCACAACAAAGGGAACAATCCACAAAATGAAAAGACAACTTACAGAATGGGAAAAAATATTTGCACATCCTATCTCTGATAAAGATTTAATATCCAAAATATATAAGGAACCCACACAGGAGCTTTAAAATACTAATGCCCAGGTCTTGCCCCCTGAGAGTCTGATATCAATAATCTAGGGTGAGGCCTGGGTATTGGGATTTTCAAAGCTCCCCAGGTGACACCATTGTGCAGTCATCGTAGAAAGCCACTGCTCCTATGGCATTTCCTGCAATACTGAAGAAGCATTCTCTAGTTGGAAAAAACAGTGGATTTCTCTTTCAGCCCTCTTTCCTTGGCCAATAGCACACTAAGATTTTTGTATTTTGTTCTAGGAGAGGAAGGGAAGAATTGTGGAGCATAATCATGGTTTAAAGATCTATGTGCTGCTATCCCTAGCTTATTGGGAGGTGTTGTTCTGGGAGTGGTTTCTTGTCCTATTTGCCACCATGGCTCAAGGTTCCAGGGTGCAAGGACTAGCCACTGCTCCTGCTGGCTTCGGTTCTACTTCTGGAAGGTGGAAATAGAAGCAGCTGGTTCTAGATTCTCTGAGCATACTTGGCTGGTGCCAGCCTCTCCTTGGGAGAGCTGTTTTTCTGACCTACCATTTGCAAGTTAGCCTCATACATTGACTGTGCTGCCTAAAATCTATGGTCTATTAATTTTACATGAAATTATAAATGCTAAGATCCTACCAACTGCTGGAAATAGATTTCTTGATAAAGGCTAAGATAAAAGTAAGCTTTGTGTCACAAGAAGGGAAAACAAAGATTGAAGAACCCGAATTAGTGGGCCCTGCAAAAGGGTAAAACAAGTAAAATCATTTAAACGGCCTACAGTGTCTGGGTCAAATTACAGAAATAAGGAATGTAAACACCTCACTCTACCCTTGACTAGTTACTGCTTAAATGCAGTGTCCAGGTAAAGATGACAGAAGAAACAAGATATTTATTTACTTTCGCTCCTGAAACTCCAGGAAAAGGACTGTGAAAGGATTAAAAACATACAATCTCAAAATAAGAATTGGAGGGGAAACAAAGAACAGCAACAAAACTTGGGAAGCTGGAAAGCAGCTGGATGGGAAGCTGATGAGTTAGCAGACCAAAAGAAGCTGAAAACCTGAAGGACCAGCGGGGAGAGCCACAACGCAGCTCAATTTAGATCACACACTGGGGGCGAGTAAATAAAGGTTGCACATCCATTCACTTTGGTATTGTCTGTGGCTCCTTTCCTGATACAGCAGCAGAGCTGAGCAGGTGAGAGGGGTTGTGATGTGATAGGCAGCTGCATGGTCCACAAAGCCTCAAATAGTTACTATCTGGTCCTTCACAGAAAAAGTTTGCTGATCCCTGCCTAGGTTACTCCAAAGGCTCGGGAACTGGCAATGTCAAGTACGTCAGGGAGTTGGGGAGAGGATGGAATTATAAAAAAAAAAAAGAGTGGGTTGATTAAAAGTACGTTTAAGAAGCAGTTAGATTTCCAGGTTACCAGATCCTGTACAAAAGGAACATCCAGAGATTAAATAGAAAAGGAGGGTTCATAGAAATTAAAAATAAATAGCTCAATGGATGGGTTAGAAGATAAAATTGAGTAAATGTTCCAAAAGTACAAAAAAAAAAAAAAAAGAGAAAGGACCAGTCTAGTGGTTCAATATCTGGATATAATAAGATATGGAGAAAGTAAGGAGAAAATGGGAGACACGAAATCATTGATACAATTATTTTTTTAATTTCAGGTACTGAAAAGCATGCATGTTGACACTGAATTGGCTCAGGGAGTGCTCAGCAAAATGGATGCTCAGACACCCAAACTAAAGCCTGTCATCATGAAAGAGCAGAACAGAGAAGATCCCTCCAGCTTCTGCAGAGAAAAACCAGGTCAAAGCAAGGGATCAAGAACCAACACAGCTTTGGTCTTCTCAACAGCAGTCCTGGGACCAAGAAGATAAACATGGGAGCAATGCCTTCAAAATTCTAAGGAAAAATGGTGCCGTCTGCTTGGCACAGAGAAGTATTAATAAATGTTTATTAAACAGCAACAAATTACCAACTTGATTCCTGATCTGTATTTTATTTGTTTCCAACTCCCTTAGAGGAATGTTACATGGACAGAATAGCAATGTGAACACCCATGTTTATTCCATTCTGCCTAGCACAGTCATAGGATTCCACAAATGACCACTGTATGAATAGATGTATCTTCACTATGTCCAGGCCACCATTATCTTTCACTTGGACCTTTCCATTACCCTCCTAACTGTTCTCCTGGAGTCTGCTCGTATCCCCTTAATCCTATCTCCTCACAGCAAGAGAAAAAAACCCCACAAAAACCATTGGCTCAAGTCGATCCCCTACTTGATACTGTCTAATGACTGGCCATTCCTTTTATAATAAGTTCTGTACCACGGACTAGAAAGTCCTGTATGACTGGGCCCTTGGGTACTTCTCCAGTCCCACCTCACTCACTAGGTTTCTGATCTTTTCTTGATAGAATGTGCTATGTGCCTTCTTGCCACAGTGCCATTCACATGGCCTTTCTTCCATCTGGAACTCCTGCATACCACTTTTCACATGGCTGCCTCCTTTGCGACCTTCAGCTCCCAGCTTGAATATGACATCCTCAGACAGGCCACGCCTGAACACTTGGTCTAAAGGCGCTTCCCACTGCCATTATTCTCACTCATAATATGTTCTTTTCCTTCAACACAGCGCAGTGCAGCTACTCATTTTACTGTCTGTCTTTACATGAGTGTGGATTCTGTGAATGTAGAGATAATGCCTGCTTTGTACATTATCATTTCCATAGTGTTGACCCTACTATATGCTCCATAAAGTTTGTTTTAAAAAAAGGGGCACCGGGCTGGCTCAGTCGGTGGAGCCTGTGACTCTTGATATCAGAGTCATGAGTTCGAGACCCACGTTGGGCACAGAGCTTACTTGAAAAAAAAAGAAGGGATGCCTAGGTGGCTTAGTCAGTTAAGCGTCTGCCTTCGGCTCAGGTCATGATCCCGGGGTCCTGGGATCGAGCCCTACATCGGGCTCCCTGCTCGGCGGGAAGCCTGTTTCTCCCTCTCCCACTCCCCCTGCTTGTGTTCCTGCTCTCTCTCTTTTTCTGTCAAATAAATAAAAAAATCTTTAAAAAGAAAAAAAAAAGGGGGCACCTGGGTGGCTCAGTCGGTTAAGTGTCTGCCTTCGGTTCAGGTCTTGATCCCAGGGGCCTGGGATCGAATCCCGCATCAGGATCCCTGCTCGGCAGGGAACCTACTTCTCCCTCTTCTGCTCCCCCCGCTTGTGCTCTCTGTCAAATAAATAAATAAAATCTTTAAAAAAAAAGATGAAGAAGAAGAAGAAAGAAAAGAAGGAAGGAAGGAAGGGTAGGAGAGTTGGAGAGAGTGGAGTTCTCAGTTTAGTAATTTTACGCACCAGACATAGGTCACTGTAACAATTTGAGATTCTACTATGGAATTCTGCCCAAATTTCCAGTTTGGGGACATAGGAATTCACCTGAAATTCTACACTTTCATCTATAGTACCTAGGTATTCCAGGATTGGTTTTTGCTCAATTATCAAGATTCTCCAGCTTGTCCTTCACTTCTGGTGAAGGCTTCCAGATTGTGAAATCCAACCATTTGCTCATATCGCACTTACCAAATGATAGCTACTGCTGGCTTGGATTTTCCCCTGTTAAAAAATTGATCCCAGGGGCACCTGGCTGGCTCCATTGGTAGAGTGTGCGACTCTTCGTCTTGGGGTTGTGAGTTTGAGCCCCACGTTGGGTATAGAGATTACTTAAAAATAAAATCTTAAAAAAAAAATTGATCCCATGTATGTGAAATACTTAGAATAGGTAAGTACAAAGAGATAGAAAGCATATTTCCTGATTGCCTAAGTCTGTATTTAGTTGCAGGGACTGGGAGGAGGGAGAAATAGGAAGTGACTGTTTAATGGGTACTGGGCTTTCTTTTGGGGTGATGAAAATGTTCGGGAACTAGCTAGTGCTGATGGTTGCATAGCACTGTGAATATATTAAATGCCCCTGAATTGTACACTTTAAAATGGTTAAAATGGTGAATTTTATCACAATTAAAAAAAAAAACTATCCCATATGCTTTCCTTTTACTTATTATAAAAATAAGAGACCATTATTATGGAAGACAACCTAATCCCTAACATCCCTTTGTCAGACACCAAATCTGGTCCTAAATTTATTTTTTTAATTTTTTTAAAGATTTTATTTATTATTTTTTTGAGAAAGAGACAGTGAGAGAGCACAGGAACGAGGTGAATGGCAGAGGGAGAAGCTGAGTCCCTGCTGAGCAAGGAGCCGAATGTGGGACTCGATCCCAAGACCCTGGGATCATGACCTGAGCCAAAGGCAGACGCTTAACTGACTGAGCCACCCAGGCGTCCCTGGTCCTAAATTTAAAATAAATGTTACTATACTGTGGGAAACTTCCACTTTCTTTTTTAATTTTAATTCTAGTATAGTTTTTTTTTTATTTGAATTCCAGTATAGTTAACGTACAGTGTTATATTAATTTTGGTGAAACTTCCACTCTCTTATTTCCAGTTGATAATGAGGTGGGAAGTTACTGCTTCTCCCTTAATTCTCCATACCCAGTATTTTACATGTGCTTCCTCTGTGCCTAATTTTTATTTGATGCTTTTACTTAAGTAATGATAGATTTTATCTATTTACTTTTTAAGGATTTTATTTTTAAGTAATTTCTACACCCAACATGGGGCTCAAACTTACAACCCCGAGATCGAGTCTCATGTCCACTGACTGAGCCAGCCAGGTGCCCCAAAGTAATGACAGATTTTAAAATGCATCTTACAATTAAATCAATAATCAACATAACTGCCCAGAACACTTCCACAGGGTCAGAGTTTGAAGGAAACTTACTATTAAAAATGCAAAATCTAGCATAAATTTCTAAGAAAGCACAACTCTTTCAAAGATAGGTTTGCTGGGAGGGATCAGTAGAGGCCTTTACTTGCTATTTTATATGCATTAAAATCAGAAGCCAATTTGCAATAATGTTTAGACTTTGTCCATTTCAAAGCTTTAGCATTCGTATGCATCTGGGTAGTGTGTTTTCTTGACTTCTCCACTGCACAAGTCCTTTCCGAAGCTCCTGGTCACCACTGACAATTGAGGATTGATGATTATTAACAAGGGCCCCTATTAGCTTCACACACACTGGATTAGAAGCCAGCATTGCCTTAGGAAGGAGGAAAAAGACCTGTTTTCAGCATAGCAGAAAAACCTTCTCAACTTGCAGAGCAGTAAATGTGTCCCTCCACGATTTCAATAGTGCTAAAAATAACTTCCATGCCTTCATCTCCCTTCCCTAAGTCTAGAAGCTTGCTTGAAACCGACTGGATTTCTTCAAATTTTGAACACTGGATTTGTTTCCACAAAGGTACTGCTCTCTTTAAGCTTTTAAATACTCAAGGTTGAAGTATTTCTTAAATTAAACATTGTACATGCTTGTCATTTTCGAATGAGCCTTCATATATGGGAGCTGTTTTTCTTTCCCAAGAGGGAGTGATGTGGAAGAATTACCTATAGATACGAAGTGGCATATGGCTAACTGTGGGGGAGCAAGCACAGAATGCTTCTATATTTCACTAAGTGCGGAGGGCCATGGGGAATGCAGTTACCAGCAAACACCAGAATGGCCTACAGGTAAACATGGCATTTCTCACAATAATCATCTCTTAAAACCTCCCAACAATAGTGTAAAAAAAACTCACCAACAGAAATCCAGTATCACAAAAGGCCAAAAGTTCACTGACAAACTGGTATATACGAATTTGACCTTCAACATTCACAAGACCAATTGCATGTAATGTGTCTTGTTCACAAAATATGGTGTAGGTTCCTCTCCCTCTATAAACAAATTAAGTTCAACAACAACAACAAAAATAAACTTGGGCAGTAAATTGCTATTAACTTCAAGGATATCATTCATCTCTTCCTCGTTCAATCTATAAATATTTATGGACACTCTGCCAAGTATCAGACCCTGTCCCAGGTTAGGGATACAGCAGTGAGAGAGAGAGACATTGTCCGTAACTTCGAAGAGTTTATAATCTCACAGGAACACAGATATACAATTAGAAGTAAGTAATCATTTTAGAAAAGACAAATGCTTCCTTCATCAAGTTATCTTATCAAAATGCTAAGTACTACCAGTTATGTGTGGCAAGAACACATTACTTCTTCGTGTAGGGACAAAAAATGTTCCCCCAAATCCTCCCTTTACATTTATAACAAGGGTCGTCTCTCTTGTGAATTAAGTAAACCACCCTTACCATGGAGACTTTCCTGGGAGTGGCTATCGTCTAGAAACCACTATAACTAGAAACCCAAGCAGCCACAGAGATGCTCTCCATTTCTCAATAACTTTTGTATTGGTGTTGTGCTTGGAGAATTGGAAGTCAGGATGTTCCTTCCGGGCCCTAAACTCCGTTTCTATGTAGACCAAGTGCCATGCAGGTTGGCAGAAACCTTGCTTATGTAAGAACTCGAGCATACTTTCCTATTTTAAAAGTTAGAGAGACCCAAGTGAGGCAAACAAATGGACAAAAGCCCAACAAGTCCCAGCACCCAGTATAGTCCACACCTCTTGCTTGACATTCTTTGAAACTGAGATTACCAGGTAGTAGACTTGTTGCCTGGCATTATCAAACCACCTCGATAAGCTCATCCACCCTTTAAGTAAGACTAGCAATGGGCCAGGAAAGCTGGGTATATGCCATGAATGAGCCAGGACTACTTAACTGAAATAAAAATTCCACACCTTAAACTCTCTTCTGAAGAGTTTAATTTTAAAAGAAAATTAGCACAGAGGCAAACATAAACGAAGGAGCAAGGTTATTGCATGCTTTTAGCACCAGATTTATCAACGGAATCATAATTAGAAGCCTGCCACTGAAATAATACAATTTGATGCTACATTTATTCTTGTGAGATATTGATCATCCCTAAAGCAACAAAGTGAACCTCAATACCATCACCAAATATTTTGGAAACTCAGTTTCAATCCTACCAATGGATACAATCATTTTCCCCAGTTGAGAGCGGATGGGTACAACTGGTGAATTAGAATTGATGGTGGTGCAGTGCCCGGGTGGCTTAGTCGCTTAAGCATCTGACCCTTGATCTCAGGTCAGGTCTTGATCTCCCAGTCATGAGTTCAAGCCCTGTGTTGGGCTCCATGCTGGGTGTCGAGCCTACTTAAAAAAAAAAAAAAAATGGTGGAGGCACTGAGAAACAGTGAAGTTTTTAATCCTTTGGAATTCCTGGGCACTGCTTTGGGTGTAGGAAGAACTGAAAATCATTTTGCAACAAGAAAATAAAATGTTTGAATTTCTGCTGATTTTTTCCTAGTTTACTGCGACTCCTCACATCTGGAAAACTTCCACTGATCCAAATGAAAGATATTTCCAAAGAACCATTTGAGGTTGCTGAGGTAGCTCATAGCTTAAACACAAAAAAGAAGGGCAGCTGGTGGGGGAAGGTAGAGAGGGCCATGAAAGACAGGAAACCTGTCTTCATGAAGAGCATTTTAAGGGTATAGTTAGTACGAAATGATAAATACTGACAATGAGCCATCTTCCAAGAGGAAGAAACAATTCTTTTTTTTTTTTTTTTTAAAGATTTATTTATTTGACACAGAGAGAGACAGCTAGAGAGGGAACACAAGCAGGGGGGAGCGGGAGAGGGAGAAGCAGGCTCCTGGCTGAGCAGGGAGCCTGATGCGGGGCTCGATCCCAGGACTCTGGGATCATGACCTGAGCCGAAGGCAGACGCTTAACGACTGAGCCACCCAGGCGCCCCGAAACAATTCTTTTTTTACACCCCATGAATAACAAGGTCAATCTGGAACTGGCAGCCTTTTCCACAACTGGTGCAGATGTCTCCTCGTTAGACTCTAGGGTTGGCACTCCTATCGGCAGTGTTTATCTTTCCCTTTTGTGGAAACGTGTACCTGTTTTGGGAGTGTGTGAGCCCTCGACTCCTGTACATTACATTAAGCTGACATTCTGGGACTTGACCTTATGAATAATACACAGGTATTTACTGAGCAGCTGCTATGTGCCAGGCACTGTAGGGGGGCAGTGGGAAAGCTGGGCCTCTGCTCTCAGTGGAGAGGGACAAATTATAAACAAGAAACCAACAACTCGATGTGTGCGCCATGAAGAAACTGAGAATAATGGAGATGCTACTTTAATAAGGGTGGTCGGGAAAGGCGACCCAGGTGAGTGAGGTGGAATTTGAGCAGGCCTTTGAGAGGAATCAGGGGCAAGTCCTACCCAACAGGTGAGTTGCCGGCAAAGGAGGATATGGGGAGAGGAGGCTGGGCAAAGGCATCCAGGAACCTGCTTGTTGGGTTCAAAGCATTTTTTAATGTTTCTTATTCTATTCTTTGGTCCTCTTGAAGACCTCCCTTTGTTCAAACAGAATAGTACTTGCTTTGGGTATTTAATACCTAGTACATGATTTGAGACAACCAACTCAAAGCAGTAAATGTTGAAGAATTTCATTACACATTATGTAGCTGGAGATTCCTCCTTTAAAATGGCACTGCCATTTGGACAGTTGACCAATCTCTTAATTTGAATAACATTCTCCAAAGAACGTATCGATATTTTCCCCCAGCATTTTGATATACGTTTTGTGAGATGCCTGAATCATTAATGTAACCAGCAGTATTTAATTATAACATTAAAGCAATCATAGTATTTTAAGTTAGAAAATGTATGACTTTTAGGATTCCTGTCATAGGAAAGAGAGATGGATAAAGATTAGGAAAAGGTAAGCAAAGGAAATAATATGACTTATGAATGCAGAATTATTTGGTAAAGATGAAATGCATATATTGATTTAAAAGCTTTTTAATTTTTTGAATTTTTTAAGGGAATGGCTCATCTGTCTTAATTCATGCCTGTAGCAGTTTTATCTGCTAGATTAGAATTCATTAAAAAAAAAGAAACTAGGGCGCCTGGGTGGCTCAGTTGGTTAAGCGACTGCCTTCGGCTCAGGTCATGATCCCGGAGTCCTGGGATCGAGTCCCACATCGGGCTCCCTGCTCAGCAGGGGGTCTGCTTCTCCCTCTGCCCTCTTCCCTCTCATGCTCTCTGTCTCTCATTCTCTCTCTCTCAAATAAATAAATAAAATCTTAAAAAAAAAGAAAGAAACTAAATGTCATTAATACTTCTTTGTAACGAGTATCTTGACTAAATGGCTAGGGGCAGACAACAGTGTCTTCCTGGGGCTTAGCACTGTGATATATATACACCCTGTAATTAACAACACGATTCATTAACAATACCACTCTATGCTGACATTATGTTCTTAACCAGACAAGAAGCTATTCTCTTTTCCCCAATCTAAACCTTAAACAGTATTTCTGGGCAACATCAGTATCACGCCCTCGCAATTACCAAATTCTCTTTTTAACATAACTTAGACATTCTGAAACATAGCTGACTGATGGCATGTGTGTATTCATTCAGTCCATTCATCAAATATTCATTGAATACCTACACTGTGCCTCTGAGCACAGTGTTCTGAGGGAAAATGACAAAAGTGCAACTTTTTGCAAATAGCCCTGAGATGGCCTTAAAGATGGGTGCCCATTCTCAGTCTTCTCCCATCAAAAGATGGAGGTTATTTCTCCTTCCTTGAATCTACTTCACTGTGACTGCTTTAACCAACAGAATGCAGCAGAATCCAGGCCTTCCCAATTTCAGACCTGGCTTTTCAGAGTACTAACAGTTATAATTTCCTCCCTCTTGGAACTCTCATATTCAGGACCCCAAAACCACCATGTACAAAGCCCCTCTCCCCTTTTGGAGAGACCGTGTGGAGAAGACCTGTGGAGAGAAGAGGTACTGAGACTATGTGGAGAAGGGAGAGGCCCAGCCATCCCAGTGTCCTAGGGGAGCCTCCTGATGACTCTAGACCCCGCACTATCTGATTACAACCATTAGAAACCCCAAGGAAGGCCCGCAGAAGAGCTGCATAGCTAAGCCCAGTCAACCCACAGACCTATGCGAGAGGATGAAAGGATGGTTGTTTTAAGCCACGGTATTTGGGGATGGGTTGTTATATAGTGATAAAGAACTAAATAAGCCTCAGTGGAATTTGGGGGCTCACCGATGGGGCACTCCCACACCTGCACTGTACTCAGAATATTTTGGAGGTCAGTTTTCCAGAAGAGGCAATATATAGCCAGATGATTACACCAGTTCTGCTTTTTTCAGAAGGGAGTCACTAAAAAGAATTCATTCCCCTCCCTCTGGTAGTGAACTGGCCATTCTGAGAGCTAGACAGAGGCAGTCCATTAAATATCACCTGAGAGGGTGCTGGAGTAACTCACTCGGTGGGAAGAGGCTATAGAACCTCGTGGCCAAGGCACAGCCGATGTCTCTAGAGGCAGATGTTTCCGTTTCAGGTCCACTGCCCCTCAGGGCTCACCATAGCTCATCATCATCCCACTTCCACAACACAACTGGACTGATCATAATCGCCCAAGACCCTGCAGAGCCACCAGAGTTGCCTTTCGTTCTGATGGACAAATCAGACTGTTCCATCTTTTATGTTTTTTTAGAGAGAGCAAAAGTGGGGAGGGGCAGAGGGAGAAGGAGAGAGAATCCCAAGCAGGCTCCACACCCAGCATGGAGCCTGACGCAGGGCTGGATCCCACGACCCTGAGATCATGACCTGAGCTGAAATCAAGAGTCAGCCGCTTAATGGACTGAGCCACCTAGGTGCCCCGTATCAGTTTCATCTTAAAGATTATCAATATTGCCTCCTCTGCCCATCCCCTGCTCCAAACTCCTCAGCAAGACATAGAACAGACTCTTCATATCTTCAGGTATTAGTTTCTTGTGGTTATCATAACAAATTACCATAAACTTTATGGCTTGAAACAACAGAAATGTATTCTCTCAGCTTTAGAGGCCAGAAGTCTGAAATAAAGGTGTCTACAGGGCTGTGCTCTCTCAAAAGGCTCTAGGGGAGAATCCTTCCTTGCTTCTTCCAGTCTCTGGTGGCTCTGGGTATCCCTCAGTTTGTGCTATGTCACTCCAATGTGTACCTCTGTCTTCCCATGGCCTTCTCTGTGTCTGTGTTTTCTTCTTATAAGGACACTTACCACAGGATATAGGACCCATCTGGGTAATTCAAGATAATCTCATTTAGAAATCCCTAATCTATTTGCATCTGCAAAGACCCCTTTTCCAAATAAGATCGTATCTACATGTTCCTGGTGGAACTATCTTTTGGGGGGGGGGGCACCATTTAATCCACTATACCTCACTCCTCCATGTCCTCTCTTTCTCCCCATTGTCCCTGGCCCAGTGATGCTGTCATCTGGGCACTCTTTGCCACTTGCACTTCCCATGACACACTGTGCTCATTTGTGTGTCTGTATGAGGGCAATCACACGACAGCACCCTTCTGCCATTCACTATATGCCCTGTCGGAACAAAGTCTTTGGGGCCAGTTCAGATGTCACTCTTCCATACAACCTTCTTAATACCTTACAGGGAAAATTAGTTGCTTCTCACTTCCCACAGCACATTGTCCAGGGTCTTACATGGGCATGGCTAAGTGCTTAATAGATACTCGCTGAACTAGCTGGGTCAAGTTTGGCTTATGAGTAGATGGATATAGGTTCTATCCCCATCTATAAGGTAGATTGCTGGCATTTTATTCCTTTGGGGTTCACAAGGCTTTCTGATCTTTAGAAGTGTTTATGTTAAATAAAACATATGTATCTGGGGGTGCCTGGCTGGCTCAGTTGGTAGAGCATGTGACTCTTGATCTCAGTGTCATGAGTTCAAGCCCCATGTTGGGTGTAGAGCTTACTTAAAAAAAAAGAAAAAGAAAAAAAAAGAAAACAGATATGTATCTAACACTCTATGCCACTGTCAGTTAATACACTTGGGGTATTATTAACAGCTGGAAGAGAGGACCCCTCTCAGGAATTAAATATTGGGGATAGATGGTCAAATAGAGGGTGACAAAATGCTCACCAATATTTCCCTTTTTTGGACATTCTGGAAAATCTATATTTATAAGCCTTCCTTACATTCCTTACATTTAAGTTTGGAACATGAGACTAATTCTCATCAAAGAAATGGGGCGCCTGGGTGTCTCAGTTGGTTAAGCATCTGCCTTCAGCTGAGGTCATAATCCCAGAGTCCTGGGATCAAGCTCCACATCGGGCTCCCTGCTCCCCAGGGAGCCTGCTTCTCCTTCTCCCTTTGCCATTCCCCATACTTGTGCTCTCTGGCTCTCTCTACCTCTCTCTTGAAAGAAGAAAGGAAAGAAAAGAAAGAAAGAAAAGAAAAGAAAAGAAAGAAAGAAAGAAAGAAAGAAAGAAAGAAAGAAAGAAAGAAAGAAAGAAAGAAAGAAAGAAAGAAAGAAAGAAAGAAGGAAAGAAAGAAAGAAAGAAAGAAAGAAAAGAAAAGAAAAAAGAAAGAAAGAAATGAAGACAGGGTGGCTCAGTCAGTTAAGTGTCTTCCTTCGGCTCAGGTCATGGTCTTGGGATCCTGGAATTGAGCCCTGCATCAGGCTCCCTGCTCAGTGGGGAGCCTGCTTCTCCCTCTCCTGCTGCCCCTGCTTGTGCATGCACTCTCTCTCTCAATCTCTGTCAAATAAATAGATAAATAAAATCTTTAAAAAAAAAAAAAAAGAAATGAAGACAGAGTGATATACTCCATTTCTAGGTCTGTCCACTAAAATCTCCCAAGAGATCATTGGCTTTCTCTTGTTTTCATCTGTGTGGCTAGAAATGAGGACTTCAAGTCACAGAACCCTACCATGCAAGGAGCTCAAACTCCTGAGCTACTATTTGGAAAAAGAAACATAAAGGAGAGATATCCAACCTGCATTAGACTATAGCTGAACAAGAAATACATTTTTATGTTGTTACACGTATCAGCCAATTTTTGTTAGGTTATGCTGTGGTAACCACTCCAAAAGTCTCAATAGCTTATGACAAGAAATGTTTATTTATAATTCATATTACATGATAACTGTTTTTTGGTGGTGACTATGATCACTCCCTATTTGGGACATGCTGTTCTCATGGCACAGGAGAAAATGAACCACTAGCAGAGCTGCTATGCAAGGCTCTTAAACCTTCTGCTCAGATGTGGCTCTATCACATTTGTTTACATTCCACTGGCCAAAGCCTGTCATATGGCCAAGCCTCAGTTACCAGGGTAGAAACTCTACTTAACCCCCTGTTATGGGCTGAATTATGTCCTCCAAAAGTCATAGGTTGAAATCCTAACCACCAGTGTGACTATATTTGGAAATAGGGCCTTTAAAGAGGTAATTAAGGATAAATGAAGTCATAAGGGAGGGGGCCCTAATCTCCTTATACAAGGAAGAGTCACCAGGAGTAAGCCATGTGAGGACACAATGAGAAGGTGGCCATCTGCAAGCAAAGGAGAGAGGCCTCAGGAGAAATCAAACCTGCCAGCACCTTGATCTTGGACTTCCAACCTCCAAAAGTACGAAAAAAATAAATTTCTGCTGTTTAAGCCCCCAAGTCTGTGGCGTTTTATTGTGGCAGACCTAGCAGGCTAATACACCCCCATAAAGGGGCATTGCAAGTTACACGGCAATGGATGAGAGTGACAGTCTCCTTACCAAGTAGACTAAACAATCGGGGACAATTAAACCATCTACTACATTATGCCACTCAAGTCAGGGGATGTTTGTTAAAGCACTGAGCTAGTGTTACCCTGACTTTTCAGATACATCGGGAGTGTCTAAATAGACACATGGAGAAAGGTAGTTTGGGGGGCACGAATAGTAAAACACTCTCCTTTTCTCCATTTGTCCAGGACTGACTCTGCCCCTAGATCTCACAGAATGAGCTGCTGGTCCCAGTAGAAGAGACAGCTGTCATAGCTACAGCACTTTGTCCTTGGAACCTGATTTCAACTCTGAGTTCTACTGTTTGTCGAATAAGAATACAGCTAACTGCTTCCCAGGGTTGCTGTGGAAAGTAAATGAGAGAAAAATCTTTTTTTTTTTTTTTTAGATTTTATTTATTTATTTGACAGAGAGAGACACAGCGAGAGAGGGAACACAAGCAGGGGGAGTGGGAGATCGAGAAGCAGGCTTCCCGCTGAGCAGGGAGCCCGATGCGGGGCTCAATCCCAGGACCCTGGGATCATGACCTGAGCCGAAGGCAGACGCTTAACGACTGAGCCACCCAGGCGCCCCAATGAGAGAAAAATCTTGCCACACAGTAGGCTTTCATCAAATGTTATTTTGTTCTCCTCCTACATTCTTGTTAGGAACTGAAGAAATTCATCCTGAGGGGAATTTAAAGCTTAGCATGTATCAGTCTTATCAAAAGAGACATTTCCTTTGTTCCATAAATCATTATTTCAAATCAGAGCTCATCTTACAGGACTAATTACCGTACAGAAGATACTGTGATTAATTGTTTGGGGACTGGAGAGAGTGGAGATGGGAAAGGAAGAATGGAGGCTGTTGGAGGCAACCTACAGGCAAGAAGAAAGATTCATTGCATTTATTTAATAGGCCACGATGCAGCTGACTGGAGTTTGTCATAACAACACTGGCATTTAAATAAAGATGTTAGCATTAATCATCAATTGTGACTAAGCCCACAGCTATGGCAAAAGCTGAAAACATGCTTGGCTTTTTTTTCCTCCTTTATTTTCCTGCTGGTCTCAGCAATGCAGAATCTCAATGGTCCAGAAGAAAAATTCTCTATTTTTATTAGAAACAAAATGGGTTGGGGGGGGAGGCTTTGGAAATTATACAAATATAGATGGTGGGAGGGAGAAGAGTTTGGTGTGTTTGTGTAAAGGTTCATAAAATGATGCCAGCTGTATGGTTTTTAATTCAGGAATTATAGGACTAAAAAGGGATTCAGTACTAATTCCAGAACAGTTTAATATTTACCCAGCAGATAGCATGCCTTGCTGTCACAGCTCCTGAGCTCTGTACCACTGTATAAACAGATAATCTCTGAAGAGGAGTAAGGAGGAGGAGGGAAAGCCTTTCTAAAAAGATGCTCTCTCTGTTCGAGAATTAACTATAGGGATGCAGCTTCGATTAATAGCCTTGAATTAGAAACATGAACCGGTTTTCATGGTGGAATTTCTGATTTGGACAGCATTTTCTCTAACCAGTCATCCCCAAATTCAACTCTTGAAGTAGGCAGGAATTATCATCGGATCCCTGCAATGATAACTGCCAAGCATGATTTCTGTTGACCCTGACTCCCTAGGAATTGTGTGAAACATTCCAGCCAGACCAACCCTCCGTCCCACGGCACCCATTATTTCACCTAGCTCCCCTGACTCCTGTGCACAGCCTCCCACACTCCATTGGCCCTATTCTCTCCACCAACCAATCTATTAGACTGATGGATTCTCATGGACTCATCAGTAATTTATAACAGATATTTGTGTAGACCTTATTATTTGCTCTTTAGATTTTGACACATAACTAAAGCATTTGCCTAGAACAGTGGTCCTCAACTCAGGGAGAGTTTGTCTCTGAGGGAACATAAGTAAGAAAACACCTATTTAAAGGGGATGTAAAAAGTGGGAAGAAGTATGAGGAGAAGGGCAGTTCCATGTCTGGTCCAGGGCCTCAACAATATCAGGGTTCAGAGTCAGCTTCTTTGATCTATTCAGATTTGCCTCATTGTAACAATATGGTGGCCACAGCTCTGTTACATTTTCACAGAACAAAGTCTTAAAGTAGGAAGGGGAGGGAAGCGTCCCATCTTACCTTGCTCCTCTGTCAAGGAAGAAATTTTCTACCCAGACTCAGCTCTACTAGTTCCCTCAGTTCACACTGGAGAGGACTGAATCACTTGCCCATGCCCAGGCCCGTGCCTTAGTGGCAAGAGAGGCTGGAAACACAGCTATCTGGCATTTTAGCAGGAGGGTGTGCCTGCTAGCAAAAAAGAGAATGTGGTCATTTCCACAAGAAGGCACATGACAGTGCACACACTGCCTGGTTCTCTCTTCGTGGAACTCACAGCCTACTGCAAAGAGAATCAGATTAGGACAAGGCAGTGCCGGTGGCTGACAGCTGCTGCCATCTGAAGTTAGAATGTAAGGATTAGGATTCTGGTCCAACATGATGACACAGGAAGGCCCTGAATTCACCTCCTCCATGGAACACACCAAATTATACCGATATACAGAACAATTCTTCCTGAAGAACTAAGGTCCAAATGAACAGCTTCTGAACAACCAAAGATAAAACAGAGTTTCCCAGACAAACAAACCACTAAACTAACCTTCAAAGAAAGGTTAAAGGGACTTCTTAAGTGGAAAAGAAATGGCCATAATTAGACATAAGAGAACTATGAACAAAAAGATGTAAAATATGACAACATATATATAAGATGTGGAGTAGAAAGCAAAAAGGGAAAAGGAGAAAAACAAAAAGATTTTTTTTTCTTTTTTCTGTTTTTCTGTTTATTAATTTCCTTTTTTAGAATGTCTTTGAACCTAAATGACCATCAAATTAATATTGACTGCTACTGACTTAGGATGTTATATATGAACCTCATGGTAACCATAAATCCAAAACCTATGGGAGCCTAGGTGGCTCAGTCGTTAAGCGTCTGTCTTTGGCTCAGGTCATGATCCCAGAGTCCTGGGATTGAGCCCCGCACTGGGTTCCCTGCTTGGCGGGAAGCCTGCTTCTCCCTCTCCCTCTCCCCCTGCTTGTGGTCCCTCTCTCACTATATCTCTCTGTCAAAAAAATAAATAAAATCTTAAAAAAAAAAAACACACAAACCTATAACAGGTTCACAAAAAATAAAGAGAAAGAAAGCCAAACATAACACTATAGAAACTCATCAATCACAAAGAAAGAGAGCAAGAAAAGAAAAAAGGAACAAAGAACTATAAAAACAACCAGAAAACAAATAACAAAATGGCAATAAGTATGTAGTTATCAATAATTACTTTAAATGTAAATGGCCTAAATGCTCCAATCAAAAGACATAGGGTGGCAGAATGCATTAAAAAACAAGACCCATCTATATGCTGCCTACAGGAGACTCACCTCAGACCTAACGGCACATACAGACTGAAAGTGGAGGTGAATGCAAAAACATTCACCATGCAAATGGAAGCCAAAAAAAAAAAAAAAAAAGTGACAATATTTATATCAGACAAAACAGACTTTAAAACAAAGAATATAACAAGAGACAAAAAAAGGACATTACATAATGATAAAGGGATTCAATTCAATAAGAGGACATTGTAAATTATAAATACTGTACAATTTACAATTGTGAATATCTATGCACCCAACACTGGGACACCGAAATGCATAAAAAAAATATTAACAAACAAAAAGAGAGAAATTGACAGTAATACAATAATAGGAGAGGACTTTAAGATCCCACTTACATCAATGGATAGATTATCCAGACAGAAAATCAACAAGGAAATCAGATCTTTGAATGTCACTTTGGACCAGACGGACATAACAGATATATACAGAACATTTCATCTGAAAACAACAGAATACACATTATTTTCAAGTGTACATGGAACATCCTCCAGAAGAGATCACATATTAGGCCACAAGACAAGCCTCGATAAATTTAAGAAGACTGAAATCGTATCATACATCTTTTCCAATCATAACGGTATGAAACCACAAATAAATCACAAGAAAAAAGTGGAAAAAAATACAAATACATGGAGACTAAGCAACATGACACTAAACAACCAAAGGGTCAATGAAGCAATCAAAGAAGAAATTAAAAAATACACACAAATGAAAATGGAAACACAATGGCCAAAATCTTTGGAACACAATAAAAGTGGTTCTGAGAAGGAAGTATATAGTGATACAGGCTTGCCTCAAAAAACAAGAAAAAGCTCAAATAAATAATCTAACCTTACACATAAATGAACTAGAAAAAGGACAAACAAGGCCCAAGATGAGTAGAAGAAAGGAAATAATAAAGATCAGAGCAGAAATAAATGACATTGAAGGGGTGCCTGAGTGGCTCAGTTGGTTAAGCATCCAGGTCTTGATCTCAGGGTTGTGAGTGCAAGCCCTGCACTGGGCTCCACACTGGGTGCAGAGCCTACTTAAAAAGAAAAAGAAAAAAACAAACAAACAAATAAATGACACTGACACTAAAACAAAAATTAGGGGCGCCTGGGTGGCTCAGTCATTAAGCGTCTGCCTTTGGCTCAGGTAGTGATCTCAGGGTCCTGGGATCAAGCCCCGAATCTGACCTCCTGCTCCACGGGGAGCCTGCTTCTCCCTCTCTCACTCCCCCTACTGGTGTTCCCTCTCTCGCTGTGTCTCTCTCTGTCAAATAAATAAAATCTTTTAAAAAAATAAAATAAATAAATAAAAATTAAAAATTAATGAAACCTTGGTTGAAAAGATAAACAAAACTGACAAACCCTTAACAAGACTTATCAAGAAAAAAAAGAGAAAAGACCCTAATAAATAAAATCAGAAATGAGAGAGGAAGTAACAACTGACATCACAGAAATACAAAGAATTATAAGAGAATAGTATGAAAAATTATATATCAAAAAATTGGACAACCTAGAAGAAATAGATAAATTCCTAGAAACATACAATCTTCTTTTTTTTTTTTTTTAAGATTTTATTTATTTATTTGACAGAGAGAGACACAGCGAGAGAGGGAACACAAGCGGGGGAGTGGGAGAGGGAGAAGCAGACTTCCCGCTGAGCAGGGAGCCCGATGCGGGGCTCGATCGCAGGACCCTGGGATCATGACCTGAGCTGAAGGCAGACGTTTAATGACTGAGCCACGCAGGTGCCCCGAAACATACAATCTTCTAAAAGTGAATCAGAAAGAAATAGAAAATCTGAAAGACTGATTGCAACTAACAAAACTGAATTGGTAATCAAAAAACTACCAAAAAATAAATGTATGGGACCAGATGGATTTACAGGTGAATTCTACCAAATATTTAAAGAAGAGTTAACACCTATTCTCTTTAAACTATTCCAAAAAATAGAAAAGGAAAGCTTCTAAGTACATTCTACAAGGCCAGCATAACCCTGATACCAAAACCAGACAAAGACACCACAAAAAAAAACAAAAAACAAAAAAACAACTATAGACCAATATCCCTGATGAACATAGATGCAAAATCCTCAGCAGAATATCAGCAAACCGCATACACAATACATTAGAAAGATCATTCACCACGATCAGGTGGGATTTATTCTGGGGATGCAAAAATGGTTCAATATTCACAAATTAATCAACATGATACATCACATCAACAAAACAAAGGATAAAAATCATATGATCATCTCAATAGATGCAGAAAAGGCATTTGACAAAATTCAACATCTATTCATGATAAAAACTTTCGACAAAGTAGAGTTGGAGGGAACATACCTCAACATAATAAAGGCTATATATGAAAAACCCACAGCTAACATCATACTCCATGGTAAAAACAAAACAAAACAAAACAAAAAACTGAGACCTTTCTCTTTAAGCTCAGAAGCAAGACAAGGATGTTCACTCTTGCGACCTTTATTCAACAGAGTACTGGAAGTCTTACCCACAGCAATCAGACAAGAAAAAGAAATAAGGGGCGCCTGGGTGGCTCAGTCGTTGAACGTCTGCCTTCGGCTCGGGTCGTGATCCCGTGGTCCTGGGATTGAGCCCGGTGTCGGGCTCTCTGCTCAGTGGGAGGCCTGCTTCTCCCTCTCCCACTCCCCCTGCTTGCGTTCCCTCTCTCACTGTGTCTCTCTCTGTCAAATAAATAAAATCTTTAAAAAAAAAAGAAAGAAAGAAGAGGCATCTGTAATTGTAAAGAAGAAGTTAAACTGTCACTATTTGCAGATGATGTGATACTATACTTAGAAAATCCTAGACTCCACCAAAAAAACTACTAGAACTAATAAATGATTTTGGTAAAGTTGTAGGATACAAAATCAATACTCAGAAATTGGTAGCATTTCTACAAACTAATAACAAAGTAGCAGAAAGAGAAATTAAGAAAACAATTCCAGGGATGCCTGGCTGGCTCAGTTGGAGGAGCATGCAGCTCTTGATCTTGGGTGTTTGAGCTCCACATAGTAGAGATTACTAAAAATAAATAAATAAATAAGCTTAAAAAAGAGAAAGAAAGAAAGGAAGGAAGGAAAAAAGAAAGAAAGAAAAACAAGTCCATCTACAATTGCACCGAAAAGAATAAAGTACCTAGGAATAAAAACCAAAGAGATGAAAGACCTGTACTCCAAAAACTATAATACATGATGAAAGAAATGGAAGATGACACAAACAGATAGAAAGATATTCCATGCTCATGGATTGGAAGAATTTATATTGTTAAATGTGCATATTACCCAAAGCAATCTACCTATTCAATGCAATCCCTATCAAAATACTAACAGCATTTTTTAAAAAACTGGAACAAATAATACTAACATTTGTATGGAACCACAGAAGATCCCAAATAGCCAAAGCAATCTTAAGAAAGAAGAACTAAGCTGGAGGTATCACAATTCCAGATTTCAATATATACTACATAGGGCACCTGGGTGGCTCAATCTGTTAAGCAACCAACTCTTCATTTTGGCTCAGGTCATGATCTCGGGGTTGTGGGATCAAGCTCCACATGGGGCTCCATGCTCAATGGGGAGTCTGCTTGAGATTCTCTCCCTTTCCTTCTGCCCCTTCCCCTGCTTGTGCTTTCTCTCTCTCTCTCTCTCTTCCTCTCTCTAAAATAAATAAATAGGGGCACCTGGGTGGCTCAGTCGGTTGAGTGTCTGACTCTTGATTTTGGCTCAGGTCATGATCTCAGGGTGGTGAGATCAAGCCCCACCTCAGGCTCTGCACTCAGCTCGGAGTCTGCTTGAGATTCTCTCTCTGTCCCTCCCACTCTTGCTCTAAGTAAATATAAAAAAATAAATAAGTAAATATTTTATTTTTTTAAAGATTTTATTTATTTGAGAGACGGAATGAGAGAGAGAGAGAGAGAGAGAGAGAGAGAGAGCACATGAGAGAGGGGAGGGAAGAGGGAGAAGCAGACTCCCCGCTGAGCAGGCAGCCCGATGCGGGACTCAATCCCAGGACTCCAGGATCATGACCCGAGCCGAAGGCAGTTGTTCAACCAACTGAGCCACCCAGGCACCCCAAATAAGTAAATAGTTTAAAAAGATATACTACAAAGCTATAGTAATCAAAACAGTATGGTGCTGGCATAAAAATAGACATATAGATCAATGGAACAGAATAGAAAGCCCAGAAAGAAACCCATGCTTACATGGTCAATTAATCTATGACGAAGGAGTCAAGGATATACAATGGGGAAAAGACAGTCTCTTCAATAAATGGTGCTGGGAAAACTGGACAGCTACATGCAAAAGAATGAAACTGGACCAGTTTTTAACACTACCCAAAAATAAACTCAAAATGGATTAATAACCTAAACGTAAGACCCGAAATCATAAAAATCCTAGAACACAAACAGTAATTTCTCTGATATTGGCTATGGCAATATTTTTCTAGATATGTCTGCTAAGGCAAGGGAAATAAAAGCAAACATAAACTATTAAGACTATATCAAAATAAAAAGTGTTTGCCCAGTAAAGGAAACCATCAATAAAACAAAGACAACCTACTAAATGGGAGAAGATATTTTCTTTTTTTTTAATAGATTTTATTTATTTATTTGACACAGAGAGAGAGAGATAGTGAGAGAGAGAGCACAAGCAGGGGGAGCAGCAGGCAGAGGGAGAGGGAGATGCAGGCTCCCCACTGAGCAGGGAGCCCGATGCAGGGTTCAATCCCAGGACCTTGGGATCATGACCTGAGCCGAAGGCAGATGCTTCACTGACTGAGCCACCCAGGCGCCCCTGGGAGAAGATATTTTCAAATGATATTTGTGACAAGGGGTTAATATCCAAAATATATAAAGTACTTATACAATCCAACACCAAAAAAAAAAAAAAAAAAAAAAATCTGATTAAAAAGTGGGCAGAGGACCTGAACAGACATTTCTCCAAAGAAGACATACAGATGGCCAACAGACACATGAAAAGACGCTGAGTCTCATTAATCATCAGGTAAATGCAAATCAAAACCACAATGAGATACCACCTTAAACCTATTAGAATAGCTACAACAAAAAAGACAAGAAATAACAAGTGTTGGCAAAGATGTGGAGAAAAAGGAACCCTTGTGCACTGTTGGAGGGAATGTAAGTTGCTACAGCCACTGTGGAAAACAGCATGGAGGTTCCTCAAAAAAATAAAAATAGAAATACCATATAATCCAGTGATTCCACTAGTGGGTACTTACCCACCCCACGAAACAAAAATGCTAATTCAAAAAGATATATGTACCCCTATGTTTATTGCACCATTATTTACAATAGGCAACATATGAAAGTAACCTAAATGTCCAATAGATGAATGGATAAGGAAGATGTGGTGTGTGTGTATGTGTGTGTATGGATATACACATATACCTTTATACATACATAATGGAATATTACATAGCCATTAAAAGGATGAGATCATGCCATTTGAGATGACATGGATGGAACTAGAAGATATTATGCTAAGTAAAGTAAGTCAGACTGAGAAAGACAAATACTGTATGATTCTACTCATAAGTAGAATCTAAAAAAATGAATAAACAAAAAAAAGCAGAATCAGACCAATAAATACAGAAAACAAACTGATGGTTGCTGGGCAGGGAAGTAAGGTTGGACAAAACAGGTGAAGGGGAGTGGGAGATACAGGGTTCCAGTTATGGAATGAATAAATCATGGGAATAAAAAGCATAGCATAAGAAATATAGTTGATATTGTAATTGAAATGTATCAGGACAGAGGGTAGCTACACTTGTGGTGAATATAGCATGATGTATAAACTTGTCAAATCGCTAAGCTGTACACCTCAAACTAATATAACATTGTGTGTCCACTATACTCAAATAAAAAATGAATAAATAAAGCTAGAATGTAAGACACAAAACAGGAGCTGTCCCCACTGTCTGGAGAGGTCATGGAAGGCTTCTCCGAAGATGCATGCCTGACCCTTCTCCTGAAATCCTGCTTTAGTAAGAACATCTCCACCCACATCAGAAGCCCAAGGAATTGTCTACAAATCCCCCTTTTCCATCTCCCCACATGTGATTCACCCACAAGATTTATCACCATCCCTCTCTCCTTTACTTCCAGACTTTCAGCCTTAGTTCATAATCTCATCCCCCTTTTCCCTTTCTGATTGCTGGACCCTCACCTTAATCCATCTTCCACAATATCACCATAGTTATCTTTCCAAAATTTAGGTATGACCATGTCAAAATCTTTTGCTGGCTCTTTTTTTAACATTTTTATTTTTATTTATTTATTTTTAAAGATTTTATTTATTCATTTGACAGAGAGAGAGAGATAGCGAGAGCAGGAAGAGAAGCAGGGGAGTGGGAGAGAGAGAAGCAGCCTTCCTGCCGAGCAGGGAACCCGATGCGGGGCTCGATCCCAGGACCCTGGGATCATGACCCGAGCTGAAGGCAGACGCTTAACGACTGAGCCACCCAGGCGCCCCTTAACATTTTTAAAAAAGATTTTATTTATTTATTTGAGAGAGAGAGAGGGAGAAAAAGCACAAGTGGGAGGGGGAGGGGCAGAGGGAGAGGGAGAAGCAGGCTCCCCGCTGAGCAGGGAGCCCGACCAGGGGCTCCATCCCAGGACCCTGAGATCACGACCTAAGCCGAAGGCAGACACTTAACCGACTGAGCCACCCAGGCGTCCCCTTATATATTTTTTTATAAAATAAAATCTGGCCTCCTTAGTGTGGCATGCAAGGCACACTACATAGTCTTTCTTCATCTGCCTTCCTGGCTTCACCTTCTGCCTTCCCTTTTTCAACAGACAAGTTGGGCAATTTGCCATCACCCAGATGTGGCACATAATTTCATGCCTCCATGCCTTTACACAGCCTGAATACCCTACCTCCCCATCCACTTCCCTTCTTTACTTGTTACAATTTAACACTTTAGGTCCAACTTAAATGTCACCATTTCCATGAAACTTTCTCAATCTCTGTGTCAGAATTAATTTGCTGCCTCTTCTGGGAGTTCAGAATGTTTTATTGAACCTCTATTGAGGAATTACCCCCCTGTTCCTATTGTATACTTCCTATGGGCCAGATATTTATAAAAGAATTAAATACGATAAGCTCATTTAATCCTCACAGCAGCCCTCTTATAAGTATCATCCCCATTTTACAGACAGGGAAGCTGAGGCACAGTGATCTCAAGGAACTCTTCTTGGATTCAAACCCAGTTAGTCTGAGTCTGGAGATGAGTTCGTGATTTCTATACCAGTGCTGTCCAATGGAACTTGTGATAATGGACATGTTGTATAGCTCTGCTCTCCAATATGGTAGCCACTAAACACATGTGGCTATTAAGCACTTGTAATGTGGCCATTGTGACTAAAAAACTGGATTCTTAATTTCATTTCATTTTAATTAATTTCACTGAAATGTAAACAGCCAGATGTGACTCTTGGCTACCATATTGGACAACACAGTTTTGTACCATATTCGTCTTCAAATGAGGGCAGGGACTATAGCTTATTCATTATCAGATGCCCCCAGAATCCACTTTCAATGTGTGTTAGATTGAAATAGGCCTATTTCCTTTTTGGCCATAAAAATGTAGGGCAGCTTTTCTACCCCTACAACTGAGAGACAAGACTATTTTCCTGAGTTCCCATTTTGCAGCATATGCTGAACAATCCCTGTAATTACAAAATTTGGTTAACCACTCTAATTGAAAATGCTTCTCAAAAAACTGTTTTATTACTTCTGATATTATAAACTCCAAAGTAATCTCATGAAGCTTAGAGAAGAATCTGACCTCTGTGTTCAGAAATGCAATTCCACTTATTGACAATTCCTCGTTATATTTACAGGTCAACACCTAATAACATTTATGAGGTCAGCACATTGTGCCAAGGAATAGGAAATAAAAGTCAACTACAGTAAAGACAAGCAAATCCTCAAAGCTATTTGTGTTGTGTTGCTACAAAGCTCTTTTTTTCTTTTATCCCTAAAAATACATACATCCTATGGAGATTTATGCTTAGAAACTTTAGCAGGTATCTGTATCAAGAAGTTACCTTAATATAAATTTCTGAACACTATTCACAACTCAATGTGAAAATATCTAAGTGACAAAGGCAATATATGGTTTGTCTACACCGTGTTATTTAACAAATATATTTAAAAAGTTCATTTTTCTCCCCCATTTGGCACAGTGTGTAGAGAATAATAATAACTGCAGAAATAATTTTCCCATATGTTTAGCCACCAGCTGCTACAATTTAAAGAACACACAGGGTTGTTTGTGTGTTTTGAGTTTTGTTTTCTTTCCCAGGGAGAGAAGAGAGCCTGGCAACAAAATGGTATATTAAAAGTTGTAAAGAATTTTCAAATGATTCGAGGGATTACAGTCTTAAATCTATACAATATAAGCCTGCAACAGGATACTAATTGATTTTGTTTGGATCAGGGGTTGCAAAGTGGTGGCCCTTGAATGTGTTTTGTTCCACTTACACAATGTTTTTTTAGAAATGTATATTTGAATGCTTTCAGATAGGACTTGCATGCTCAAATATTTCCTTGTTCCCATCATCCCTTCTTGTTTTACATCTGCTCTGTCCTCCTATCTACTGTACCTGCCTGGCCCCCTGTAGACATTGGAGTTTGCAACCCCTGGTTAGGCAGTATTCCACTACAGAAACTCAGAGCACTCAAATGCTTTCCAAAAAAGTCATATTCTTACCTAGTTATTATTCAAATGGCATCATAATTGAAGGACACTGTGCAGTGTGCTGTTTAGATGCAGTACACTATCAGTTTACCATGGTAGATGGATTAATCCTTTCAACAAAAAGGACAAATTCCCTTTCTCCATCTATGAACCTTCTATAAACCTGGAGGAATTAATTCATCCAGGAAATATTTATGGAATACAGGGTTGTATTTATGGGATACAGAGTTGTAGACCTGTGTTCTTCAAAACACTGAATTCTAGCAGAACTAGAATTCTTGATGTATTGGCAGCTCTCACTATTTACTGCAGTTAAAATGATTATAATTACTGCATCTAAAAATGCTGTCATTCTCTTTCCTCCATATCTGTTTCCTCCAGAGTTTGCTGAGCATTCCAATGAAACAGGAAACTTGACCTGGGTTCACATCCTGCCTCTGCTCACTTATTCTATCTACCATCTTCAGTTTTTGTCCTTCTTTTCCCATTCTATTTCATAGCTTTGAGAACATTCTTGATCTTCATTCTACAGGAAGTGTTGAAAAAAATCAGATTTTACTTGCAAATACTGTATTTCTCCTTATTTGCCAAAGGGAAGATGATATTTAAAATTTTAATTCCAGAAAGCAACCATATATAAGATACTTGGAAGTTTTACTGAACAATGAACAATGCATCCAATATCAATTAGTTTTCCTCTAAGACCCAGTTATCGGGAAGAGATCTCGAAGGTAGAGTTCATGTATTAGGGTTCTACAAAGAAACAGAACCAATAGGATGGATATACCTATATCTATATCTATCTATCTATCTATCTACCTACCTACCTACCTATGAGGAGATTTATAATAGGAATTGGCTTACGTAGTTATAGAGGTCAAGAATTTGCCCTTCTTCTGCCTTTTTGTTCCATTTGGACCTTCAGTGGATTAGATGATGCTCACCTACATTGATGAATGCAGATCTTCTTTACTCAGTCTACTGATTCAATGCAGATCTCTTCCAGAAACACCCTCACAGACACAATCTGAAATAATGTTTCATCAGCTACCTGAGCATCCCTTAGCTTAGTCAAGTTGACACATAAAATTAACCATCATAGTCTAATGCCTTGTGGAGGAGGAAGGACTGTCAGTGATCATGAAATTACTCAGGGATGAAAGTGAGACTAGAAACAGCTAGACCAGAGATTTACAACCCTCGCTATCCATCAGAATGACCATTTTCCAGAGGGGGTAGAACTTTACTTTTACATACTGGTGCCTGGGCCCACGCTCCAGAGAGTCTGGGGTGAGGTGGCAAGCATGGGTACTTTGTAAACTTCCCAGCTGATCAATGTGCAGCCAGCATGGAGAACCTCAGGTCCAGACCAGCACTCCTCCAAGTATTGTGTCAGTCAGCATTACAAACATAGGGAATGCCTGGAAAATGAAAATTTCTGACTGTACCCCACAAAAAGCAACAGCATGAGGATCTCTGGGGCCAGGGTTCAGGAATCTACATATTCCCAGCTCTCTTTGAAATATGTAGGCCCAATAAAGACTGTGAGCCACAGGCTAGACAGAAATATAGAACTATAAGGGCCACTGGCTTTGGAGGCAGATATGGATGTTAAGACCAACTTGGCCACTTAAAAGCTATCCCTGTAAGGGTCAGTTTCTTTTCTTTTTTTTTTTCTTTTTCTTTTTCATAAGGGTCAGTTTCTTATCCTTTAGCATCACTTTCTTTATCTCTAGAACAGGATAATGGTAATGACCTCAGAAATAAATAATATGAAGTAATAAAAGTATAGCACCCAGACCCATGTCTGGGGCAGAGTTGGTGGTCCATAAATTCCCTTCCCCATTTTCCTATTGTCTAGAAGAAGCCTCTTTTTAAAGTAACCTTTACCCTCAACATGGGGCTCAAATTCATGACCCCAAGATCACAAGTCACATGCTCTACCAACTGAGCCACCCAGGTGCCCCAGAAGCTTCTTTTTTTTTTTATAATCTCATTTATTTTGCTATATCAGAAAATAAACAATTTGTTGTCATGTCCTACAATTATGATTGGATAACAGAGTGCTTCCACATACTAAAATATTATAAGAATTGATGGAACACATTTTTTTTTTTAAAGATTTTATTTATTTATTTGACAGAGAGAGAGAGATAGCGAGAGCAGGAACACAAGCAGGGGGAGTGGGAGATCGAGAAGCAGGCTTCCTGCCGAGCAGGGAGCCCGATGTGGGACTCGATCCCAGGACCCTGGGATCATGACCTGAGCTGAAGGCAGACGCTTAACGACTGAGCCACCCAGGCGCCCTGATGGAACACATTTTTTAAAAAGATTTACTTATTTATTTTGGAGAGAGAGAGAGAGAGATCGCATGTGTGAGTCAGGGGAGGGGCAAAGGGAGAGGGAGAGAGAATCTTCAAGCAGACTCTTGGCTGAGCACAGAGCCCAACATGGGGCTCGATCTCATGACCCATGTTATCATGACCTGAGCCAAAACCGAGAGCTGGATGCTTAACTGACTGAGCCACCCAGGCCCCCTGATGGAGCATTTTACAGTAGTCTGACCAAAAGGAAATCCTCAGGCAGAGTCCCAAATCTTGTTTTGTCATCATGTATACATAAGATTTTTTTTTTTCTCCACAGGTCAAAATAAGTTCACTAGCTTCTCAGGCCAATGGACTCATCTGTCAAGTGGCATTTCTGTCCTCAGAGGAATCTGAGCCTTTATATTTCTTTTATGTGTTATTATCCCAACAAGCCATTTGCTATCTAACCTCCAAGAGAAGTAGTAAACTAAAACTATCTGTTCATTGTGTCAATCATTTAGACGGAAGACAGGCAGGAAAATATATTTCTGGTAAGTGATCTCCTTTTTGATCTCTGAGAAAAGGAGAATACAGTTTGTCCTGTGTTAAGCATGAGTTTCCATTTCCAAGGGTAACATTCTAAGGCTGAACTACATAAAAAGATGGAAGGCCAACCTGGTAATATTAAAACTTTCAAATTAAGAGGCAAAGAGTAAGACAAGAATCTGGGTGTAACTCACAGAAATTCACTTTCTCCCTAAATAACAGCTTCAATTGAGAGGACCAAGGGGCATGTTCTTCCTCTTCTTTGATAGTTTCTGAGTAGGAAGAACCAGACTCTGCAGTTCTAGTAGCCTGTGAAAGTCTTTCCCTCTCCGTACTGTTAATCTCTTCCTGATAACCAGCCAGTCAATTAAACCCACAAGCCGAGTTAGAATGCCACCTCCGTTCTTCCAACAAAGCACCCCGAGGGAAAGTATATAGGTCTTGCCTGCCCATCTGTTATTGTCTGGCCAAATCTGGCTGTGGCACCACTTTGCCTCATCTCAGCTATTTCCTCTTCTTGCTTAAATATCTTCTGGTTCAATAACACTCACTTGTAAAGCAACTTGACTGAAGCCCCAGCTCTCTCTCTTACCCTCATGGTGACAGTAGCTCTCAGTTCTCAGGAGGATGCTTCCCATGTGTCCACAAAAATGTCTGCCAGCTAGAATCCATCCCAGATATCTACCTGTCCTCCTTTCTTACTCTTGCTAACCTGACCTCCATCCCCTGTCCACTGAGCCTCCAGAAGCAGCCTCCCTACTGCCAGCACCTGTCAGGCCCCACCAAAATTATACCAGAGTCTCCCTACGGATGCTCTCCAAGGTGCCAGAATGGAATTGGAGTCCACTTAGAAGGACAGAATTCTTTGCCAGTCTTTTGACAGTCGGCACCACAATGCTTCTGTACCTGTGGTCGGGGTCTCCTGAAGTACTTGGATGATTTTGTTAACCTTGGCATCTACATTGCTTTCACTGTAGGGAATTCAAAACCAGCCCAAATTGCCATCCCAACCTCTTTCACCCTTCTATCCTTTCTACCAGTCACCCTCCCTGAACATGGTATCTTCTTACCTCTCCCAGTTACCAAATATATGTACACAGATAAACAAATGCGGTGTTTGAATTGAGGGAGGAGAAAGCAGAGATTATTATCTCTAGCAGGGGTTGGCAAACTATGGCCCAACAGGCCAAATCAGGCCCACCACCTGTTTCTGTAAACAAAATTTTATTGGAACACAGCTATGCTTATTCCTCCACATATTGTCTATGGTTGCTTTTTCACTACAACCGCAGAGTTGACTAGTTGAGATAGACCATAAAGCCTATTCACTAGTTGTCCCTTCACAGAAAATGTCTGCTGACCCTTGTGCTAGACTAACAACAAACCAAAGCCAAAAACATGCTGTTACAGCACTTAGCAGAATAGACAGTCCCTCTACAGGGATTCTTGGCAGATTTTATTTGAGGGCTACATTTTTACTTCTTTGTAACAGCAAAAATAGCTACTTCCTTTAAAAATAATGATGAAAACAGTTGACTCTAAAAGTCTATTATGGATATTTAATATTAATTCACAAAAGACAAATGCTTAAGTCCTACCAGGCATCACCCTGTGCCTTCACATGATGCATACCTTTGAAGAAGGCTTGATGCTTTGGTAGGAATATCATATTACAAATGCAAAGTCATGTGTTCTATTACTATATTATTAAATTTTTATGTTTATGTTTATGCAATGTTGCATGGTGGGTTTTTTTTTTTAAAGATTTTATTTATTTATTTATTTATTTATTTGAGAAAGTGAGGATGAGAGAGAGAGAGAGAGAGCACATGAGAGGGGGAAGGGTCAGAGGGAGAAGCAGACTCCCTGCTGAGCAGGGAGCCCAATGCGGGACTCGATCCCGGGACTCCAGGATCATGACCTGAGCTGAAGGCAGTCACTTAACCAACTGAGCCACCCAGGTGCCCCGCAAGGTGGGTTTTAATGAGATAGTATATTTACATAGTAGTACATGGTTTACAATGCTTCTTCCTAAATTGTCCATTTCTGTGAAATACAACAATCCTCTAAGGTGGGAAGAGAGTATTAGCATTTTAACCATGAAGAAACTGAGTCCCATGGACTTAAGGGGTTTGTTTACAATGATGTAATGAGTGAGTGAAGATTTCTTGAAATGGACATATGGAAAATTACAGTTTAAAGTTTCAAAATTTTTTTCTCAGGAGTTGAACAGGTAAGCAGAAAATCAGTAGTGATGTAAAAGACTTGACAAACATTATTAACCAACTTGATAGCAAGGTCATTTATAGAATATTCCATCCAACAACAAAAGAATACCCATACTTTTAAATTATGTATAGAATATTCACCAAAACAGACCATATTCTGGGACACAAGTCTCAATACATTTCAGATGACTGATTATAAGGATGTTCTCTATGACAAAATTAAACTAGAAATCAATAAGAGAAAGACACTAGGAAAATTTCTCACATATTTAGTTAGGTAACACAGTCCCAAATAAGTCATAGGTTGAAGAAAAATCACAATAGATATTAGAAAATAATTTTAGGGACGCCTGGGTGGCTCAGTCGGTTAAGCATCTGCCTTTGGTTCAGGTCATGATCCCAGGGTCCTGGGATTGAGACCCGCATTGGGCTCCCTGTTCAGCGGGGAGTCTGCTTCTCCCTCTGCCTGTCGCTCCCCCTGCTTGTGCTCTCTCTCTCTCCCTCTCTAACAAATAAATAAAATCTTTAAAATATATATATATTTTAAAGGGCGCCTGGGTGGCTCAGATGGTTAAGCGTCTGCCTTCGGCTCAGGTCATGATCCCAGGGTCCTGGGATCGAGTCCCACATCGGGCTCCCTGCTCCTTGGGAACCTGCTTCTCCCTCTGCCTCTCTCTCTCTCTGTCTCTCATGAATAAATAAATAAAATCTTTAAAAAAAAAAAAAAATAA
The DNA here is from genome assembly GCF_002201575.2 of Neomonachus schauinslandi. Lineage (NCBI taxonomy): Eukaryota > Metazoa > Chordata > Mammalia > Carnivora > Phocidae > Neomonachus > Neomonachus schauinslandi. Next base: position 118,016,950 of record NC_058419.1, read on the forward strand.
AATAAAATAAAATAAAATATATATATATTTTAAATAGAATTTTGAAAGTGAAGACACAACATGTCAAAATTTGTAGGATAAAGCTAAATCAGTGAATTACAGCATTGAGTGAATACATTATAAAAGAAGAAAGATCTCAAATCAGTATTCTAAGCTTTCACTCAAGGAAACCTGGGGGGAAAAAAGCAAATAAAACCCAAAGTAAGCAAAAGGAAATAATAAATTTAAAAAGAGCAGAAATCAATTAAACAGAAAACAGAAAGACAATAAAGAAATTTAAATGAAACCATTTTTGAGAAAATAAAATTGAAAAAAATTTAGCCAGACTGATCAAAATAACAAGGGAATACAAATATTAACCACATCAGGAATGAAAAAGGGGATATCACCATAGATCCTATGGACATTAAAGGATATTACAGGAATATCATGACCAATGTTACGGCAATATATTTTAAAACTTGGGTAAAATGGAAAAATTCCTTGAAAGACCCAAACTACCAAAGCTCATTTAAGAAGAAATAGAATAACAATTTGTTTTTAAAAACCTTTCCCAAAAAGAAAGCTTTAGAGGAGGGAACTGTATGGGCTCAGGGCAGGCTGAGCATTTTGGCATAAAGATTATTTCAAGTTAAAAGTAATCAAAACCCAGAAGATGCAGGAAAAGCTCTCTGCCTCCCTGTCGACTGCCTACATTTACATTGGAAAGGAGAGCCTATGCCAGGAAGAGTTATTAACAGACCCCCTCCTTACCTAAGGGACTTATCTGCATAATACGGCGACCTTTGTTTTTCAAAACATCTCTCACCTTCCTGCCAATTTCATTCTCCCCTTTGTATCCTCAGACCCTACAACTATCCTTAGCTCATATAAGCCTCATATTGCCTTATTTTCTTTGGAATTTCATGTCTGTGTGATTCCCCGCACATATATCTATTTCCAATTCTATTTTCTCTTGTTTTTATTTTTATTTACTTATTTGTTTATTTATTTTTAAAGATTTTATTTTTTGACTTAAAGAGAGACAACGAGAGAGGGAACACAAGCAGGGGGAATGGGAGAGGGAGAAGCAGGCCTCCCACTGAGCAGGGAGCCACCTGGGTGGCTCAGTCGTTAAGCGTCTGCCTTCGGCTCAGGTCATGATCCCAGGGTCCTGGGATCGAGCCCCACATCGGGCTCCCTGCTCAGCGGGAAGCCTGCTTCTCCCTCTCCTTCTGCTTGTGTTCCCTCTCTCACTGTGTCTCTCTCTGTCAAATAAGTAAATAAAATCTTTAAAAGTAAATAAAAATAAATTTAAAAAAATTTTAAAAACCCAAACAACCCCCCCCCCAAAAAAACTTTCCTAAAAATAAACTCTAGACCCAGAGAGCTTCAATGGTGAATTTTACCTAATACTTAAAGAAGAAATAAGACTAATTACACGCAGACTCTTCCAGAAACTGGAAGTAGGGGAATATTTCCAACTAATTTGTTGAGGTTAACATTACTCTGGGGGCGCCTGGGTGGCTCAGTCGTTGAGCATCTGCCTTCAGCTCAGGTCATGATCCCCGGGTGCTGGGATAGAGCCCTGCATCAGGCTCCCTGCTCGGCGAGAGGCCTGCTTCTCCCACCCCCACTCTCCCTGCTTGTGTTCCCTCTCTCAGTGTGTCTCTCTCTGTCAAATAAATAAATAAAAATCTTTAAATTAAAAAAAAAAACTGGACAATTGCCAAAAACAACCATTTCAAAGCTCTCAAAATCAACCAAAGGCAGAAAAAAATTTTGAGACATATTTATTAATGAAAAACTGGTAAACTTTGAGTAAAATAATGGGACTCTATGGCACTCTTGCCTGGAACGGATCACACACACCCCAGCCTACTTGATGTGGGAAACAAAGGCGGAAGAAAAATTATTAAATTTCCTTACTACCTACAGCCCATTGACAAGTCCTTGAAACAGGCAGAGTGACATTCTTCTAGGGACTCAACTGCCTCGATGTTAATACTTTGCTAAGGGCAAAAGGCAATCCTAACCTGACCTCCCACCCCCAGGATCCTATAAGTCTACTTTCATGTATAAAAATTCCTTTGGAAACTTCCTTTATCTCTAAACCCCCCAAGATACATGTTGGCAATCATCCCCCAAGTATATGGTCCACCGATATACATCTGAAGGGTTGCATGACTAAGGTTTTATTAGACAGTAATAAAGGACCTTTTCCCAACAATAGCTAGACCCTCAAGGTCCTCGAAACCTTGCTTCCAAAATTCCTTAGAGACTTACGCTCTCCCTAACCCCCTCCCAACTTGAAAGTATATAATGGGCCACTCTTCATAACCCCATTGCAGCTCTTTCTGCCCATGGGTCCTGTCCCCGTGCTTTAATAAAATCACCTTTTGCACCAAAGACATCTCAAGAATTCTTTCTTGGCCATTGGCTTCGAACCCTAAAGTCTTTCCTACATCATACTCACTCAGATTATTAAGCCAAATAGTAATACTTCGTAGTAGTGTCAGGTGGGGCTGGTTGCGTAAAACAAAACATTTACTGCTAGATGGTGCTGCCCTGATTTGAGGCAGAAGGTGGAAAACCCATGACCAGTGGTATTGTCAGTAAAAATTCCAAGTTTGGTAGGAAACAAAAAAGGAAAGTCCACAGCTGTATTAGCCTAAGGTGTAATCCCACTGGGGGCGAGTGGCAGACCAGCTAGAAAGTGAGAAATTTAACAGGAGATCCTAAAAATTAAGATGCATAGGGGGGCTAGAAATTCTCTATATACATCCCTGGCTAATTGGGAGGCTGTGTGCAGGCACAGGCCAATC